>NW_006204824.1:17645-81628 GCF_000334495.1 Tupaia belangeri chinensis
CAGCAGGAACAGTAACAGTAGGCTTTGGTAAGGAAAAGAAAAGCTCAAACATCTCTAATTTCCTCATTCCTAAAGCTTCTCTTGCTTGGCAGACGCTCTAGATGTGTGGGAAGACCTTGGGGACATCTCTCTCCGCGGCTGCCAGGTAGCTGTTTTTCTCTGTGTAGGATGTGGCTCTTCCTGTCAGATTCCCTCCACCCCCTCTGCTGACAGGTTACATAGGGATGGATTGACATTACATATAAAAACAGCAGAGGTTACATGTGAGACCGAGGTGGTTTAATAAGTGAGCACATTCAACCTGGTCCCTTTGGGGAAAACACCAATAAAGATATTGACAAGTGGAATTGATGTTATCTTTGCAGACATTCATAAAGCATCTCTAAAAACAATCCCCACAATGACATTTGCCTTTTCATTCTCTGCCTTGAGTACCCTCTTCTGACCGTGGCTGTTTAACATACCCTTCGGCCTGTGGGGTTGAAAGTAATAACAGTGGATTAGGAAGAGTGAAGGAGGAAGGCAGAGAGGAGATAACAATCTTTGCTCTTCTATGCAGTATTCTGAGTTTAAGCATTCAGCCAAACTGCATAGGTGAGGACAATCCAGTTCCAGGCAGCTAGGGGGAGCCCGAACACAGCTGTCTGATAAATTGAATTCATTTAAATATTCTGCCCTGTGGCTTCCTGAGTGTCTTGAATGTATCCCCTTCTATCAGCCCAGGGAAGAGGCAAGGCAGCTCTGACTACAGAATGAGAAAGTAAAGCAGCAAAATCTCTCAGATACATTCTAGGGGACTGTATGGTGTTTCTGTCTGTGAATTTCCTGGAATTGGCCATAGTCAAAGCAAGAGTAACTGAAAAGATCATTTCACAATCAGATACATTAGAAAATTTTAAGTGGAGATTCTTTGATAATGGCTTGTTTTTTTAACCTGCTTCTCCCATTTTTAATTTGATGGTTTCTGTGTTAACATATTTTACTTTTTCAATTTAGAATTGTAATTTTTCTTATACCAAAAAAGTGTGTGTGTGTGTGTGTGTGTGTGTGTGTGTGTGTGTGTTCTCTTTTGGCCTTCAAATGCAATACTTAGGTAATAACAAGTTTGTTATGTACATGCATAACAATATCCTAGAACAAGCAAGCTGGAGTTGGTTCCTGATTTACCAACATGCATTTTGTATGTTGGTCATTTAGAAGTTCACCCACCTTCTTAGAAATAAGAGATGATTTGTTTAGGTACCCCAAACAAATAAATAAACATGTATGTAATGCACACCATACTCAATCCTAACTTGAAGCAAAAGAATATAGCTGTGTGAATGTTAGCAACTATTACTTTGATTAATCATAGTTCCTTACTTTAAGGTAAGTATTGTCATACCTATTTCTATGATTCTTTTTTAAAAAAAAATATTTTATTTAACTTTATTTATTCATTCATTTATTTATTTCAATTTGACCAGAGAGGGAGAGAGTGAGACAGAGAGAGAGAAAGCAAGCCACCAGGTCCGGGACTTGAGCCACTGTCAGCCACGTGGAAGTCCATCACCCTTAACCACTTCTATGGTTCTTTTGTGACTTCAGTGACAAAGTAGTTGTAGAGTACTTTGCACTTTACTTGACAAACATAAATGTCTGATACTCAGCCACACAGGGACTAATACAAAATAGGTACTCAAAAAACATTTGTTTGGGAAAAGTAGGGGTGGGGCTGGCTCTGTAGTACAATGGATAAACTTGAAAATTATGCTGTGCCCATATGATTTTCAATCATGTGAGTCCAAAATCCTATCACAAGGATAAACAGAAGAAAAAATATTGCACAATACCACACTATTATTTTTTATTTTGTTTCTAAGTTTTCTTTCTTTATTTTATATTTCATTTTCTTTTATACATTCAGTCACATTATTTAGCTTGCAAAGTGAATATTCCAATATGTGAACATTTCTCCCTAGTCAATTGATAAACTATCAACCATAACATTGTGTTCAACAGATAATACCTCATTTCTTTATCCCATTAATGCTTTATCTGTCTTTCTTCTAAATGTCCTTTCTCAGACTATACTCTTTCACACAAACTATATATGGTATTCACATCCATTTACTGTGTTTCTACATCTTTTAGTCAATCAGTTTCTGTCATAGATTGTGGACACTCATTATATATTAAGTGGGGACATACAATGTCTCTCCTTCATTGCCTGGCTTGCTTCACTCAGCAGTAAAACTTCCATATTCCTCCGCTTTCTTTCTTTCTTTTTTTTTTTTTTTTGGAGAGGTTTTTTGCTATAGCGCTCATGTGCATGCCAGACAGACAGAGAGAAACAGAGAGACAGAAAGTGAGAAATCACCCCCCGGGGGGATGGCCACGCCACAATCCCTTCTCCGCCATTCTCCTCTCGAGATCTTGGGCACGCATGCACACGCGCCCGGTGTGAGTTTAAACCACCAGGTCCAGGACCTGAACCATAGTCGACTACGTGGGAGTCCAGTGACATAGCCATTATGCCAACTGCTGGTCCCTCCACTTTCTGTCAAAAGCAAGGGTCTTGTTTTTTTAAGGCTGAGTAGTATTCCATAGGGTATATATGCCACAGTTTTTCAATCTATCCGTTTGTGGGCATTTAGGTTGATTCTATGTATTAGCAATTGTGAATAGTGCTGCAATAGACATTGATGTGCAGGCACTTTTCCGATTAAGAGTTCTTCTGTCCTTTGAGTATATACCAAGGAGTGTGATTGCTGGATCATATGGTAGTTCTATTTGTAGATTTTTGAGAAATCTTCAAATTGTTCTCCACAGTGGCTGGATCACTTTTCATTCCCACCAGCAGTGCAAGAGAGTTCCCCTTTCACCACACCCCCACCATCACTTGTCATTTTTATTTTCTTTTTTTTTTTTTTTAATCTTAGTCATTCTTACTGGGGTTAGATGGCCTCATTGCTGTTTCTGCTGTTTCGGTCTGCATTTCCCTTATAGTAAGGGATGTTGAGCATTTTTTTCATATGCCATTTGGCTATTCAAATGTCATCCTTAGACAATGGTTTTTTCAACACATGCTCCCATCTTTTACTGGGGTTGATCATCTTTTTTCAGAACAGTTGTGTGAGTTCTTTGTGTATTCTGGTTATCAAACTCTTATCTGACTCATAGTTTACAAAAATCTTTTCCCATTCTGAGGGCTGTCTGTTCACACTAATTACTGTGTCTTTTGCCATGCAGAAATTTCTTAGTCTGATGTAATCCCACTTGTCTATTTTGGGGATTACTGACTGTGCTTTGGGGGTCTTATTTAAGAAGTCTTTGCCTACCCCAATGTCTCCCAGAGTTTCCCTAGTGTTTTCCAGGAGCAGTTTTATAGTGTGATGTCTAAGGTTTAGATCTTTGATTCGCCTTGACTTGATTTTTGTCAAAGGTGAGAGGTAGGGGTTCACATTCATTTTTCTGCAGGTGGAAATTCTGTTTTTCTAGCACCATTTTCTAAAGAGGCTTTCCTTTTCCCGCTGGATTGACTGGTACCACTTGACAAAAATCAGTTGACTGCATGTTTGGGGATTTATTCCTGGGGCCTCTATTCTGTTCCATTGATCCACCTGTCTATTTCTGTGCCAATACCATGCTGTTTTGATTACCACAGCTTTGTAGACCATGCTCTATTGAAAGGTACCTCTTTCTCTCTCTCCCTCTCTCTCTTTCTTTGGAGAGCACATGTATCCTCTGGCAGGGAAAAGAAAGAAAGAAAGAAAGAAAGAAAGAAAGAAAGAAAGAAAGAAAGAAAGAAAGAAAGAAAGAAAGAAAGAAAGGAGGGAAGAAAGAAAGAGAAAGAAAGAGAGAGAGAGAGAGAAAGAAAGAAAGAAAGAAAGAAAGAAAGAAAGAAGGAAGGAAAGAAAGAAAGGAAGAGTGGAAAGGAGGAAGATAATTCTACATTCAATAATATCTTCATGGGGACATGTAGGGTCATGTTCATCCTGTCTCATCCTCTGTTCTTTAGCTCACTTGGGTAGAAAATGCCTCTCTCTTTTTACTCTCTGATAGTAATAAGAACATTTGCAGTTCTACCACATTTAGGTAGTTCCAAATCTTGCAAGAATGAGTTGGTGGATGGGTATGAAAGTATTATGATATAGGGTGATAAAGGAGTTCAGGGTAGGATAAGAAATATAAATATTTGAGTCCTTCAAAGTACAGAGGAAAAAAAAAAAGAGGTTCCGATTAGGGATATATGGATAGCAACTTTTTGCAAAAGAGGGCACAAAAACATGAAGAATTCTGGGAGGTTGTAGGGGGGCAGAAAGTATATGTAATAAGAAAAAAGAAAGGAGTTTAGAGAATACAGGAAGACTAATGACCTTGGTGAAAGGAGGAGAGCTATGTTGAAATGGGGTCTGCAGTGATGTGAAAGGGGCAGCAGGAGAATGAGGAATGTCAACATAACAATCTAGGGGCAAGAAAAAGTGGCAGAGAGAGAAAACTCCTAGGCAATCAGCCTAGGAACTACTGAGTTTCAAAAGCAGGATGAATAGTAAGTCAGAAAGTAGATCCAGCCATGTTTGCACAGGTTGTCCAAGTCGAGTGATGATATTACTGATTGACACCCTGGGGTGTCAGTGACATCTATTCAGGCAGGAGAATTTAGAAAGGACACTGGGTCAGAGACAAAACTGATGAAAAGCTCTTATTCCATAGGTGAATGCAGAACAAAAGCAAGCAGGATCCAGTTGGAGGATGGCACCATCAGCAAAGGTCATGGAGAAAGGAAGCTCAGCCACCAAACTGGAGCAAAATCTTACTGGAGGGGCCTTCCTGGGCCCACCCAATTCACTTCCTTCTTAAGCCTTGAAAATCAGAACTATTTGGGGCCTGACTCCCTGGTGGAAGGGTCCTTCAGACCATTATGAAGTATCTAAGGCAAGTTTAGCCTCAAATTGGGGGCTCATAGTCTCCTTCAGTCCTGTGGGTAAGACTTCCTTGGTGTCTTTTACCCCTTTTGTCTTCTTCTACAGATGCATATCCCCTGGAATAGGAACTGTCAATATATATATTTTTTTCTGGCACCAGAGTTTAGGACATTTTTTAATTTGTCCTAAAGTCATCGAAGCAAAAATCATGATAAAACATTCTGCTTTCCTTTACAATTGCCCAAAACACACACACACACACACACATAAACTATTTGTAGGAAAAAAATGGCTTTGTACATGGGATGAAACAATATAAATTCAAAACTTACAGATAAGGGTTAGCTCTATCGCTCATCTCTTTAAAAAGTTTATATGAATATCCAGTCAAAACCAACAAGAGTATCTTCCTTGAAACGTTATTTCTACAGCTTTCCAAGTAGACCACAGGACTGCACAATGTTTTGGAATGTCCTCAGAAGGCTCTGTCAGTGATCAGGTAAGAGTAAAAACCCCAGAGTCCTTAACTGTCAATAGATTTCAGCATGAAGCCTATTCCCTGCCTTGGTGGTCCCCAGTGGCAGCCTCTGTGACAAGGCAGGAAGGTGCTGAGACTGGACCTACTGCAGAAGTGAAAGTCTTCCCTAAATAGGGACCGTTGCCTAGCAAGGATTATCTACTTCCTATGTGTTTGCATTTCTGAGTATCTTAATTGTAAGCCTAATAATTTAACTGGATACATAGAAAAATGCTACTTCCACCTCTCTACTTAATATTATAGAAGATAATTGAACAGTATGTGTTTAGCTCATGAAAGAACTATTCTGGAACTTAGTTCACATGTATTTGTAAGTAAGTCAAGTCAGTTTTCTTTTAAGGTTGTGGCATTTGATGTCCTCATAAAGGTTGTACATGTACTGGTGCCTGGAACAGTGCCTAGAAAAGTAGGCAATGAATACTCATACCTTATTTATGATATGTGGTTCAAACTATCCTACAGAAATAAAACAACAGCAAATACGTCTCACAAAACACTTTCATTGTTTGATTTTAAAAGAACTGAATGAAAATTACCGAGATAACGTAATTTCTCTGAGAGAGGATACTAGTTCCAGAATTACATGCTTAAATGATGTGTCCCTTCGTATTCTGAATATTTCCTGAGACACAGAAATATTCAATTCACTGAACACTTCACCATGTCTTAGTTTTTTCTACTTTTAAAATGAAAAGTACTGTTTGAACTTACAAAGATGCTGAGAGAATTAGTGAAATGCCAAGGACTGATAAAACAGAACATGCTTAGAAGACTCCATGAGTGTGAATTTAATAATACATAGTTACATATATTAAATATGTAACTAGCTTACTGATTTTTCTTTGAATTACCAAAGGTAGAAAATGAGTTTGTGCATGAAAATGAGACAAGCTAGCCTAGAATATATTTGGACAGCTCAACTGGTTGTGTGACCTTGGTCAAGCTGCTAACCCTTTCTGAACTTTGAATTTCATGAAGTTGATGTAAAAAAAAAAAATTATAAAAATACTGTGTCGATAGCAAAGCATTTTATGAATGTATGTTTTGCTGGAACTAAAATGGATGCAAGAGCATAAATATACACAGTTTAAAGACATTAAACCACAGGAGGATTTCTTTGTAGCATACAAATGCCTAAATTTAGATTGCAAAGATTAGAGAACAGTGGTATTCAAAGTAAATAGCACAGGACCTTATGCAGTAAATAAAAACATGGATTATATATGTTTTTAAAAAGTTACACCTTTCCTCCTCCTACCCAAAGAATAAACAAGGGTTGAAGTACTTTTAAATATTGAGGAAGGAAAAAAAAGGAACTGAAAAGAACGGCCACCAAGAGTCCATGATGTTAATACTTTTCCTAGAGACATTTGGGGTCAATATTAACAACACTGGGGCAGGTAGCAGAGATCATGCTTGATATGAATTGTGGACACTAGCATTTTGTTTTTTATTTCCTTCCTTTAGCAGATGTCATTGGACTCAGACTCTACCATGAACCCATTATCTCCCTGGAATCTCCTACCATCTCTTTCTCCTCTCTGCCCCTTACCTTTGGCATTCTCAGTCCCTTTGCCTCTGGCTCTTTCTACTACCATTGCAAAGGATGAAGACATGACTGCTTTACTCCCAGGAGAAAGGCTTATAATTTCTGGAGCAGTATACTCATTTGACTCATACACAGCTACTCCAAAAATTCTTGTAATCCTGAGATTCAAAGAAGTTAAAAGCTTTCTTCAAGATGATGTAGTTGGTGACAGAACCAGAATTTAAATTCAGACCTGCTTGACTTAAGTGGCTATATATTCTTTCTCAAAAAGCTGAAAGAAGAGTTAGGGACATGGGATTTAAAGCGGGAAGGAAGATGTGAAAGGAAACCAAGAAACTGTTAGGTGGTAGTAACTCTTTTCTCTACCTTGAATTGTTTTTCTGCAATAACAGCTCTGGCAGGCACAGGGGACAATGGTGGCCTAGCAAAATCAGTCATTAGGATGATAGTACTATTGTGAAAAGGATGAGAGCTACTCTGAGGAAGGAATGGTCGGTATTATCAAAAGCTTGCTTCTGGGACCAGCAGATGGCTTAATGGTTTCATCACTGGACTCCCGTGTAGTCAACTGTAGTTTGAGTCCTGGACCGGGGGCGGAGGTGTCCTTAAAACTCACACCAGGCACGTGTGCATGCATGCCCAAAATCCCAAGAGGAGAATGGAGGAGAAGTCATTGTGTCATAGCCATTGCCCCTGGGGAGTGATTTCTCACTTTCTGTCTCTCTGTCACTGTCTCTCCAGTGAGTACATGAGGTTACAGCAAAAATCACTCTTAAAGCAACAACAAAAGTTTGCTTCTAACTAGATCAAGTATGATCTGCCACTGGAATTAGGGTAGAAAGAATGAGTCCTCCCCATCAAAACTGCAGGAGATATACCTTGTGTCTGTATGGGGACAATGAGCTCAAGACTAGATTTTTATTCTAGTTCAGCCTGCTGTGTTCAGGAAACCCTTCCACCATTTTTCATTGCATTCTTCCAATATTTATGGAGAGAAACAAAACCCATGGCCTGGCTACTTCTCCACGATGCTGTTGTCGTTACCTCCTCTCCTTTAACTATACAGGTCCTACTGCAAGACATCTTTCCCTCTTACTTCTGTCTTTGCTTTTTTCTCTTCATTGCTTTCTTTCATCTTTTTATTTCCTTCCTCCTTTTCTTCTTTCTTCACTTTCACAAATATTTCTTGAGCCTCTTCTACAGGCGCTGTCATAAGGATTGATGAAGATGTTCTACCAGATCTATAGGTAAAATGGACTGTGCTGTTCTCCTGAATCATCTTTTTCACACATGATTTCAAAATGAATATGGTGGTCAAGGGCTAGCATCAGATACTCTCTTTGTCTATGAAAGGGTCACCTAATTATTCTTTTAAATAAAGCTCTTCCTTCCAGTCAAACGAGTATGTGCATGCAATAAAAGATCAGTTCTTAACCTGGACACAGAAAACTAAAGGATTTACAGATAGGCTCCATTGATTTTGCCACCTCCCTAACACTGTAAGTCAAATTTTGTTTTAAGGCATGTAGATGGACAGTTGTCTGGAAAAAGACTCATAGTTTATATGAGATTTATAAAATGGCCTATGACCTAAAAATGGTTAGGAACTGCAGAGCTATTTGAAGGTAATGATAACATTTCTAAAATTGGTTCTTATATAAACATTAACATTAAGGCATTTTCTCATGTATCATTTGATTTCCTCATGATTACAACTCTGAAGGTCACAATGAAGACTATTATCACAAAATATATCTTTTTTAAAGAATTATTTATTTTTTCAATTTTATTTATTCATTTACTTATTTTATTAGACCAGAGAGAGACACACAGATAGAAAGTGAGATAGCAAGCCACCAGGTCCAGGACTTGAACCATGGTCAACAAAATATATCTTGATAATATATATTACAGTGTGGCCTGTTTCTGGGAGCCAGCATGTGGCGTGGTGGTGAAGATGCTGGACTTGCACATGGCTGATCACTGTTCAAGACCCAGACCAGTGACTTGAAAAATTCACACTGGGCACATGTGCATGTGTGCCCAAAATCCTAAGAGAAGAACAGAGGAGAAAGGATTGTGGCATGGCCATAATCCCAGTGGAGTGATTTCTTACTTTCCCTAACTCTATCTCTTTTCAGTAAGCACATATGCCATGAGGCAAAAAAAAAGAAAATAAAAAGGGGGGTAGGAGAGTAGAATAACATTTACTTTATGATATCTATTCTACTTTAAATTAACATGCTATAAATCTGGTTAAATATAAACTACTATGATGTGCTCATACAGTGTAAAGCTAATCTTCATAGTCCTGCTTGGTGGGGAAGAAAAGTTTCAAAGAACAAAAATTAGCAATCATTTCGGTCAGCTTTGTTTACTAGAACTCCACATATATGATTAATAGGGGGAACTGGCTTGGGCGCATGGGTGTCTGATTTAAAGTTGATCACATTTACATAGTAATAAGTTTAGTGATATCCTTAACTGTAATGTGCCCCAACCATCCTTCTTTCTCCATTTACACACAGAGGCAGGAGAATCACAGGCTACTCTTTCTTACCAATGCAGTGGGGAGATAAGAGGCCACCAGGATTAACAATCTGGGAGATTAGCTGTCCCCAATTTAGAATGAAACTGAGAGTCAAATTCTCTCCTGGGAGCTGAGATGCACTTGAGTGTACCAGCCTCTTCACCCTTTCATGATTGGGAGCTCAGATCTGCTCAGCTCAAAAAAAGCAAAAAAAAGAACAATTAAAAGTTCTGTGTCCTTGGAATTCTGTAAATAAAAATTCAACCCCTCATCAAATCATTTTTACATTTGAAGTGAAGTCTCCAGTGGAAATACTAAGTTAATGATCCCAGAAACTAGATTTCTACATGAAATAAGCACTGGAAGAATCAGCCTTGTTATGTTAGTAGCACAGTGAAGAAAGAAATTGAGAACAGACTATAGAGAGGAAACAAAACCCAGCATATTGGGAACCAGCAGTTAGCGTAATGGCTATGTTGCTGGACTCCCACATAGTCGACCATGGTTCATGTCCCGGACCCGGTGGCTTAAAACTCATGCCGGGCACGTGTGCGTGTGTGCCCAAGATCCCGAGAGGAGAATGGAGAAGGGACTGTGGCGTGACCATCCCCCCTGGGGGGTGATTTCTCGCTTTATGTCTCTAATGTCTCTCTCTGTCTGTCTGGCGAGCGCATGCGCCCTATAGTGAAAATCTCTCAAAAAAAAAAAAAAAACCAGCATATTGATGAGTTCATTCATTAATTCACTCAATGATAAGTTATATAGTCCCTTCTAACACATGTATCCAAGTGAAATGAAAAACTAATGTTCATACAAAACCCCTCACCCTGGTGTTTATAGTACTTTTACTTATAATTTCTCCAAACTAGAAATATCTTCAAGGATTCTCTACTAGGAAACAGATAAATAAATTGTAGTATAGCTGTACAATGGGACGTTACTATGTACTAAAAATGAACAGAGCACTGATACATACTGTAACATGGATGGTTCTCAAGTGCATTACAGTAATAAGAAGTCAGACTCAAAGGTCACGTACTGGGTTATTTCATTTACACAACAATATGGCAAAGCCAAACTGTGGAGACAACGAACAGGTTAGTGATTTTCGTAGGTAAAGGGTAAGCGCAAGTGTACATGTGTGTTCATGATGGAGCTATTTGCATTTTGATTGTAGTGATGGTAATCTTTTATCATTTATCAAAATGCATAAAACTACATACCCAAAGAAATGAATTTTATCACATACATATTGAAAAAAAGAAATTTGAAAAAGATGGCAATGAAACATTGTAAGTTCAAAAGCCATTTCATCTGGTATCTTTTATACTGTGGACTCTGAGAAGTTTGAAGATACAAAAATAAACAAAAAAAAGCAAAATACAAAAATCCTTTTCCTTGACCTTAAACATGACAATCTGTTGAGCAAGACAAGTGGATACAGAAAAATATATAAAGCTTTTGTAGCTACAGTAAAGGCATGTGCCTGCTAAAATATAGGAAGATCAATTATTACTGGAATATAATTTTTTCTTCTGGACCACTTTGCCTAAAATATCTTCTCATAGCTATACCTTTTGCTACTAAAACAAACCAACTCCCCAAAAATGAAGGCTAGATTCAAGATTTCTACACTGCCTTGGTGGCTCTCCATGCTATGGTGTGAGGCTAGGGGGAAAGAGGGACACCTTAGCTCCTCCCCTCTCCTCTAACCCATTATCTAAATTACTGTTTTTTGGGTTTTTTTCTTATAAGATTGTAGCCTCTCCCCATGCCATCCTCCTCTCTTTTACCTTCAGTGTACTATTCCATAATAGGAATGAAATTCTCTATAGAATTCATGATTTTTGGGGTGTCAGAATGATATTAGGTGGCATGAATAGTTCCTAGGGACCACAGAGGGGGCAAGGCTTATTTCTTCATCTATGACAGATACAGAAGGTTGATAGTTTTAAAAAATAGCTAAACTGCATTTCTTGAGAGCTTTTTTTTTCCTCCTTTTCCGTTTTCTCCATCCCATGGGAGCCAGCTGAGCTGCTCCCTCCCTGCCTTATCTCACCAACTACAGTAATGAGCTCCAGGGGGACCTCAGTACCGACTTTGAAGTAGCGAGTTGCTCTGAATACACTCTGAAATTTCTCTTCATACATTGTTTGTTTCTTGTTTGCTCTGTCTGTCTCCTTGTAGGGGGGCTGACAGCTGTTGGGGGAGGGGCAGTCCAGCATGACAGTTCTGGAATGTGTAAATTGAACGAAAGCAAAAAACACAAAGCAAAAAAAAAGTAAGAAAGAAAGTAGGAAAAAGGTAAGAGAACAAGAGAATGTCCCTACTGCCAGAGCAGGAGAATAAGTTCCAAGGCTGACATGGCTAAAGTATCCTGCAGGCGGCAGGCAAAGGAAGACAGCCAAGGACAGATGCAGCTGGGAGGCCTGAAAGCTGTCACAGAGGAAGCAGCCTGATGGAGACAGGTTCTTCTGGGGAGAGCATAGAGGGACAGTGACTGTCCTCAACTCTATTCCTCCAGATTCAAAATACACCAAGATCTATCATCTGAAATAGTTTAGGATCCCTGCACACCAAGCAGGAGCAATACACAGGACATTTATTTTAATGTTTACACTTTGTACATGAAAAAAACCTAAAACAGATCCTGGAGATTCAGGTGGTAAGGGGATTAAATTTAGTACTTAGGAGACATGAAGATGTAAATATGTAGACACCCTTGACTTAGCCATCCACTCACACTCAGAATGAAGGAATTAAATTTTAATCTGCAGAGAATTCATCAGACTCTACTGGATTTCAACTTGACAGTTCCGTAGTGGGGATATAAAGTAAACCCAATCCACTGGTCTCTGAAACGTAGAGTACAGTCTCCTGCCCCCAAATCCAGTAAAGAATAGAGAACTGCATTGGTAAAGTCAACTCCCTGTCACCAAGTTTATTTGTATGAAATACTTTGAGAAGACCATTTGATTTGGAAATGTGAGCTAGAGATCAAGGCCCTCCCAGAATCCTGTGACGTCCCAGCAGAATAGCAGAAGGCAGGTAAATGACACTTTCCCGCTGCAAGGATGCTTAGTGCTCAGTGAGTTTCCACTCCTGCTTTTCTGAGCTCCTTCCTAACATTTACCTATGCTTTTATGATCACACCTCAAACTCATATCTAAATAGGGTCTCATGATATCCTCAACGTTCACCCTTGCCATACACAGTTAAGAAAATTTTATAATTCTCTTCAACTCCTCTGACTTCTCTTTCTTGTTCTCCTGATCCAGTTAGTCTTTTGGTCCTTTCATACTCCTTTTGTGAGTTATTTTGCTTTATCTTTTCTATTCATTCATTCATTCATTCATTTATGTCAGCTGTCATTTCTAGTCCCTACCAACCCCAATCTAAACTCTGTCAGCACCTGTTAAATATTCTACCTGGCTCTTTCCTACACTTCTCTTTCTCCCTAAGCTTCAGCTCAGTTTCTAAAATTATTGCTTTAATGTGTAATCACAGGTCAGAAACCCTTAACAATCCTCTGCTTCTGTGAAATAAAGACAGTAGTCCTCAAGTCTTTATTTGGAATTAAAAACAGATGGCAATTACCAACCTCCCAGATTAATTTATACTTAAACCATTATGACAGCCTTCCTATTTCTAAGCCATTCTCAAATAATTAACTCCTTTCTTTCTTCCCTTTCTTACATGTGGTACCCAAAGCATCATACACAGGTGTTCCCTCTTTCTTTCCTTCATTCAACATTTAATAAGCCTAATATGTATATCTTTGCAGTTCAATATTCCTTCATGATAAGGCAAACTGCTCAGCTTAATGTAAACATCTGTGAATACTGAGAATCTGGGTTAACAGAGTCTCCCCCAGAAACTAATCCCGGAGATGCCATAGGACTAGGGAGGATAATGAATGAGAGGAGCTGCTGAGACAGAAGACATGAAGGATCTCCTGTAGGTGAAAGAGCACCTTGGGCTTGGGCTGGGCTACAGCTCTGGGGCAGCATTTTCAGCAGTGCTCTTTTGCCATTGCCTCCTCCTTTGAAGGGCAGACCCATCTACTGTTTTTTTACTGGGCAAGGCACCATGGATTATAGTTGGGAGTTACTAAAGGCTCATTAGAGTGGCATCTTAGTCTACCTTGTGTTTCTCTAAGAGAATATCTGAGACTGGGTAACTTATGAACCTATTTTGAAAAAGATTTATTTCTTACAGTGCTGGAAGCTAGGGGAACATCAAGGGACCCACATGTGCCAAGGGTCTCCTTCATATGTTATCCAATGGCAGTTGAAGAAAAGGCAAGATTTGATTAACAAAACAAAGCAGATGAAAGCACTTGTCATGAAAAAAATGACTCATTCTAGGTCTGGAGCAATTTACAAGATGAGAGTTGCTGTACCTGAAAGCAGGATGATATTAAAGACTCTACAGGTTTATCAAAAAGGACATTCGCCTCCTTAAGGGGCTTCCATGGCCAACATTTTAAAAAATCTGATTATAATAGATTGAAATGCATATTAAAATCCAGAAGTTAACAATATTTAAAAAGAACACTCATTCATAATCTTTGACATTTGCCAGGACAACTACTCATTACGTATTCTGAAAACTGATTAAGGGAAAAGAACATGTATTTGCCCTGCTCTGTGGGTTGAGCTAAGCCTGAATTTATAAGCAGCTTTATAGTGTGTATGGTGCTTACTCTGAGAAAACTTGCTTCTCTTATTCTGAGAATCTACCTCATAGTCTTGTTGAAAAATTAAATGAGAAAAAGTCATGTAATTTGCCTCTTATGTAATAAGTCCTAAACAAATGGAATTTGCCCTTAATACTTGTGTCATTTAGGGCTAATAAAACTTTTATAATGACAAACAAATTGGAAATATAAGAGGAAGAGGCTTATCAACATTAAAAAAAAAAAAACAGCAAAGAAAAACATAGAGAAGAAAAAGAAAGATTTAGAGTCAGCAATGAATATACAAATGTCCCACTACTAACAAAGACATGGTGACTCTGAAATTCATAAATCTAATTAAAGCACACATGAACCTACCAGATATGTTCTAGGAAATGATTTGTGTTTACAAATGCCATGCAAATTTAATATATATAAAATATCATTCAATTACGTGCAATTAAATTCTATTATCTATTTTCACACCAGACCATTTTGTTTGTTTTAATGACAGTTGTGTATTCTAGAAAACTTGTCTGCTAATGACAATTTAGGTTTAAAGTAAAGCCATTAATTTGCAAGCTTCAGGCTGCGTACAAAATTGATAAGATAGGACAGTGATAGAGTGGACTTTGAGTAAGGAAAACAAATCCTTGTGACAATTAGTAGACCACGCTACAGCACTATTTTCCAAAAAGAATGAACCAAGCATTTTTAAAAATTATTTTCTTGCCAGTGGGCATATGTACTTGCCAGAGAGGGGAAGAAAGCAGGGAGAGGGAGAGAGAAGGAATCCAACAATGGGGCATAGTGATGCTACAATCATTTTTCTCCATTCCTCCATCCCACCAGGACTTTGGGACACATGCATCCCTGTCCAGCATGCTTTTCAGTCCCTGGGGATGGCATCTGAGCTACAGTCAGCCATGAAGAATGCAATTCTTTGGACCACTGCACTACTGGGTTAGCCTGGAGAAGATCTTTCTATGTTGACTCTGTTCGATTTCCTTTGACGTTCCCAAATATGTACATCTGCATCTCTCCCAACTCTTGGGAAATTTTCAGCTGTTATTTCATAAAATAGGTTTTCTATTGTGTTTTCATTTTAACTGCCAGAGGACGAGAGAGAGAGGAGAGAAAGAGAGAGAGATAAAGCACTCCCCTAATGGAATGTGGTCATGCTCCCCTTCTCCTCATTTTCCCATCCTATAGGAATTCGGAGCACGCATGCATATGTGCCCTGTGTTTTTCAAGCCAACATGGCTAGGATTCAAACTTTGGTTGGCCATGTAGAATGTGGCCCCCTTAACAACTGTGTTATGGGGATGGAGCAGCTTGCCTGCCTTCTTTATGTCAGCCTAGAGCAAGGGTTGTAGGAATGTGCATCCTGCCCTCAAATATTACCCATACTATTGTCTGTGTAGTTAATACTGTAGACCAATGTTCAGAAAAATGGCTGGTATTTACTAGATGATACAAGACAGGAGAGGAAAGTCATGATACAGGATTCAAAAAGATTTTGACAGTCTGGCAAGTGGTTTCAAATTAGTGAGATGAGATTAAATGTAGATTAATATAAATCCTTCATTAAGGCATATTTTCTTAGAGGAAAAAATGGGTGATCATATGACTATATGGGAAGAGTGAATATTAGTACTGCATTGCTGAAAAAAAAAACTATTATCTTCTTGGAATACACTGATAGAGTAAAAGAAGGATTTGAGAAGAAGGATTTTAATCAATTATTCTGGTAATTTACGCAAATAATCGACAAGACAGGACCTAGAGTAATTCACTAAATCCATCAAATGTCTTTTATATGTGTGGCATTGTGATAATCTCCAGGAAAAATATAAAGACTGTGCAGGAAACCACAAAGTCTAGTACTTAACTAAAATAGTCCCATTGTACCTTTCATAAGATCATTGAAGGACTGCTTTGGATAAGGTATGCTGATATTCACATGGTAGCATCAGAAAAGAAAATATAGTCATTGCTGGGGCCAGCAGGTGGCATGGTGGTGAAGGGTGCTGGACTCCCATATGGTCGTTTGAGTCCCAGACCTGGCGGCTTGCTTTCTCACTGCCAATCCCCCACACTATGTCCCTCTCTGGTCACACTGAAATAAAATTAATTAATTAATGAATTCACTTAAATGAAAATAATTCTTTAACTAATATAGTCACTATTAACAGAGTCTGTAATTTATTACAGATCTTTAGACAGGAAGTTTTTCTTAAACTTTGAGTTTTGGGGATTTACTACAAAGAACTATTACTTAGGAAAATCCAATATTCAGTGTATAAATGAATGATACACTCACATACCTGTACACACATCACATATACATTCCCACACAGAACATTCACAGTTGAATATTCAGGGGGTTTACCTCTGGTGCAATGATAAGGGTAGATAGCTGCTTTATTGTGGTGTTCCTGTGGATAAAAATCCCCAAATAAATTCTATTCACAAGTTCGGTATGCCTCAGTTCCACAGAAATGTTAGCCTCTCTGGTTATCGTATGTCTTTTATTCTTTATTTCTTTAAACATCAGTTCTTGTTTAACAAACTTCACTTCTGCATTAGAGTTGATTTTGAGAAGGATTTTAATCAATTATTCCGGTAATTTACCCAAATAATGGACAAGACCTAGGAAGTCAGATCATTTTTCCATCTTGCAATGTGGTCTTTTTATTCCCCTGAGGGAATCCTCTAAGGTCAGCTGAATTTTGGCAGCTCCATTTTAATCTTCTTTACATGTACTTCATCAATCCTGCTGTCTTAGACCTTGCTTTCAGACTACTTAGCATGCTTGCAAATACAATGCATGACCAGTTTGTATACTATTCTCTCTTTTTCTCTCACTTTTTATTTACATAGATATACTGATAGTCTCATATCATTGTTATTGTACAACTATCCCTACAATTCACTTGTACATTATTAGCACTTGTAAATAGTAGACATTCACATAGTATATATGTTTAATATAGATCTGACACTGTTCTAAGTCCTTATGCAGAATAAGTCATTCAATCACTCATCTCTTTTCTTCTTTTTATTTATTTATTTTTTAGATTGCCATAGGGAGTGTGAACTCACCAAAGAGACACAGAGAGACAGAGAAGGAGGGAGAAAGCACAAAAGCACCCCCACCAACCCAAGGAGGGATGACCATGCTGCCATCCCTCCTTCACTTTCCTCTCAGGATTCTGGGCACACAAGTCCACATGTCTTGCATGTCAAACCTTTCAGTCCAGGACTTGAACCACGATGTTCATGTGAGATCCAGCTTTCTTAATTCCCACACCACCCAGCTGCCCCCAATCACTCATCTCTTAATCCATTCAGGCTGTTATTTAAAAATACCTTAGGCTGCGTAACTTCTAAACAATGGAAATTTATTACTCACAGTTCTGGAGGCTGGGAAAGTTAAGATTAAGTCAGGCTTATAAGCGGTGAGTTTACATGTTCTCATAAGGTGGAAATGGTGAATACGCTTCCCCAGGCCTCTTTTATAAAAGCACTAATCCCATCCATCAGGACCTAATCAACTCCTAGAGGCCCAACCTTTTAATACTATTGCATTAAGGATCAGGTTTCACAAACAAATTTACAAGGAACACATACCTTCAGCCTATAGCATACCCCAAACAAGTCTATGGTGCAGTTACCATTATTAATTCCAAATGTTATTAAACAAATCTCTGGTGTATTTTGATCCAGAGATCCTTTTGTAACAGTTTTATTGGAAAACTTAAAAAAAAAAAAAAAAGGAGAAAAGAAGATTGCTATTTTACTAAAAGAGATGAAATGATGTGTGGAGAATGGAAAAGTAAAATGCAGAAATATTGGGTCATTGGAAAAGTCATGACATAGTTTTCCTGTTTTTCTATGATGCAAAATAAGTCATGACTTTTCTGACAACTCACTAGATAGGTGTGAACGAAGCACAGAAGTGAGGAAATGAAATGTACAGTAGAAAGACATCCAGAAATTAGAATGAACATCTATCACAAAGGATCGGAATGCCATGTTGAACATGGTGGGCTTGATTCCATAAAGAAGCAGAAGCTCTTTTCAGGAACAGAATGGTTTTTCCTCCATATATAAAATAAGCCAAGAAATATAAGCACATCATTGGCCACTATCTCACAAATAGTAAGTTAGATCCATCCTTTTCTGGAAGTCTGAGTCTTGCTAAAGTTCCCAGGTAAATATAAGAGTTTGAAGAGGTAAAAATCTTTGGGCCTTCATACTGCTTCACTTTTTTTTTTTTTTAGAAGTTTTTGCTGTAGGGCGTATGCGGTATGCGCTCACCAGAAAGACAGAGAGACAAAAAGCGAGAAATCCCCCCCACCCAGGGTGATGGCCATGCCGCAATCCCTTCTCCTCCATCCTCCTCTCAGGATTCTGGGCATGCACACACATACACCTGGCGTGAGTTTAAGCCACCGGGTCTGGGACTTGAACCGTGGCCGACTACGTGGGAGTCCAGTGACATAGCCATTATACCAACTGCTGGTCCCTGTGCTGCTTCACTTCTGAACTCCTGCTAATTCAATAGCCAGACTCAAGTACATCTTATGTATTCATTGACATAATGAATACCACAACTTTAGCTATCTTCCATATATTTCTCAGCTTTTTATGTAAAGCTTATACGAGCTTACGGATGTGAGGTCTTGGTACAAGAATAACGTTTTCCCTTCCATGCCAGGACTTACACCTCCTTGTGAATATTTCACTTTGTGGCCATCGTCCTGTACTTTACTGGTGATACTGTTGTCAGAAACTGCACAGAATGGCTTTCAAACCTAGGCTCTAACGTGAGAAAGACAGCTCTCTCAATTTAGCAGTGTACTTGATTGAGACCAAATGGAATCAAAGTTGGAGGTGCCTCCTCTCCTCACCCTTCTTAGTTCCAAATTGACCTTTGAATGTTTGGAAAAATAAAATTTATACCCCCCAAAATAGAGATTTTCTATCTGCATGGGAATAATAGCCACCATTTTCAGGACTTAACATGTCCTGCGAACGGTGGTGAATGATACAGGGGATGTACTTTATTATGGTTGAAGCCATAAAGTAATTTGATACAGTCATGTTAAGAATCAATAATATGATCACATAGTCAAAAATTAAATGGGGAACAGTCTGAAATATAATATGTAGAATATTTAAAATGAATATTTATGCAGCATAATGACTAAGGGTTGGTGACATGGGAGAAAGTATCTGGATTTAAAATCCCAGGTCCAAGAGTGCATTCAGATGGTGGTCTAGTTATTTGTAACCTTCCTGGGTTTCCTCATCTTTAAAGTCATGGTCAGACCCACACTATCACATGTGATGTTTAACAGTGTCAGTGCTGGCTGCTGGCTGGGTGGTCTAGGACCATAGTCTTCTGCCAGGGATGCCGTTTCCTCCTCTGCGTTCCACCTATCCTTTTAGGCAGCCAGGCTAAGTGACTTCTTCACACAACATCTACAAAGCAGAATTCCAAGACAATGAGAACAAAGGCTGCAGGTCTCCTGAACCGTAGGCTCAGAACTCCCACATCTTCTACCATATTCTCTTGGTCAAAGCTTCTTACATGCTCTGCTTCACACTAAGAAAGAGAGAAATAGACTCATCCTCTTAAAGGAAAGAGTAGCTGTCACGTGGCTAAGAGTCATGCAGATAAGACGAAGCAAATGGACACCTTCTTTCTGGCCGTCTTTCTCTCCTGCCCCAATCTATTATAATTGTGCTAGGGAGTTAGACCCTTAAGGTAAAGAGAAGTTATTTCTGAGGGCTTTAACAGAGAAATAACAAGATGATCAAAATTTGCTTTTATATTACTTTGGTGCAGGGAATACGTGGGGAGAAGAAGGACTAGATGCAGTGCATTCAGTTAGGGTACAATTACAGTAACCCAGGTAATAGATGATGGTGCTCTGAACTAGGTCGTGGCAGTGAGATAGGTGAAAGCGAACAAAAGCAGAAACTAACAGGAAAGGAAATCAAAAGACTTGGAAAATATATTGGCTTTTGGAATAATAAGCCTTGTTATCTTGCCCTCTTCTCCCTCACCTGAGTTTGGGAACCTTCAGCCAAACTATTAATAAATAAAGCTAAGGTACTACAAGCTGCGGGTTTAAAAGAAATACAAAGGAAACAAATGAAAGTTTGCTGGAAATGAAAAGATTCAGCTGCTGGTGACACTTATTATTGTTCGAGTGTCCAGTTATGTTGTGGAATGGTGGAAAATCTATTAAGAATTACTTGGTCGCATCCTTTTACAATGCCACTTTCAAGAGGACTTTAATTTACATTGTATAAATTATGCAATATTTTATAAAGTAAGTGAAATTTTTTAGTATGCTAAAGTGCTACACTGTATTTTTTTGGCAGCTTAGAGTTTTGAACATGTAATTTCACATTCCCTGATTCAGTAATAAGCTTTCCAAAAGGTGAGACCTGCAGAAATGTTGAAATGAGTTATTCCATCTCCTTGTCAATTTTTTTTAAAAGTAATTTCCACATTAAGTACTGTTCACATACAGACCATAATGGGGACGTCTGCTATGCCCACAGTAAATGCCTAAAGTAAGTTAACATTTAATCAGCAATGTTTGTTTTAATCCTTATAGAGATATTAAAGGTAAACATTCAGATAGCAATTGAAATGGACTCTCTCTATTTGTAAGAAGTATGTACTCTAAGCCTAGGAAAGGGGGAAGAGTTCCTTATAAATACCTCATTAAAGCACACTGAGACTTAGTAGGTGGTACTTTTCCAACGGAGATCAGAACAGACCTTTGGGGCTTACGGAGGTCTGGTAGGGCCACTAGGACATGAACAATAAGAATGTCATTACTTAAATGGCAGCTGACCAATTCTGATAAGCATTGGGGTCAGCGTGTTGGATCACATTAGCACAGTCAAGATTCTTTCTGTAACTGGCACTTCCAATTTCCAGCTGCTAAGTGAAAGGTATACCCTAGTCAGTGTAGAGCAGTTCTACTATGTAGACCAGGGATTTACAGTTTTGTTTCTGTGATATTTTCTTCCATTTCCAGTAACCTCCAGAGATGCCTGAATAAGCTTATTCACGAAATATTTCAATTCATTTAAAATGTATCCTATCACTTTTTAAATGTTATTATAATGTTGGAAATAAAAAAGTACAATAGCACATCTTTCTAAACTTCACTCTTTATTGCATAGATAATTTCTTAGATCCCAGGAGGGTGAGGAGTAGGGAGGGTTATTTATTACATGGAGAAATTATATTTAACCTAAATTGTATTTTAGGTATATTGGGAATAGAGGGAGACTTGTATTTGTATGTGGCAAGATAAGGTACTAACTCATTGGAACTTCTTTCCTATGTCATTTGTTGGAAAGGTTTCATGAACGAGGTGAGGAGAGGTTTTAGAATAAATCTATGTAAAAGGAATGATTCAAAGTTATTGTTCAAATAAAAGCATTTAAAAAATCATGGCATAAATAAGTAATGGAAAAAGATGTTATGATAAAAGAGCTAATGGAACAGGAGAAAAAAAGGTAAGATAGAAGGGTAATAATGGCCAGAGACAAAAACGATGTTTTCCGGGGCAATTAGCGAGGGCATGTAGGGTTGTGGTAGGGCTTGTATTCGGTGAGCTGTCGGAAGTCTTATGCTAGGACTCCATTCAAGAGGTCAAACCCTTTACAGCAAGTCACAGGCGAAAGGGTAACCTCGAACTTTGCTTTCTCCTTCTCATCCAATGTTTTTTTTTTTTGGAGAGATTTTCACTGTAGGGCGCATGCGCTCGCCAGACAGACAGAGAGAGACATAGAGACAGAAAGCGAGAAATCACCCCCCAGGGGGGATGGCCATGCCGCAATCCCTTCTCCTCCATTCTCCTCTCGGGATCTTGGGCACGCACGCACACGCGCCCGGCGTGAGTTTTAAGCCACCGGGTCCGGGACACGAACCGCGGTCAACTACGTGGGAGTCCAGCGACATAGCCATTACGCTAACTGCTGGTTCCCCTCATCCAATGTTTTGAAGAAGCCATTCAAGGGGCCTTAAAATCATTGTCTGAATGCCTGATTCCCCTCCTGATGTAATGGCCCAGGCCCCAGGCACAGTGTTCAAATACAGAGGCTATTTGAGTTTAGGGTACCCAACAGACAACATGGGAGTAAATTAAAAGGTGTCTACAGTAAGGAGCAGCAAAACCAATCTGACATTAGCTCATCTTCTAATTTATGCTCTTTTCTCCTTTCAAAATTTTCAGGCATTCGCCTTTGTCCCAGGCTTTTTCCACAGCTTCAAAAAGCAGCTTGTGAAGTAAAAAAAAAAAAAAAAAAAAAAAAAAAAAAGCCTTCTTCCCAAGGCTCCTTCATCCTCCCTCCTCCACCATCAGAATGTGGTCTGAACCCTATCATAAAAGAGAAGTCATAGCTAATGAGAAAGTGGGACTAGGACCGAGATGAAGCAGGAATCTCAGTGGCAGAAAAACAAAAAAGGACACTTCTTTGCTTAATAAATATTTATTGCAAGTGTCTGCCAATTACCTCTTAAAGATTTTTACACACGTCCTACGTCTTTCATCTTTTACATGTCACAGTTTATTCGAGCCCTGAAAAGTGCATGTGTCAGGTAAATGTTGATTTACATGCAAATTGCCTTTGCTAACCTTCCCTTTAAATGAAAAAAGATTCTGAAATTTATTACTTTCCTCATTAATTCCTGCCTTTTTTTTAATCAAATTTAAATATTCAAACTCAGTTTTAAGTGGAAAACTATTTGTTAGGCTTTTGTTTGGGTGCTTGGGCCCCTCCCTGTGCCTTTTAGAAATCTGCATTGGCTGAAGTCAAGAAGAAAAGTAACTCCTTGCCTTCTTTGGCTTGTTTTTACCATCTCCTTTCTGTTTACAAGGGACACAGCAAGGACAAACGCCTTTGCAAAATTCATGTGTTGGTTTACATATATCTTAAGAGGGTTCTATTATCTAATCCTACAAGTGTCTTTAAAGCAGCAGTGGCCAGGGCAGGACGAAGATAAAAACAGAGAAAGAAAGAGACTCTTTATGAAACTGATCATTTCAAAAAGCCTTGGATAAAAACTGGTTTATTTCAGTTTTTCATCCACCAACAAATGTTAAGAGTCTACTCCTGTTATGGTTTTAATCTGTCCCGTAAAATTCATGTGCAAAAACTTAACTCCCAATGTGTTGAGAGAGGGGAACTTTAAGAGGTAATTAGGGTCAAGCCTGGTGGTGTGGTCAGTAGCAAACTGAACTGTGGTGCTCAAAGCCTCACTCCCACTGCCAGTGTGAAACACCAAAACCTAGACCAGAGTTGAGGCTATTTGGTAAGATTCTACAAGAAATTACTTAGCCAACAAAATAGTTTGTCTTAACATCTTCAACATCAGAATAAAAATACCACTAATCAGAATCAAACCTGGATTTTCCAGAATTTTCTGGGCTGTGGTTTCTTTTCCTTACTCCCTCCTTTTTAATACCCTCCCCGCCATCCATGTCCTTTCAGAAGATTGCCTTAGTCCTGCAGGTAAAAATCAGGCAGCTTAGTTGATAAGCCAACCACGTGAAAAGAGAAGCAACGCTTTCTGGCTAGAAAGCAAAAAGGACTCTGTAAGGGGCTGCCGTGTTAGAGATACTGTACTGAAATGCCCAAAGCTCAGGAACAAAGGAATAATTATCAGTATGTTTAACACCATGAAATATGAGGTTTCTATAAATATTTATAACAATGCTTTTAGGTAGAAAATAATGAAAGTATTTTGGAGTTGAGAAATAATGTAAGCAATTGCTTCATTTTGTAGGACAGTTTCACAGTGCTAAGGAATGCCATAAACTCACGTTTTGATGGATTTATCATAAAGGTAGGACAATTTAAACTGGTAAACTCATCCTTTGCACAGATCCCAATGAGTGTTGAGGGTTGCGTGCTGATGTCAAGTGAATGACCAAGGGAAGGGAGTTCAAGGTGCAAACAGGAAGTATTTTTCTATGAGCATTTTGGGGAAAAGTATTGAAAAAGATTTCAGAAATAGAGACAAGAATCTCCATGCCTAAGTAATTGATGATTATTTGATTTCTAATTCAAAATAATTATTTTCTTTCATACATAATTCTGTATGTTCAATTTTATATCCTTAAGAGCTTCCCCCACAATTTTCTAAACTTCAGAAACCACAAAATCTGGATCTTTCCTGCATAAATTAAAATAATTAATTTTCCTTTATGAGTTTAAGCTAATTTAAGATGTGTTGGTTTTGATGATTGCTTAAGCTGTTTTAACTTTATCCATTTTAGTATTTGTTAAAATGAGGAAGTATACATGATTGGCGTTTGCAAAGTGATCTTACTTTCTTACCACCACTTGGTGGCAGTATCCCTAAAACACAGAGCGAAGATAAATGGTTTTCCTTGCTTCAAGAGCTAAAACAATGTTTACAGAAGGGTGTGTGGGAGGGAAGCTCTTGCACATATAAAATGGTATCAAATTATGTTTTATTTATATGTGAGTCTTTTATTAAATCAGTAATGAATCTGATGGAATCAGACCCTGTTTTGTTTTTCTTTTTCCTTTTTTCACTTTTTAGATAAAATATCTGGCCCTTTCATTGGATTTCTTAATGTCTTTAATAGTAATGAAAATAAATTCTAGGCAATGAGAAATACAGTATTTGATGTTCACCATTTCTCACAATTTTGGGGATAGAGTTAAGGATGTTCTGTGTTCTTAGGGCTCTACACACTCTTCACATGATACATGCTTTTAAATAAAACATTAAAATATACCAAATATTATCACCAACGATATTATTGATGAGACTAGAAGAAATTATTTCTCCAATGAAAGATCCAGAATGTATTAGAACTTTGATATATTTAAAATATGCTATTCATTCTTATTATAATTAATTAGGTATTAAAATCTGGAAGAAAAAATTGTTGCAGACCTCTGTCAGCATTCTAGTAATTTCTGTCTACTGTTTTGTTGGCAGGCTGGACATCCCTGTGAGATTTTTACATAGATCCACGAGATTTTCTTGAACAAAATAGAAACTCATAGAACTCTGTGTACTAAACAGACCGCTGGCAATATCTAAACATCTGTTGGCTGTATGATCCATATTTGGCTAAAAACAAACCCATCTGTACTTAATGCATTATTGCCAAAGAGCGGTAACATGCTGTTTCCAGTCTGAAAACACCAGTACCCTCATGTGAGACGATCAAATTGAAAATCTCACAACATGGCTATTGTATTCTTGGCTATGCAAGTGGAAAAACTAGGAGTGTGCCAGTGGTTGGGTGAGTATGTTTTCAGAGACTTCAGTTTGGGAGGGGAGAAGAAATGCCAGCAGCTAGATACAGACTAGATAGTGTTTTTCCTTGACTGATTCTTTAACTACTTTGTCTTACCTTTCCAAATAATTCCTTAGTGTCTATTCTTCAAAAGTACTTTTGCATAATCCTTATTGTACTTATTAAAAATAATATGTATTTAATAATAGAAAACATTTTAAAACACGAAGTTAAAAAAGGGATAGAAATGTCACCCTTGGGCAGGCAGATGGTGTGGTAGTTAAGGTACTGGATTTCCACATGGCTCACCATAGTTCGCGTCCTGAACCTGGTGGCTTGTTTAACTTTCTCACTTTACCACTCTCTCTCTGTCTCTCTCTGGTGAGTGTGCATACCCTGTAGCAAATTAAAAAATAATAATAACGATAAATAAAATAAATAATTCTAAATAAAAGAAAGTCACCCTTTACTATAGTTTACTCAGATATACCACTTCTGAGTAATTATTTAATGACCCAGGTGATTAAGATGACTCAATCAATCCATTGACTGAGCTCTTGCACCTGAATATCAAGTGAGACAATAGACCAAGAAAGGCCAGCCAATTTGCTAAATTTGCTTATCTGTAAAGTGCTGAAGCAAGGGTTTGAACCCAGGTTTGTCTTTTTTCGGCTGAGGCTTTTGCCACTGTAGCATACCTCACATTAGAAAAATACTACCATTCAAAAAATTTGTCCCCAGACATCAATGGAATGAAGAGGACTGTTGTTATTATAATTAAATGCAGCTGAGATTTTAGAAACTTAGTTATTTGATAACTACAACTAGAAGCCACAGCTTAGTTTGGCCCTGAGTGAAAACTTCACAAATGTACGGAAATGTATCTGTAAACAATTAGACATGAGATTTCTTGGTATCTATCATTTAAAGAAAAAAAAATGTGTTAGCTAATGAATTTTTTAAGTCAATTAGTGTAATGGAATTTTCCTCTAAATACTAGCACTTATTTTATTTGACAAAACACTGAACAATTTGGGAAGATTCTTGTAGCTTTTTCATGATTTGAATAATGCATAGATTTTTCTCATTATAGGCAAATGCTCAAATCAACCTCAAAGAAAGCTTCACCTGCAAAGCTCTCACTAAATGAGCATTTTTCTCTGCCTACCACTAGCACCAGCTCCTGTAGTAAATAGTCAACAGCTGGAGTGGTAGCAGGGAAATCTCAGTGCAGCTAATGAGAGCCCCATATTTCACAGCTCAGAGGCTGTAAAATGTTGTTGTTGTAAAGGTATGTACAAAATCTCACTTCTTTGTTTGAGTGTGCACCCAAGGAACTGTTGCTTTTGAAAGAATAAACTCTTTGCACTAATAATCAAATGCACAGAACTGTAAACTGTAAACAAAGATAATTTATGAAGCAATTGGTTTTATAATATGCAATGTCACAATTCCATCCAAACCTACAAGATGTCTGGAGTCTGATTAAATCTAACAACAAATATTTAAACAATATTATTTCTTCCTACTTCTCAAAAGAAAGACAGAGGGAATGGCAGCATCGTCTATGGAAATGTTCAGCTAAATGCTACAAAACGACATGATATGAAGAATATATTAGTCCCAATATGCTACAACATCCCTGGTTATATATTTTTAAACATGTTGACAAAATGCCACTTCCCCAGAAAGCAATTCTAAATAATTCAAATTTAACTCTGAAAAATTGTTTGCTGAGTCTTTTGCTTAATTCAAATTTCTCTCTGGCCCCCAACCAGTATTTGATTTCGCTCAAAAATGTTTAGAAGAAACAGTGTAAGCGCTACTCAGACATACTCCTAGCTACCATTCTAGGACAACTGCAGAGACTCGGGACAAACACAAGGTCATAATATTCCTCTATTAGATAAAAAATGTGAGTACTCATGAGAGAAGAAAGAAATAAACAAGAGACATGAGTGGGATAGAAAATGAATAACAGTAAGTAAATGGAGAAAGGTGAAATTTAGAAAGGTAGAGAGAAAGCGAGACCAGGAGAGGTGTATTAAAGTTGTATAGGTACGAAAAGAACAGCCTGCAGTCCTGTGTGCCTACAGCCCCAGCTAGCTGTGGTGCTGAACTAGGAAGATGGAGAGGGCAACATATGACATATTTTATTAAAAAAAATGTTTACCTTTATTTATTTATTTTTAATTTGACCAGAGAGGTACAGATTGAAAGAGAATGAGAAAGCCATCAGGTCTGGGACTAGAACTGTGGTTGACCATATGGGAATCCAGCACCTTTAACCACCACCCCCCCTGCTGGCCCCTACAACATATTTTTTTAAATAATAATAATAATGAAGATAATAATAAAGAGCAAGGAGAAAGTAAGGTATGACTCTAGGAACAACATCCTTCAAATTCAGCTAGTCCTCCAAGCAATCACGTAAAAGAGGAATTGCTGGCCTTCATGATGGAGTACTGTAGAGAGACGATAGGCAATGAGGTGGGTCAGACTGAGAACTTATTCATTTTATGATCTTGGCAATTAATCTCAGAAAGTTTGCTTCGAATGTAAAATGGGAATTTTTGACCCTTAAGCTACATGTACTAGCATATGTAGCAACATTTTTAATCATGTATTAAATGTAGATATTGAATTAGTGATAACTTAGGCTTCACTTTACAAATTAAACATGGCTTCAGAAAGATTCAAGGGAATTCAATTTGGAAATCCATTTTTCATTTTGTTGGTTCTTTTCCTTTTTCTGTTTTTTGGGAGGAGAGATTTTTGTTCTAGGGTGCATGTGCTCACTGGAGAGAGAGAGAGAGACAGAAAGCAAGAAATCTCCACCCCTAGGAGGATGGCCATACTGCAATCCCTTCTTCTCCAGTCTCCTCTCAGGATCTTGGGCATGTGTGCACACTCACCTCGCATAGGTTTAGGCCACCAGGTCCAGGATTCGAACAGTGGTGGACTACGAGGGAGTGCAGTGATGTTACCATTGCACCATCTTCTTGTCCCAGTTGGTTGTTTCTCAATGTGGGTATGACACCTACCATGGTCCGAACATATTACAGATTCTCACTAAATGGTAGCTATCATTTCTTTTCTGCCCTAATCTTGATAGGGTGTATGTATTCACCAAACTGAGAAAGGAAAAAAAAAATGGGGTTTGGGAGAGAAAGAGAAAGCACTCCCCCATGGGACATGGTCACACCTCAACCTTTTCTTTTCCATTTCTCTAACCCATAAAGATTTTGGACTTGCTTGCACATGATTCCAACATTTCTCAGGTTGCTGGGGTCAGGGTTCAAACCATGGTTGGCCAGGTGAGATCCAGCTCCCTTAACCACGAGGTTACTGGGCCAGCTCTCGTTGCTTTCATTCTTATTGTGCCCTTTGCCTCAGGGTTTGCTAAGGACACCATTTCTTTCCACCATTTAGAAGCCACTTTGGCATTCATGCTCTATAGTAAAATCTCTCAACAACAACAAAAAATATTGTTATGAAAATCGATACTCTGATACAAGAGAGTCAAATTTGCAAAAACCAAGTTGGCTTGTAAGTACTTCTTTGAGGTTTCCAAAACATACATTAACATGATATTTGAGAAATTTATTCTAAATAGCTGTAAGAAAGATAAACTGAGATAGATATAGTCATTGATCTAGATAAGCAATGTCAAATTAGACTCTTATGGGAGATATCAGCAGATGGCATAATGGTTATGTCACTTGACTCCCAAGTAGTCGACCATGGTTTGAGTGCTGGATATAGTGGCTTAAAACTCACACCACGCATGTGTGTGTGCATGCCCAAAATCCTGAGAGGAGAATGGAGAAGGGATTGTGGTATGGCCTTCCTCCAGGAGGTGTGAAGGTGTGATTTCTTTTATTCCTATTTTTTTTTTGGAGAGGCTTTTGCTATAGGGAATGTGTGCTCACCAGAAAGAGAGAGACAAAGAAACAGAATGCGAGAAATCCCCCCCCAGGGGAGATGGCCATGCCGCAATCCCTTCTTCTCCATTCTCCTCTCGGGATCTTGGTCACGCATGCACATATGCCAGGCATGAGTTTAAGCCAACGGGTCCGGGACTCAAACCACAGTCGACTGCATGGGAGTCCAGCGACATAGCCATTACGCCAACTGCAGGTCCCCAGGAGGCGTGATTTCTAACTTTCTGTTTCTCTGTCTCTCTGGCAAGTACACATGCCTTCTAGGAAAAAAAATCCTAAACAAAGGAAGCCACCTAGGTAAGTTAAAGTATTCTTGTAGACACATTTTTTAAAAAGCAAAAAGAAATAGATAAAATTAATTTAATAATCTATTTTATTTAAACAAATAACTAATACTATTATTTTCACATGTAATCAATAAATAAATGATTTCATTGATTTTTTAAATATTGTGGAATGTGTGTGTGTATTCAGCTTTTTAAAAATCTGGCATATATTTTAAACATATAGTACACTTCAACTTTCATTAGTCCCATTTCCAGAGCTCAACTGCCACATGTCAAGTCTTTTTTTGGAGAGGTTTTTGCTATAGGGTGCATGCACTCGCCAGAAAGACAGAGAGAGACAGAGAGACAGCGAGAAATCACCCCCCAGGGGGGATGGTCACGCTGCAATCCCTTCTCCTCCATTCTCCTCTCGGGATCCTGGGCACGCACACACATGCACCTGGCGTGAGTTTTAAGCCACCGGGTCCAGGATGCAAACTGCGGTCGACTACAAGGGAGTCCAACGACATAGCCATTACGCTAACTGATGGTCCCATGAGTGGCTATTGTATCAATTGTGCAGATACGGAAGAACGTGAGGAGGGCAATGATGGAACAAACCTAAGTAGACACTAAACTTCCTCTCTCTTTCCCAAGTAGGCTGCCTAGTGTAGCAAACTCTCTGAACTTAAAAACTTCATTAAATATTTACTCTAGTCTGGTGCATTTTGTGGCTTTAGCTCTACAATGAGTAAATGAAAAGTCACAAGGCACACGTTTCTTCGCCTCCTCTACTCCTCAAAACGTCTTTATAACCTCTTCACAACTTCGAAGTAGCCAAATGCTTTATCAAGTCTTTCCTCACTTCTGTCTCAGAGAAAGGATTCTCTCATTCTACCCTGCACTGTCTTGTACAGCTTCAGGCTTTCTGCAAGGAGTTGGGTAAGTACACTTGATCACCCTGTGTGCTTTATCTCTCCTCCTTAAACAACAAGGGTGCAACACGTAGATGAAACCGAAGTAACAAAACTAAAGGCAAATCTGCTTTCCACTCAGTCAACCCTTGACCATGATTCCCTGTCTCAGTCTTTCTAGAATCTCAGTGAGACAACTGATACTTAGTGATTCAGTATATTCACTGCTCACTGTTTCTTAATTCCTCCTTTTATTTTCTCTGAAACTGATACTCCCCAAGTTGGTAGTAATCATCTCATCAAATATCTCTTCACACAAATGGAAAGGTGATGGTTGCAGAACTCTAAGTATTTTTTTAAATCACTTGTTTGTACTTTAAATTGGTGAATTGTATGTAAGTTCTATCTCAATAAAGTTGGTGTGTGTGTGTGTGTGTGTGTGTGTATGTGTGTACACATAGTCATCTCCCAGTATTCACAGTTGGTTCCAAGACTTACAAATACCTAAGTATGAGAATGTTCAAGTCCCTTCTAAAAAATGTATGGCATTTGTACAATATATAATTGATGCATATCCTCCTACATACTTTAAATAATCTCCATATTACATATAATACAATGTCCAACTTGATGAATTTTTACAAACTCAATACAACCAAAAAATAAGTAAACAGGTAACAATATCCCCAGTGTCCCCTAAGTCCCCTTTACCCTCTTCCTGTAATTCTTCACCACCCAAAATACAATTGTCCTGACTGACACCATGATTTGTTCTCCTAGTTCTAGAGCCTATACAAATCATAGACAAAGTGCCTTTTTAAAACATTATCTTCATTTTAACATTACACTTGTGATATTCTTTCAGATCATTGCATGCAGTTGCAGGTGGTTCAGTCTCACTGAAGTTTTGAATACCATGGGTGATTGAACCACATTTTTTTTGTTGTTTATACATTCTATTGTTGGTGGGCATTTGGGTAGTTGTTAGGGGTTCATTCAAATGGTGGTACTTTGGGTTGTCTTTTTTTAACCTTTAATAGCTTTTTAAAAAGAATTTCTCACTTACACTTAATTGTTGTACATCTTAACAGCATGGTTTTTCAAGGCATTTATACAATGTGTGAAACCAAATCAAGGACATTAACTTATTCATCATCTTCTACAAAGGGTATTACATTATCTTGTGTACCCTCCATATTCGTTTTATTAGAGTTTTTTTTGAGATATATATGTCCAACGATACATGCACATATATACACATACACTATATACACACATTACATATATACACATACAATATATATACACTACATATATACACACACTATATGTATACATACTACACGTATAAACATATTATATAGATATATACACACTATATATATATACACACATTATAAATATACACTATACATATATATACATACACACTATATATACACACAGATATTATATATACACACTATATATACATATATATACACATACATACACACACACACACACACACATACACAAATATGAATGGCAATGCCCCTTTTTACTCTGTTGTGGTATGCTGTTCATACCACATAAAGTACAAACAAGTGATGCTGATGACCTTTTCATCCTGCCTACTTGCATTCCTGTATATGTTAATCATTTTGAGATAGACTTTTTTTTTTCTTTTCTTTTTGTTATAGGGTATGTAACCCTGCTGGAGAAAGAGAGAGAGAAGCAGGAAAGCACCCCCAGGAGGATGGCCATGCCACAATCCCTTCTTCTCCAGTCTCCTCTCGGGATTTTAGGCATGCACATACGTGTTCCCAGTGTGCTTTTTCAACCTGCTGAGTCCAGGATATGAAATGCACACTTGGCCATATGGGGTTCAGTCACCTTTACAACTACCACCAGCTAGTAGTTGACCTTTGAGATAGGCTTTTTTTTTTCAACTATTTTATTTAACATCATTTACTTATTTATTTATTTCAATTACCAGAGAGGAACAGAGCAAGAGAGAAAGAGAGAAAATGAGAAAGCAAGCCACCAGGTCCAGGACTTGAACCATGGTTGGCCATGTGGGAGTCCAGCACCCTCAACCACCACACCACCTGCCAACCCCGAGATAGGCTTTTGAGGGAGTAAAAATGGCCTAGGCATTAAATTGAACACTGACCCCTTTTTATCATACTTTTTATTTATTTTATTTTATTTATTTTTAAAGAGAGATTTTTGCTATAGGGCACTTGACCTTGCTGGAGGGACAGAGAAACAGAAAGCAAGAAATCACCCCCCTCACCCCCCAGAGGTTGGGGATGGCAACACCACAATCCCTTCTCCTCCATTCTCTTAGGATTTTGGACATGCACACACATGTGCCTGGAGTTTTAAGTCATTGGGTCCAGGACTCAAATCGTGATTGACTACGTGGGAGTCCAGTGACATAACCATTATGCTGGACCCTTAACCATCCTCTTAAGTTGGACAAGCTATCTGCTCTTATCCTTCTCAGCACTGCTCATTCTATTTCTCACCTCTAATTCACCTCTCAGCTCACTGAGATATGGTTTTCATTCCCACCATTTTTCTGAAACTACTTTGGTAAAGATCATTAAACTGACCTTATTGAAAATTCCTTAGGCAATTTAATCCTTCTCTTATCAGAAATAGCTCTTAATACTTAAGCTTCCTTTAGAAATACAATTGTCCTTTGTTCTTCATGAAACAAAAACGTGGGTCTTACCTTTTATCCCACCTTCACTGCTTCTCTTCTACTCTACATTGAAACAGGTGATGAGCACAACCTACCAAGTAATATTTATGGATGTGAATCCAGCCAATTAGAGGGTTGTCAGGACCATAGCCATTCTGGAATTAAGAAATGCGTCTACCATTGTTCTTCTCATGGAACTTGGAAGTAAACTCCAAAAATCTGAGCCTCAATAGACAAAAGAGAAATTTGGATTAAAAAAAAAAAGGCTTTAATGAGAACAATCTGACCAAGTGGTGAGAAATAAATAGGGATATCTGAGGAATGGTTAGATGAGAAACCAGGAATGGGCATTTGTTGGAATCAGGATAATTACTCAGGGGAAAGCAATTGACTCTGACTGTGGTGAGGAAGCATTTGCATGTGCTTCTATCTTGTACCTGTAAATACTGAGGATGTGCTGAACTTTTTGAGATAATTTGCTGGTACTTGCTGACTGTCTCCCGGTAATCAGTTATAGGAATAAACTCCCTTCCTTTCCAGCCTCTGTCTCTTGCTTCCTTTACTGCAAGAAGCAGTCGGACTTTGTTGGCCAGTAACAGAATGAATAAAAAGAGAAAGAAAGGATCAAAAGGAGAAAAATGAGAAAGCAGAATGGTAGAAATGACAAACTCTGAGATACTGTATTGACATCCATTCAACTGTTCTATGGTACTTACTCAAAGTCATGAAGAATTGTGGTTTAAGAAAATGTTTTAATTCATATATAGAAAAAACGCCCCAGTAGGCCCTCCCCTTTCAGATGTCTCTTAAGTTGGCTTATTGTCTAATGAATGCCCTTCTAACTTCTCTGTCAAATCTATCCTCGTCAGTAATACCACTGCAGTCTCATCTCAGAAACAACAATACATCTCCAGGGACCTAAGTCCAGTGTTCTTTTTACAAAGACTGCAAAGATTCCGAACCAGCCTTACTTGTACTTACAGAACAAACACAGATGGGCTATGGGTATTATTATCCATCATGGACTTTCAAAATCTACAACTCCACAACATCGACACCATTAACTTCATCCCATTTTAATCAGACCCCTTAAATGGGATAACTGAGGTATACAGGGAAACAAAACACATGCCTAATGTCACACAGGTTAAAAAAAAAAAAAAAAAAAAAAAAAAAAAGGTGCTTGAGACCAAATTTAAACTCAAGCAGTCTGGGTTCTGGCCAGTCTCTAAATCTTAGATTACACTGTCTCTCTGGTGGATGAATAAGTGAATACACATTTATTGTAATTTCATGGATAGTAGAAGGGCTCAATTCTTTTGAATTGACTCTCCTGTTATCTATATTTGCTGATGCCTAAAATTCCAGGTCAGAGCCTAATCCCTTTAGAGAAACACAGTGAAGGCTATTCAAATGCAAATTAAACTTTATCTGTCCTTTAAACCTTAGTACAAATTGATTTAGCAAGACATTTTGTGACAGCAGATTTTGATGGAGAGAATGTCCGAAGGGACACCAAGACACAGTTTATATAAAGTAGGTGCTTTCTGACAGAGAAGAGGTAAAGGAAAGTAGAGGTTTACTGGCATTTTAGGCTTATAAAGATTGACTATGCAGATTTATGGCAAGTTTTACTGTGTGTGTGTGTGTGTGTGTTTTGAAGATAGACACAGAGACTCATTTTTCCTTAGTGTACTGGAGATTCGAGTATTTCCATCTAAGTTAAAACAGATGTAAAGTTGCTATAGAACAGGAAAAAAAAGTGCAGAGTTGAACCTGTGCCATGTAACCACAGAGGGTTGTGGAACTATTACAAAGTGACATTTGACTTTATATATGTATCAAGTATTGTCTTTAGAATGAATACATAGTTAAGTCTCACTCATATGAATATTACTATTCTCAAAGTTTATAGATTCTAAATTAAAAAGTATTTTAAAATACTTCCCATCGTATTTTTGTCATGAATTTTGATGCAGCGAAGAAACTGCATCTTTTTAACCTCATGCTTGAATTATGAACCCCTGGCATAGAGAAGAAATATGGAATTGGGTGAAACAGGTATGGTATTCTTCTATGTGCTTTATTTACTTATGTAAATGATGCTACTGAACTCAGGATAACTTTTCGACAGCATCAATTTTTGACTGAAGAGTTAGAAATTGTGTCTAGGAAGAGGAAAGACTAGCTCTGGGTCAGCACCATGGATAGTGCACAAACAGCCCGAGGATTCACCGTTGCTCTTTACTGCTACATGTGATACAACTTTCTCTTGCATTCGTTTACCTTTGCCTCTCTAATTCAACAATTAAAACACTTGTAACACCTAACAAAGCAAGCTATGGTTTTCTAACAATTATCATATCTAGACAGAGTAGCAAGATCAGTGCAGACGCTTTCATTGAAATACCCATTGGGGTACAGACTTCAGCTGCATTTGGGATCAAATCAGGCTATTAAACCACAGGCCAGAGCGTCTGTGATTTGCATGAGTAATTAGAAATGATTAATAGAATGCCTTGCTTAATTAAACTTATCTCATAAGGGCACCTCTTGAAAACTCAGAAGCTTGACAATTTATAATCACTCTAGATATGTTGGGTATAATATTTTTTGGCTCCAGTGAAGACTTTTTTTTTTTCTTACACTATTTAAAATAGAAATGACTTAATGGCACAAGCAACTTGTGTATTTGATATCTTAGAATTTAAAATATCCACATAGGACAGTGTAAAAAACATCAAGTGATATTTCCAGGAATACTAAAACTAAGAAAGTAATGCAGGGACCAGCAGCTGGCATAATGATTATGGCACTGAACTCCCACATAGTCAACTGTGTTCCATGTCCCAGACCCAGTGATTTAAAATCATACCAGGCACGTGTTTGTGCATACCCAAAATCCCTAGAAGAGAATGGAGGAGAAGGGATTATGGATTGACTATCCCCCCTGGGGGTGATTTCTCAGTTTCTGTCTCTGTCTCTCATGGTCTCTATGGCAAGCACATGTACCCTATAGCAAACATCTCTCTTAAAAAGAAAAAGAAAAAAATGTAAATTGTTTCAGTGATTCTAATTACTAAGCAGGATGACTAATTCTTTAATATAGGCATAGCAACACTTAAGAAAAATACTCAGATGTTTGCTTAGTTTTTATTTATAGTTAAGGTGAAGAAGGAGATAAAGGTTAGTTAACCTTCTGGATCCAAAGTTATAGATTGAACGTTTTTATAAATACAAAGAAGAATGAAGACAAATTTTGAACTTAAAGGGTATATAAGAAAATGATAAGAATATTAAAAAAAAACCCTTATGACAAATAATTTATCTGTGCTTTTTTAAAATGAGAGAAGATACATTTAAAGCAAAAATTCAAGAAGTTAAAAAAAAAAAAGCATCAAAAGACCTAGAGGGTAAATATCTACAAATTCTCTTCTTCATTCCTAGCAGGTCACCAACATTTCCCCAATTTGCTGGTCTGATTCTTTCTTGACTTTCAGAAAAACCGTTTTTATTTCTTTTTTTTTTTTTTTTCTGTTTGGTGATAGGGTGCTTGCACTCACAAAAGAAAGAAAGGGAGCAGTAAAGTGAGAAACCACCCCTAAGGGGATGGCCAGGCTGTAATCTCTTCTCTTCCATTCTCCTGGATTGGGGGACATATATGCGCACACTTCCTGCATGATTTCAATTCACCAGGTCTGGAACTCGAACCTTGGTAGGCCATGTGGGAATCCAGCGCCTTTACCACACCATGCCCCCTACTGACCCCAGAGCAACACCTTAAAACTACTGTTTTTTGGAGCAGTTTTCTCTCTTCTTTGTTTTCCTATTTCTGCCAGTTAAAAATAAATTGAGAAGTCTATTCTCTGTTTTTAATTATCTTCCTAATTCTTCTTGGGATAAGTAACTCAGTATGACTCAATAACCAGATACTTTTGAGAGTCCCCAAAATTTCTGAAATACAAATACATACATGACATTCATTGGGTAACATATAAATTTTAAGTCAAAAAGAGAAATATTTAAATACACTTTCCTTAGAGTATTTTTAATAAATGCTTTTAGATGGATCTATAGCTAGGCAAAGAAGAGTGGACTTAAGGAACTGGAGGGATGGAGGGATGGGGCCAGCAGGTGGTGTGGTGGTTAAGGGTACTGGACTCCCACATGGCCAACTGCGGTTTGAGTCCTGAACCTGGTGGCTGGCGTTCTCACTTCTCTCTCTCTCTCTTGTCAAGTTAAAAATAAATAAAAACAAATAAATAAAAAGTTAAATTAAAAATAATTCTTTTATAAAAAAGAATTGGAGGAATAGGCACTGAGAACCATTAGAATCTTCTGAAACAGGAAACCCACAAAATTCTTTGCTTCTAAGTTGAGTAGAATGCTTGATTGTGTACTCTGCACTAGCTATCAATTCTCTACTTGTACATGGATCCAACTACTAGAAAACTTTCTTTCAGCAAACAAGAAATCATGGCTCTAGCACGTGGCAATCTGGCATTAAAGAGTAACTTTAAAGAGTAACTTTAAGACAGACATCTCGGCTGTTAAGAAATGGAACTAACTGCTTAGCAAATGTAAATACATTTGTTCTATGTAAGGTAGCCACTTTTACCACAATTTTCAGAATGGCATTCTACTTCAAAAGTTATTTTTAAACAAACAAACAAAAAAAAGCATGGGGCTGGCAGGTGGTGTGGTGATTAAAGGCACTGGACTCCCACATGGCTAACAATGGTTCAAGTCTTGGACCTGGTGCCTTCCTGTCTCACTTTCCCTCTCTCTCACTCTCTCTTTCTCTCTCTCTCTCTGGTCAAATTAGAAACTAATAATAAATGAAGTTAAAATAAAATGATTCTTTAAAAAAAGTCAGAATAAAACAGGTAGTAAAATAAGTTAAAAGTGATGCATTTATTCAGACCCAGAGTTTACGTTGTCTATCCAAGCAACTAACATGCTGAGTGTTGTCATTCAAGGGAATGTGTTAAGAGGAGATGATGCCTACCTTGGGCCTAACTGACCCATTTTCCTCATGAGGAGGGCCAGATTTCAGCTCTGAGTCTGCCTTTTCTCTTTTCACCACTCAAAGATTTGCATTTAAACAATGCACATGAACTCCGCACAATGTAAACAAGCAAGTATGTTTTTTTTTTTTTTGAGAGATTTTCACTGTAGGGCGCATGCGTTCGCCAGACAGACAGAGAGAGACAGAGACAGAAAGCAAGAAATCACCCCCCAGGGGGGATGGTCACGCCGCAATCCCTTCTCCTCCATTCTCCTCTCGGGATCTTGGGCACGCACGCACACGCGTCCGGCGTGAGTTTTAAGCCACCGGGTCCGGGACACGAACCGCGGTCGACTACGTGGGAGTCCAGTGACATAGTCATTATGCTAACTGCTGGTTCCCCAACAAGCAAGTATGTTTTAAAGCCTTTAATGCGAGGATATGTATGGACAAAAGCCCTAATCTCAAAAAGTTTTAAAATTTTATTCAGAAGGATAAAATAGAACACAAAAAAAGAACAAGGAGGCAGAGTGGAGTACTTGATGGGTGCAGAGCCAAGCATAGAGGTCAGCACCCACAGGCACTTGGAAGAAAACAATAACGACTATTCCTGGACACTATGACTAAGGTTACAGCCCTGTAACATTTACTAGTTCAGACACTCAGAGGGAACACCTGGAGAAAAGGTCTTCCCGTAATTACGACTGGTGATTTTGTACATATCAAATTCTTTGAAAAGAGGGAAAAGAAATAAACAATTCATATTTATCCCACTTACAAAAATGATATTTATTTATTGAATGAGATTCACATCTATTTTAACTATTTGCTTCCAATGAACTTGTAGTTTCAGAGCAAGCTGATTTTCAGACATAATCTAATTTTTATTTTACAGGGATGCTTTGTGGAAACTAATGACTAATGATTCCTGAGTAACTTAGTGGCTCTCCAGGATTCAGGGTCCAATTCACCTGTTTTTTGTTTGCTTGTTTGTTTGTTTTGACTGTGTTGTGTAGTCTGGAACTTGGCTGTTCTGTCTCCCTGGCTTCTCAGTGGAGGGTACCTATGACTTCAATGAGCACAGGATTTCTAATAGATTTATTTTATTAAATTAGAGACACCCCCCCCCAAAAAAAAAGATAGAAAAAGAGAGAAAATACTTCGCAATATCTTGGTAAAAAATGTTGACAAAGTTATAATGGATTTACCCTAAACCAAGTATATTCTGAATATACGTATATACTGAATTTACTGAATGTACTGAATATACCAAAAATACAATCAAGAGACAAAAGAATACTAATACTGATATTTTTTTCTGAACTGAGTTTCTACTCCCAAATAAATAATTTTGAATGAAGTCAGTGGAGTAAAATCTTATTCAGTGTCTTTGTCAATAGGAAATTAATACATCTTCATATTTTGTAGGCAAACAAATAGTGTCAAGGTCATACTTTTGACTACAAGGGCCATCACCAAATATCAGACAATCGGCCTTAACTGGCTGCACTATAATTTTCAACTGAACAAGTGTATTCTTTGTCCCAACAGTCACATAACAAAACTTGGTGGCGATGACGAGGGTAGAGATGGAAGAAGAAAACTGAGAGGTTGTGGACAGTATTCTATGCCTCCCTCTTCCCACATGTGAACTGTGTAAAGTAGGGCTAATTGCTTTTATTCAGTTATGAGTTGTAATCTAGATTGTAATATAGTCCCCTAATACAGAGTTGCATATTTTAAAAGAATCAATTTCAGTTAAGAAAGTTTTTTTTTTTTTAATTTGTGGGTGTGTGTGTGTGTGTGTGTGTGTGTTTTCCCCTTGTTTCCAAGGTTCTAGAACTGACCCTTGCCGGATGTATAGAGAATGAACAGACAACCTGAGAAAGAGATCATCTGATCCTATGGGATCATTGTCTACAAGGGGTAGTGCAAAGCTAAGCAGTGGTTTTTGACCATGGCTGGACTTACCCAGAGAGAACATCTTACAGCTGACAGAGAAAGGGACTGAAACCCAAGGTCCAGAGTCCTACTGTGGCCTCTGTCACAGCAGTGTGTTACTTGGGCACTGGTTTAACCTTTGTAAGCTTGATGGCTCATCTGGGGCCATGGCTTTTGCTTTGTCTGCTTCACAGGCTTGTGAAGAAGATCAAATAAAATAATAAATGAGAACGTGTTGGAAAGTATACAATGCTGTATAAACAGATGCATAAAGTACCTCATCTGTGGGATATTTGACCCCATGTCTGTGTCTATAAAACTTGCTTTCTCCCAGTGACACCTGAAACTCTTTTATTTATTGAAAGGCTGAATGGAAAAAGACCTGTGCTAGGTCTGGTACACTGCTGTATGTGTGCACGCCCGTGCAAGATTATTGCAGCTGGGTTTGTCAGCTACTCTCAGAGCATCATCGGCAGAGTTACCAGACTGTATCGGTAAATACCACAGCTTTGTGGTATTACCTACCCTGAAGGCATTGTTTTCCATCTTTGCTGTGTGGATAAGCTCAAAGTAAAGGCATGTAAGAAACTGAAAGGAGAAGTAGGAGAGACGTAAGAGCAGGCTTGTCACTGGAAGCTTGGCATGATGCCATGAGCTAAAGGATAAAGTCATGGAAAGAATGATCTGGTGCTAGGGTGGCCAGAGCCACACTGATGACAATTACGGAACTAAAAGAGATGTATATGGGAATAAGAACATAAACACCATGGACATTATGAGCACGTCTTCGAAAAACTCATGAAAATGTGTGTTAGGAAAAAATTTTGCATGGGTTTCAAAATTTATTGTACCAAGATAAAATTATACTTTGATTCCACTTTTCTGTGAACATTTTGAAGTAGCTTTGTATACACTCTAATAAACTTAAACTGTCTCATGGTCCTTTCTACATATGGGACCAGAGACCAGCAGTTAGTGTAATGGCTATGTCGCTGAACTCCCATGTAGTTGACTGTGGTTCGAGTCCTGGACCCGGTGGCTTAAATTCACACCAGGCATGTGTACGTACATACCCAAGATCCCAAGAGGAGAATGGAGGAGAAGGGATTGCAGCATGGCCATCCTCCCTGGGGGGTTGATTTCTTGCTTTCTGTCTCTTTCTCTCTCTCTCTCTGTCTTTCTGGTGAGTGTACATGCCTTATAGCAAAAACCTCTCCACAAAGAAAAAAAAAAAAAAGGCCTACATACTATCTGAGAAACATTACAAAGACATTTCAATAATTAGTAGAACATTTCAAGTGGTGCCAGAAGAACCCAAACCTTCCATAAGATCCTTTTCTAGATAGGAAATCCTATCCAGTTTCTAGAAGTCCTTTAAGTACCTTCTCAAATAACCAAGAATGAAACTAGAGTTATAAATATTCATGAGGGCAGATGAGTTTTAAAGATCTCCTGTCATACTTTATCTCACATCCCAAACTCCAGTGTTGGCTGATCACATTTTCCTGATTCGTCCTTCTCATCCTGTTACACAAGTCTCTCTCCTGTGGCACTCGAAGCTCTAATTCTCAAATAAATGTATCCTTTCTTAGCTCTTTTTAATTCTGATGTTCTGTCCATTTCCTCAAACAACAAACAAATAAAGTAAGAGAAATGAAAAATTAAGATATCAGAAATTTGTTGCCTTAGCAAATGTTTCTTTGCATTGCAGAAAGTTGGCTGGTATGACAAGAGAGGAAGTTGTGAATATATTGATATTATTCAATGTACAGCTACATATGGGCAGATGGGGAAAAGACAGTTAAAAGAGACTCCTATTGAAGCATAACCACATTTACAAGCTTACAGCCAATGCCAATGGGTTTCCAAGACAATGAATTAATTTTAGAGAGAAGAAGACTGAAGCCCAGAAAGCTACTTGGAGATGCCCAGAGCTGGATAATGATAGAGCAGAGGGACCAGCAGTTAGCATAATGGCTATGTCACTGGAGTCCCATGTAGTCGACTGCGGTTCGTGTCCCGGACCCGGTGGCTTAAAACTCATGCCGGGTACGTGTGCATGTGTGCCCAAGATCTCGAGAGGAGAATGGAGGAGAAGGGATTATGGCATGGCCATCCCCTCTGGTGGGTGATTTCTTTTTTCTGTCTCTCTGTCTCTCTCTATCTGTCTGGTGAGTGCATGCACCCTATGGCAAAAACCTCTCAAAAAAAAAAAAAAAAAAAGATAGAGCACAGACAGATGCACCATGGTCCTTGTTCCCCAAAACGTCCATCCCCCCTCCATGCATGAGTAATAAGAAGCTGATTAAAATAAACACATACATACAGGCTCTTACAAGAGCACAATCCACAAGGTATCATTGACTTTTTGTTTCTTAGTTATAAACATTTCCTATGTCTGAAATAATTCGTACTAAAGACCATTTATTTTGGCTTATACTCTTTAGGCAATGTCTATGTTTTTTTGGCTCCATCTTTATAAGATCCTGACTTCTGTAAACTACCAAAGACTGGTAAATACATAATTAAAAACAATATACACAGTTAATACCACATTGATTCCATGACTAAAAGATATTTTTGCTTCCTGTGATTTTTGAATAACATTTTCTATAGCTTTGCTTTGACTTTTCTCCTTATTTTCCTCTGCAACTAAAGTTCTGGCTTCTCATTAATTGGGTCAGTAAGCAATCACTAATGAAAATCAACAAAAACTCTCATTAAAAATCATCTGTCTTCATGAATTTTTAGAACCTGAGTCTCGTTTGATCTCAGCAGTACATAATAACATGTCTGTGGAATGTACTTTCCTGTCCTGTGACTGGAAATGACATCAGCTTGGTCCCTGGGTCGTAGTCTCTACTCTGGAGCTTTCCAATTAGTCAGCATCACAATTCTTAGATGTTCTGCCTCAGTGAGTTCTGGGAAGCAGGACAGAAAGCAGCCAGGGTCTTATGCAAACTGAAGCAAGACACTGAATTATTATTTAGTAGCAATTTCTCCTTCTTCCCACCTTACCCTATCTCTTGCTGCCAAGAGCCCATTTGGAGTTTTTACTGGATAAGATAATTGAGAACTAGTTTCCTCCAAAATATGCTGATCAGTCATAGTCTCAAGGAGGATATTATGTTCTCAAACCAGACCAATGAATAAGGTTTTTAAATAATTTATCTGGCAAGAGTCTGAGAGAACAATGTGTTGTTTTCAGAAACCTGTAGGGCTGAGATGCAACTGGGAATGAGAAAGAAAAAGAAAAACAAAAACAAACGACTTTGGTTTTCCAGAAACTTGGGCCGTTCAACCTAGCATAGCACCTGACAGATAGAAGGTGTTCAATAATTGCTTGGGAATGAAGTAATGCTTTGCCAGGTTGTGAAGTCGGGGAGCAAAAAAAGCACAGAGATCAATGTCCAAGGCTAAGAAAGGGGCCAGGTTGTCCTGACTGGAATTCAAGAGGAAGTTCTGAAGGCTACATAACTACTTTGAACAAATTCAGAACTCAGGTTCTTTTCCTTACGGCTCATTACTGCAAAGGCACTCTTAGTTCCCCAACCTATTAATAGCTCTTCAGTTCATAAAATTAAAAATGAACAATAATACATTTAATGTTTCTACCTTGATTTAGTGAACAAACCAGTGTTTAGAAACCATGATGAACAGGGCATCAGAAGTTTCTGTTGAGGGCAACTGTTCTGGGCAGCATCTAAAATATAGGTAAGTCACTTCATCCCTTTAGACCTTCATTTTCTGTTGTGAGGGGAGTGAGTTGGAGTAAATGGCCTTTTGGATCCTGAGGCCTTAAACTTCTCCTGTTTATCTGCACAGAAAGTTTATAAAAGAGTAGGGAGGCCAGAAATTGTGCTAAACTCTTTTACAGGCTTTATTTCACTTAATCCTTGTATCATCCCTATAAATTATTTATTATCACCACCTCCTTTTTTAATAGGAAACCCAAGGCATATAATGGCTTAGAATATGTTCAAGGTCACATAGCTAGTAAATGGCAAAGCTGAGAATCTAACTCAGAACATACTTATTGCTGCAAATTTTATAGGCAGATTAATGGGAAGCAGCCTCAGTCTCATCCTGAAAACAACAATAAAAGGATGATCACTTTAGATTGCATCCTGGTGCTTAAAATAGAACTGTGACATGAATTGTCATGAAATGATTATTTTCTCCCTTGTGCCAGAAATAAGTAAGTGGCAACTGCAGTCAAAACCTGAGAAAAATCTCTGTAGGGTTTTGAAATCATCATTGGGTATATAATATAATGGTACTAAAACTCCATTAACCCCTGCTCTTGTTTCAATCAACAAAACTTTGTTGAGACATTCAATGTGGACAGAATGCTACATGGAGAAGTCTTAAAATCTTTGTCATGTGTTCAGAGAGTAATACATATAATTTGTGACTACAAAAATAAACTAGGTACAGAAATATCTTAACATGCCTAAATTAAAGTGAGACTGACAGTTTTAAAAGTTTATAGCTTAACTGAAGATTTTTCTGCCCAGACATCATCTTCCTGACTCCAAGATCTAGTAGGAAAGGCCAGTCACAAGCCACATACATTTGAGCTCTGAGTGGCCCCTTTCAGGGACTAGGACAACTGAAAATTTTCTGCCCAGATGTCAACTTCCTGACCCCAAAATCTAGGTCAAAGTAATCCTCAATTCCCATGGAATCTGCTACACAAAGGGAAAAAAATGGAACTGCAGAGAGATTGTAGAACACCTCCTGCATGCCTCTGAACACTCAGATTTAACTCCAAAAATGATTTAAAAAAGAGTATAATCCATCAGATGACCAGAAACCACCATACAGGCACAAGAAATATGAGATGAGAAGGAAATATTTCTCCCTCAAGGGAAAAGAATAACTCCTCATACTCCTCATCCTCCACAGACAATACCAGGGAGCTCATGGAAAAGTCAGGTAAAGAATTTAGAATATTCATAGTGCTATAGCTAACAGAGATGCAAGAGAAGAGAGACAACAAGCTCCAGAAGATGCAAGAAAAAAGAGACAATGAGTTCCAGGAGGTAAGGAAGTTCTTTCACCATCTAAAAGGAAATACACACCATAAAAAAAAAGAATCAAATGGAATTGTTAAGAAATGAAGGCTGTAATTCAGGAAATAAAAATCTCCCTTGAAAGTATTAAAAGGAGATTAGATCATGTAGAAAATCAAATCATAGATGTAGAAGACAGAACCTCTGACCTCAAAAAAAATAACCAAAAAGACTGAGAAATTAACCAAAAAATGAGAATATATGAGAAATATTGGATACCGTTCAATGCCAAAACATCCAGATCATCGGTATCCCAGAAGGTGAAGAAACTAAGGGCATTGAAAATCTAGTCTATGAAATCCTGGAAGAAAACTTTCCAAACTTGGAAAAAAATTTCCAGATTCAAGAAATACAAAGGACCCGAAATAGAATGAACCCAATAAGATGTTCTCCAAGGTATATCTTAGCCAGATTGACCAAAAACACAGACAGAGACAAGATACTAAAATTGGCAAGAGAGAAATGTCAAGTTATTTTCAAAGGATATCCCATCAGGCAAACGTTGGACCTCTCATCAAAAACAATGCAAGGAAGGAAAGAATTGAAAAATATATTCAAAGTGTTAAGTGAAAAACAATTTCAACCAAGAATACTATACCAAACAAGATTATCCTTCATGGGACCAGCAGTTAGCATAACGTCTATGTCGCTGAACTCCATTTAGTTGATCATGGTTTGAGTCCCAGACCTGGTGGCTTAAACTCACACCAGGTGTGTGTGTGTGTGTGTGTGTGTGTGTGTGTGTGCCCAAGATCCCAAGAGAACAATGAAAGACAAGGGATTGCAGTGTGGACATCTCCCCTGGGGGTGATTTCTTGCATTCTGTCTCTTTCTGTCTCTCTGGTGAGCACACACATCCTGTAGCAAAAACCTCTCCAAAAAGAAAAAAAAAAAGATTATACTTCATATTGGAAGAGAACACAAAACCATTCTTGGATAAACAAAACCTGAAAGAATTTACCAACACCAGACCAGCTCTCCAAGAAGTTCTGAAGTGAGTGCTGTACAAGGAAAACTCAAGTCAGACACAAAGAAATAAGAGTACAAAAACAACCAAGGGAAGGGCCAACTTAATGGTAGGGACAAGTCTGGAAAGATCAATAATAACATTGAATATTAACTTCCAGAATTTAAATGGAAAGCTCAAACCACAGAAGAGAGATTAATTACATAAGATTGAACTGATGAAATAAAATTTATGATTTTTGACTAGAACTTTACTGATTTTCTTCTATGTTTTGTTTTCCAGATTTAAGGATTTTTGTCTTCTCTGGAACTGTTGATAGGTTCATCTACTTACTGTTTGAACTGAATCCTGGCCTTTACCATGGCTTTAAGCCTTAAGTATATGTCTCTCAACAGTTTTTTTTTTTTTTATTATTTTGATCTATTAAAACTAAAACTGTTTTTCGTGAAATTAAAAATGTATAGAATGAACATTCTATAAAGTAGCACCTAGCTTGGGCTAAATACCTATTTAATGTCTGCATAAGCTATATAGCCCAAGCTAGGTGCTACTTTATAGAATGTTCATTCTTCACTGAGGTTTATGCCTAAAGTCAGACATGTATTCATAGATATAAAAATATCAGCTACACTTGATATTGAAAAGATTCATATTAATTAAGACCTTTTGTGAAATGATAAAATGTGAATGAATGAAAGAAGAAAAAACAAAATGTGAATAAACATAAGAAGAAAAGAAATCAAAGTGACATCTGTGTTTATTGTAGCACTATTCACAATAGTCAATATATGAATTAACTTAAGAGTCAGTCAACAGATACAAGGATAAAAAAAGATGGTCTGTGCAATGGAATTCTCAACTATTCAGAGTAAGACGCGTCTATCATTTCAGCCTTAAGTAAATGTCTCTCAACAGTTTTTTATTATCCTATATATATATATATATGTATATATATATATATATACACACACACACACAATACACACACACACAATTTCAGAATACACAAATATTGATCTATTTTTCTGAATTTATATATAATAAATAAATAAATATTATACAGACACACCTTTTTGTGTGTGTGTGTCTTATTGTATTTCTATCTACTTTGAATTTTTAAGATGAAAAATAACTGGCTAGAGTAAGAAGACATTAGGGTCATTAAACACCTTTTTTTATTTGCTAAATCTGCAGAGATTAATCCTAGATTGTCAAAGAAGGAGATAAGGAGGTAATTCCTGCACTGGGTCATATAATATCTACTTGTTTTCTCACACATAAATGTACACATACTCTAAATTTAAATTAAGATGTACTAATTGGGGCTATCTAATTTCATTCAGTGTGTCCTGATAGTTATTACAAATCTATATTCATTAAAACACACACATTTATATACACACATACATATATATATAAATAAAAATAAACAAATATGCATCACCTATCTATCTATCTAATATATTTCCCATACAATAAGGTGAATATAAAATGGAGAGAGTGACTCGCTTTGGGATATCTCAGAAAGTAAATAATTTTCACACTGAGGGGGAAGATCTAAACTTTTTTTTTTTTGAGAGAGTTTTTCTATAGAGCACATGCACTCAGTAGAGAGGCTGAGACAGATAGAAAGCAAGAAATTACCCCCCCTCCCCAGAGGGGATGACCATGACACAATCCTTCTCCATCCTCCTCTTGGGACTTTGGACACACAGCACACATTCCCAATATGAGTTTTAAGCTGTCAGGTCTGGGATTTGAACCACTGTCAACTATGTGGGAATCCAGCACTTTAACCACTGCATCACCTGCTGGCACCTCTAAACTTTTTTTTTTGGAGAGATTTTTGCAATAGGGCGCGTGTGCTCACAGACAGAGAGAGTTAGACAGAAAGCGAGAAATCACCCCCCAGGGGGGATGGCCATGCCGCAATCCCTTCTCCTCCATTCTCCTCTCGGGATCTTGGGCACGCATGCACATGCACCCGGCGTGAGTTTAAGCCACCAGGTCCGGAACTCGACCCACAGTCGACTATGTTTGAGTCCAGCGACATAGCCATTATGCTAACTGCTGGCCTCTCTAAACATTTTATTTTACAACACTAGGTATGAAATGGTTAAATAGTAACGCCTCACATGTTGCAGAAAGAGTATCTTTGATGCTATTTCTTTCATCTTAGACTTCATCAAAGCAGTAACTCTCTTTACCAAATAAAATGGAACAGGACCCTTCTTTCTGCTATGATTAACACAAGTCGAGAAGAGCATCAGAGCTGTGCAAACAGAAAAGCTTTGTCATTGCTGGCACTAAAACGCAGCAGGGTATATAATCTAGCTCTGCAAGAAGCAGCTCAAGGTTTGAATCTTGGTTCCACTACTGTCTGTTCTCTTGGGAAAAATACCAAAACATGCTCTTCAAATTCTATTTTCCTTATTTCAAAAAGGAAAAACAAGACAAAAATATTTATCTTTCAGAATTGTTGTGCAGACTGAATGAGAAAATTATGTAAAGTGCAACAAAATAGCTAATAGTAAGTGCTCAGTTAGTAAGTACTCTTGCTACAATTGAGTGAAAAAAAGTATGTAATTTTCCTAGATTTTTATGAATGAAAAGACAAGGGCCAACTGCAAATAATGTAGTGAATATCACTCATAATATAACATGGACAAGAACTAACTGGGACACATAAAAGATTAGTCGAAATAGAATATTACAAAGTGATAGCAAATGGGTAATCTGTTAAAGATTATCATCAGGATTTTAAGGAGGAAATGAAGGTATTTCCCCTGAATAAGAATTTGTGAGGCAATATTCACAATGACAAGAGCATAGGCTGGAGGGCCAGAATGTCTGGGTTTAAATGCAAACTCTAGCACATATTAGCTGCACAAAATTGAACAAAATAGAACAAGTCACTTTACTTTTCTGTGCCTCATTATAAAGTGGAAATAATAGCAGTGGAAACTCAAGATATGGTTTTTGAATATATGAAAACTGCTTAGAAGAGTGCCTGGGACAAAGTAAGTACTATTCGGTAGTCATCTCTCCTGTCTGTCTGTGGATGTGTTTGTGTGTGTGTGTGCTCAAGCTAGTCATGATAAATTACACGTATCAGTAGTTGTCGTTTCAGAGTAGGTGTTAGTCTTTTCATTTGTTTAAAATTATTTCTTCCTTGAGAGAGAGAGACACACAGACTCTCTCAACAGGGTTGTCATGCCATGATCCACTCCCAGTCTTAGCTGACCTGCACTGGACATGCACATAGGCACCTGGCCTGCTCTGGGAGGTCCCAGGATGCAAGCACAGGACATTTTCCATGAGGGTCCAGTTGCCTGGGTCTACCACCTACCCCAGTAGAAACCATTTTTGAGTAAAATAATTTCTTTTTCTTTCTTTTTTTTTTTTTTTTTTTTTTTTTGTAAAACTCAAGGACTTTTGCATATGTTTCTAAACCCAGGGACTTGGACTAGGTAGACCAAATTCAGAAAGAGTACAAAAAGTATGATAAACAGAGTTGGCAAAACAGTATCATTCCTTAATGTAGAGCTTCCAAAAACAGAAAACTTATGCCACTTGCACCTGAATCACCTGGGGTGCTCACTTAAGTAGAGATTCTCAGATCTTATTCCTAAGGTGATCATATTTTTGGTTGTTTAAATCTACACATTCTTAGAGTGAAAAGGATTGCTATAAATCATCATACCAGGTTAACTAACAAGTATAGGCTGCACTGTCCTGGGCAAAAAAAGAGCATAGGATGCCCCTACCCATCTCAGATCTATAGCACTTTGGGGATTGAGTCCCAGAAATTTGCATTTCTATTAAGTTTTCAAGATGATTCTTTTGCACTTTAAAGTTTGAGAAAGGCTGTCTTAAATTACGTTGTTTTAACAAGACAGAATTAATTCAAACTCTGTGAGCTTAATGTCATCTCTCCATTTCCTGAGGATACTTTCTTGGTGATAGGGAAGAAAAAAAAAAGACCATTTATTGACCATCTACTTTTGCTAAACTCCCTTTGTCTCCTTGGGGTGACACGGCTGTGTTCTATAAAACAGATTTACAGATCTTTGCTCTAGAAAGTTAGCAAACTCCTCTTGTTATGATGAAACCACATCCCTAACGAGACTTTTGCCACTACCAACTACCTACAACATAACTAACCGTGGAAAGGAGGGATACAGTGGTTAACTAATCACCCTTAACCACAGGATAACCATCAACAGGGCCTACCCCATCGTGTTCTCATTCTTGTTTACAGCAGTCACCACCAAAAGTATAAGCTTCCTAATCGTCTCTCAGCACATGGACTCAATTTCACCCCAATCCAACTTAAACTGCCCCTTTTTAATTCTTTTACAAAATCCTTCCTCATGCTCTTCACATATTTTCCTAACAGGAAACTAATTTCTCGAGAGAACAGACACTTTGGTACTCCTCTAAACAGAGGGTTTATATTTTTTTCTCCCATGTTCTATCCCCACCACTCCTGAAAACATGAGCCGGAAGCGGAGAATGCTTCCTTCATTCTGTTCATCACCACAAAAAATGATTTTTCTTCGCTCCCCTCTCAATAATTCAAAGGGCTTTGAAACTGCCCTCACATAAACCATCTACTACTACATCTGGGCGTCATCTACTGACCTTACGCCATCCCATCTTTCCTTGAAAGTTTTAGAACTTACTCTGTCTTTGAATGGACTTCAGTTACTGCTGTGTTCACCACATGTGTGCATAATGCTACACTTTGAACTACCACTAACTGGTTCATTTCATTTCTAATGATCTTTCCCCAAACTTAGCCAACATCTCATATGGTTTTCCCTATACATTGCAATCACCAGCTCCAAAATCTGGTTTTAAAACATCCTATCTCTTTTTCCACCTTCTATTCTTTAAAGTCATTCTCTCTAATTTCCCAGCTGTTCTACTGCTCTGGCTCCCATGACACCACCATGGGAGTCACCATGTCTCTACTTTCTTTCTCCTTCTGTTTTCATTTTCTTTTTTAACCTAGCTTAGATGTCATGATTCATCATTACAGGTGATCCGTTGCAAACATCATCAACTCAAGCTTTGTTTTCCTCTAGTGTGTTTAAACAATATTTGGTAAAGCCAGTTTTTCATCATTTCATCACTGTATGTGAGCAGTGAAATTTGGTGGCCAAAAAAATACCACTCTGATGAATGAATCTACCCTAATTTTTTTTTTTTTTTGGAGAGATTTTCGCTATAGGGCGTGTGCGCTCGCCAGACAGACAGAGAGAGACATAGAGACAGAAAGCGAGAAATCACCCCCCAGGGGGGGATGGTCACGCCGCAATCCCTTCTCCTCCATTCTCCTCTCGGGATCTTGGGCACGCACGCACACGCGCCCGGCATGAGTTTTAAGCCACCGGGTCCGGGACACAAACCGCGGTCGACTACGTGGGAATCCAGCGACATAGCCATTACGCTAACTGCTGGTTCCCAATCTACCCTAAATTTTGATCATATATTTAAAGTGGGGCTTTGCACTGCCAGCAAGTCTACAAGATCTCTCAAGTTAAAGTCACTCTCATTTTCTCAGAAGACCACTTCTCTTTTCCTCTCAAATGCCTACTAAAACCTAACTCAACTTCATTATCAATTGATGACCTCAATATTTGTTTAATTGAGAAAATAGAAGCAGGCTGAATGAAATAACCCTCACTTGTCTTCCTGCAAATCTACCAACCTGCCTGCATCTGGATCAATATATTCTGCCCTTGCTCCTGCTAAAATTGATGAACTGTCGCTGCTCTGTCTGAGGCCAACCCCTGCACTTGTGCACGGGAGACTTTTCCTTTCACCTCCTTATGGATTTCTCTTTGCACATGTCCTTTCTCTCTCACATCATCAACATTTTCCTCTATTACAGATTTTTATCAGAATATTAACATGTGGTAATATCATCCATGATAGGAAAGTAAAATTGTGCCTTGACCTGCTGTCTCACTCTCACTTCTGTCCCATTTTTCTTTTTACCTTTTCAATAAATGTATCTCAAGAGTTATTTATGCTTATTGCCTAAATTTTACTGTCTGCCATTCTCTCCTCCACCTACTTCAATCAAGAATTGTTTCCCTATCATCTTAGCAAAACAAATACCATTTTTTTTTTACCATTTTTGTCAAATGAACAATGATTTTGAATTTTTTTTTTTGAGAGATTTTCACTATAGGGTGCGTGCACTCGCCAGACAGACAGAGAGAGACATAGAGACAGAAAGCGAGAAATCACCCCCCAGCGGGGATGGTCACACCGCAATCCCTTCTCCTCCATTCTCCTCTTGGGATCTTGGGCACACACGTACACACGCCCTGGCGTGAGTTTTAAGCCACCAGGTCTGGGACACGAACCGTGGTCGACTACGTGGGAGTCCAGCGACATAGCCATTACGCTAACTGCTGGTTCCCAAATTAACAATGATTTTGAACCGTGTTAAACTCAATGACCAATTCTTTGGGTGTGTCTTATTCAACCTTTCCACAATATTCCACGCAATAGAAAAACTACTTCACTTACTTCCAAGATACCACTCTTCTCCAGTTTAACTTCCTGTTTCAATTGCCATTATTTCTCAGTCTTCTTTGCTGGAGTTTCTTCCTGACCCCTTATTTTTAAGATGCTCTAAAACTTTAATCTCATCCATCTTCTAAAGTCTATTCACTCTCTCTTTAGATAATTTTATCCAGATCTATGGTTTCCAACACCAATTATCTACATGCTGAAATTCTTATCTAGGTACTGACAAAATAATATGATGTCTGGTGTTTGCTCCAAAATAATATGAAAGAAAAAAATGAGAGGAGGGATTAGGTGAAAGAAGATTGACCATTTGAGAATTACTAAAACTAATGCAAACTAGATGATGTGTTTGAGTGTATAAAAGAACTTGAAATAAAATAAGATTAAAAAAAAAAACTAATGTAAAATACAGGTTCTTTATGCTGACTCATACATTTTTTGTGACTATATATAATAGTATATTCTTAAAAATATCCTGAATTATCTTATCTCACCCCAATAACTTCCAAGTTCTAAATACATCTATTAATAAAATTCAGCCAAGCCTTGTTAGTTGACCTTCCAAAATATATGGGTTTTGATCATTTCTCATCATCTCCCAGACTCTTGTTCTCACTCAAGCTGCCAATACTTTTTATTTCATCAACTTTCAAAATCCACTCATCTTGATTTATCTATTCTTTCCACAATTAAAGTCAGTTTATGCCACTCGCTCGGCATAACTTTTATGGGTCTCTTTCCCATTTTAAAACACAGTCAGCTTGCATCCATATCACAAACAATATTTTGTGTGGCCTATCTTCTGCTTATCTCTTCAAAATCATTTGCTGCAATTATCCTCTTGCCCACTCCCTCTCATTATTAATAAATAGCCTTTTATTGCTCTCAAATATATCACTTTCTCACTCCAAGGCATTTGCATGTGACATTTCTCCTGTCTAGAATGTTTTTCCTCCAGAACTTTGCATGTCTTATCCTCTTATTTTCTTTGTCAGTGTCAGCTCATTAAAAGGCCTTCTCCAACAAGCCTATCATCTGTCAGAATATTTTCTCCTGCCTAACGTCTTATCCCAGCACTGATTATTACTTATAATTTTATTTTGACTATATTAATTTATTTGTTAATTTGCCAACTATGATATAAGTTCCCAAAAGAACATGTTTCTTTTTTTTTTTTTTTGAGAGGTTTTTGCTATAAAGCACATGTTCCCACCAGAAAGACAGAGAGAGACAGAGAGACAGAAAGTGAAAAATCACCTCCCAGGGGGGATGGCCATGCCGCAATCCCTTCTCCTCCATTCTCCTCTCCAAATCTTGGGCATGCACACACACTCTCCTGGCATGAGTTTAAGCCACTGGGTCTGGAACTTGAACCACGATTGACTACATGGGAGTCCAGTGACATAGCCATTATGTCAACCGTTGGTTCCAAGAACATCTTTCTATTGTATCTCTGGGACTTAGATTCTGACACATATAAATAGGCAAAATTAAAAAAAAAAGTAATGTAAATGACATAATGAGTTTTGGACTCTGCTATGTGTTTTCATATAAAGCTAATAGACATGTGCATGTGAAATTAGGAATATACTCCCATGAAAACAGTCCTCCTGGTGTACTTACCCTCGTGTCCTTCTAAGCCCTTTAATGGAGCAGGAATAAAGCCCCTCCACAATGGCAGCCCAGTACCTCTGTGGGATACTGCTTCAGATGAACCGAGTCCACTGGGGGAGTCTGTCCAGGCTTAGGTGTGTCCTTGCCTTAGCACCAAGGCTCAGCAGTCCTTGCTGCTTCTCTGACTGTTCCTTTTATCTGAAAACTATTCAATCTCTTAATTCTCGAATGACAAACATGCAGATTACACAGGAGAGAACAGTCAGCCACCAGACTTCCTTATTAGTAATTCATTATTAATGAACCTTTCACTGTCAGTGATATTTTAAGACTGGGAATCTCTTCTCTGTACATCCTCTTTCTATAAATGACTTACAACTCCAGTCAACTTGTGGACAGTGGATTTCATCAATTCGCAGATAGAGCTCTGACTTTAGCCAAGGGTCTAGTAAAGATCAATTGTAATCTGACTTTCCCAGTTTGTGTGTCTCTTTTACATCATTCTGAGCTTATTCTGCCTCAGTGTATCTGACGGTAAAAGTGGAAACATATTTCTAATTTTCTTCCTAACAGACGGAGTTTACCCTAGTTCCTGAGTCCAGCAGCATACACATCACATACATCTAGGTCAATAAAAGATTCTGAGTACAATTTGAGGGTCTTACACACTTGAAATGTACTCATTTTCAGTAAATGCTATGAAGCTCTGTGTTCTCAATGTCTGCTTACAAATAGTTTCACCGGAGTTCTTAGAAATTGACCTTTGGTTTGAGTATAATTCATCCAAGAAAGAATTGAAACACAGAAAGATAAGCTTTTATTCCTACTATAAAACTGAGAGAAAAAAAGTTCAAAAGCTAATTTCTTATTGCACTATCAGAATCCAATGAATTTATCTGTACATCTTTTCTTCTGCTTTTCTTTTCTTGCTCTCTCACCTGCCTGAATTGTACCTGTGCTTATTTGAGACACCAATGAAGTAGTTTATGGAGTCCAACCATCTGTGCCTTTTCCTTTCTTAAATGCATATAGTTATAATCCACATCCATAAATTCATAATCCATGTGCACTTCTTGTAACTCTATTAAGATAGTGAATTTCCAGTGCAATTAAACTATGGGCTATAGAGATGATTGCAATTTCAGACTCTATCATAAATACTCAGGCCCTTATAGCTATACACATGATGAATTGAGGCTAATTTGTATTTTGAAACATCTTAAAATAAAACCAAAGGGAAAGCATAAAGCCATATATTCTTTCCCCTTAGTTATCTGAACTCTCGCTATACAAGATCAGCAGAATGGAAGTTTGATATATTTAAAAATGTGCCTTGCTCTGAACTTGCTTTCTAAAACAAAGAAATGAGACAGATTCAGATATATTTATGTCTCTTGCTACCCGATCTTGCTATCCGAATTCTCAATATCTAAATTCAGGAACTGACTTGATTTGGCTAGTGAAGGATACTTTCACTTTAAAACTGGTTTTGTCCCATTTTAAAATGAGCTTATATTAGGAGAGCAGGGTAGTAAGAACTATTTGCATCAACTATTTGCATCATGTAGGATGCAAAGTTCAGTACAAAATGCCAAGTTCTGGAGAGAAGCAGCAAAGTCACTGAGGGTATTGCTGACCCTGATTGAATTGTTTTGTACATTCATAACTAGTGTTTCAAGACCCCTTGGCAAGTTTGTTTACATCATTACGCACAGACAGCCCTGATCGTTCAGTCATCAGAGATCACAGTGAAGGATACAGTGAGGCACATTGTTCTCATTCCCTGCGACTGTATTAGAGCCCCTCTGAAAGTGAACTGAAATTGATTGGGTCAGCTTAATAACACTTGAATTTCACAACAGAAAAGAGCACTGAGTAGTACAGTTCAATAGCAATTAAAATGTCTCAAATGGTCATAGAGTTCCTTTATTTATTCCAGAGACTTCTCTGTCACACTTGTGGTACTAATACAAGAGGTCAAGGTAGAAAACGCCTTGGAATGAGAAACTATGACATTTTTAAAGGGCAAACCATGTCTTTCAGAGACCAGATACTCAAATACTTACTGAGTAACAATGAATTGATTTATAAAGGTTTATTTTGAATTCTCCTTTCCTTCATGAGGTAGGGAAACGCACACTTCAGGCAAAAACAAGCCTGCATGAAGATGTGTTTAGAGAATTTGTCTTTGGGAAGCAGAGATGTTCTAGCAACTCAGAACTATGGACAACAAAGAATGTTCTAAGACTGAACTGTCAAAGTCTGCCTGTAATTTATGTGTGAGCACTTCCACACTTCCACACATTCATTTTCCCTCAAGGTTTACTATAGCCAGAGATTTTGTATATAAAAGGAACATTTCTTAAAGGCTCAAAAATCACCAATCTTCCAGAAGTTTTGAGGGATGGAATTTGCCTGAGGCCCTAGGTGTAGATCTTTTAGATGGTTTGCCAAGATGGAAGGTATGAGAAGCATGATAGCCTGTCTACCAGATAAGTTTTTCTTAAGGTAGATCGGTGTCTAGACAAAGCCATCAGAATCTATGGTATGAGAGAGAAGGACCTCCATGCATCTGGGAAAGGGTACAATTGCTGCAGTTAGTTTTATTTTTCTGGTTTTTAATGCAGGTGTAATTTGTGTCTGGCAAAATGTACAGATCCGAAGTGGATGATCTGATGAGTTTTTTGCAAATGTAGACACTTGTACAAATGTAACCCACATCCCATCAAAATGTGGAATATTCCCATTCCACACAACATTTTCTCATGCTCGTTTTCAGTTAGTACTATTCCCAACATGGAGGCAACGGAGGCAACTGTTCTGCTTTTATATCACTATAGATTAGTTTTTAATTTTAGAAGTTTGTTTAAATGAAATTCAATGATACATACTCTTTGGTTCCTGGCTTCTTTTGCTTAAAATAAATGTTTTAAAAATTCTCTGTTTTATTATTTGTTTCATCTTATTGCTGCATAGTTTTTCATTGTAGAATTGTACCAAAACATGTTTACCCATTCCTTGCTTATGAACATTTGATCTTTTCCACTTAGGGGCTTTGAACATTCTTGACACAAATTAATATTTTTCTAGAAGTAACATAATGCTACACAATGCTAAAGCCATGTGGGAAGGTGCCAAGTTTGAGTCCCAAGGTCTCCCCATATGCACACAGTATACATGCACAACTTGCTATTATCCCATCTTGCTGAGGCTGAGGGTGGATTGTGACCTGAAGACATTTTTGGGGGTGCCTCTGTCTCTCTCTTTCTCTCTTTCTCATGGGAAAATTAACTTTAAAAAAGATAAATACCAGATGGTATATGGTTAAGATGCTGGACTCCCACACAACCAACCACATTATGAGTCCCGGACCCAGAAAGTTGAAAATCACCCTGGGTACATGTTTGTGTGTGCCCCAAATCCTATGAGGAAAACAGAGGAAAAGACATTGTGGTATGGCCATAGCCCCCAAAGGATGATTTCTCACTTTTTCTCTCACTCTGTTTCTTCTCTCTCTCTCTTCAGTGAACACACACACCTTATGGCAAAAAATTATTAAAAAAAACTTCATTGGGAACCAGAAATTAGCGTAATGGCTATGTCGCTGGACTCCCACGTAGTCGACCGCCGTTCGCGTCCTGGACCCGGTGGCTTAAAACTCACGCCTGGCGCGTGTGCGTGCGTGCCCAAGATCCCGAGAGGAGAATGGAGGAGAAGGGATTGCGGCGTGACCATCCCCCCTGGGGGGTGATTTCTCGCTTTCTGTCTCTATGTCTCTCTCTGTCTGTCTGGTGAGAGCACACTCCTATAGCAAAAACCTCTCCAAAAAAAAAAAAAACTTCATTTTTATTTCTTTGAAATAAGATTGCTGAACATGAGATATGTAAATGTTAAACTTTGTAAGCAGTTACCAAAGTATTTTCTAAAATGATAATGCCATTTTCTACCTCTGCTAACTGAGAGTTCTTATTACTCCACATTCTTATAAATAAACTTTTCTTCCATTATAGTCAGTGTGAAATATGATCTCATAAATTTAATTTTAATTTTTCTTATGAAAGATGATAACAATTGCTTCCTTATAAACCTATTAGCCCTTCTGACTATCTTTAAGAATTGCTGCTCTAGTCTGTTAGCTGTAAGTTTTTTTTTTTTTTTTTTTTGGGGGGGGGGGGGGGTTTTTTTTTTTTTTTTTTTTTTGGGGGTGGGGCGCGGGCCCGCACGGACAGAGAGATAGAAAGTGAGAAATCACCCCCCACGGGGGATGGCCACGCTGCAATCCCTTCTCCTCCATTCCACTCTCAGGATCTTGGGCACACACCACACGCACACACGCCCGGCGTGAGTTTTAAGTCACCGGGTCCGGGACGTGAACTGTGGTCACCTACATAGGAGTCCAGTGACATAGCCATTACGCTAACTGCTGGTCCCTATCCATTAGTTTTATTTTGTTGATTATATGTGTATTAGTCTATTGCCAGAATTCTTTAGCTCATTTGGATACTAGTCTTTTGTTAGATACATGTATGCTAACATTTCCCCCAACTTATTGTCTGCCTTTTTATTTTCTTAATGGTGCCATTTAACATAAGTTTTCAATTTTGATGAGACCCAAATTACTCATCACTATATAGTTAATGTTCCTCTGTCCTGTGTAGGGCAATCTCTATATAACCCCCAGGTCTCATGATCTCCCATGTTTTCTTCTAAGAATATTTGTGGTTGTGGCTTTTATGTTTAGTTCTAAACTCCTTCTTGAAGTAGCTTTTGCTTGTGTTGTGAGTTAAGGGTAGAGTTCCTTTTTTTGTTGTTTGTTTGTTTCACATACAGAAATATCCAGTTGTTTCAGCATGATTTCACAAACAAAAAAAAATTCCATTTCCTATCGATGGCAATAATGTTGGCCTTAGTACGGGCTCCTATTACAAAATACCTTAGACCGGATTATTCATATACAATAGCTATGGGTGCCAGGAAGTCCAAGAATAAGGTACCAGCAGATTTAGTAATGACAAGGGCTTACTCTGTGCTTCCAAGTTGGTGCCTTGTTGTTTTGTCACATAGAGGAAGGGACCCAAGGGACCAACAGGCTCCTTCCAGTCCTTTGTTTTGTTTTGTTTTTAAATTTGACACAAGGTGTGTGCTGGAGAGAAAGGGAAGGTGAGAAAGACCCCCCCCCCATCAGCTCATCATGCCACAATCTTTTCTCCTCTATTTCTCTCTCCTTTCAGGATTTGGGGTATGCAGGCATGTGTGCCTGGCCTGGTTTTCAAGCCTCTGGGTCCAGGACTTAATCTAATAGGTCATGTAGGATCTAGGATCTAACTACCTTAATCACCATGACCCCCTTCAATTCCTTTTATACAACACTAAACCCATTCATGAAGGCAAAGCCCTCATGAGCTAATCACCTTTTAATGACAGCCCTACCTCTTTATACTGTGGCATTGGGGATTAGGTTTCAGCATGAACTTTGGAAGGACACACACATTCAAACCATAGCAGTATATAATTATAAAATTAATTAACTTCAACTGTCCTTAACAATGTAGAAAATCCTGATCTAAATGAAATTGTTCTAGGCAGACAGTATTCCACTTCTGATAGATACATCAAACACTAGGGAAGCAATTATTTGTCCGTTGGGATATTTGCTTTAATAGGTTATGATTTATCTTGTGTATTACTGTCTTTTTTTAACACATCCATAAATAACAGACTCACGCTGCCAGGGCCTGCTTATGAATGTGTGTGGTGCCCTGCACAAGAACACCAGCCAAGGAGGCCAGTGCACCTGAAATCCCTTCTGTACTCTGGCCTGCAGGGCTGCTCACACATGGGGACAGAGCTGGCAAAAGTGGCACCTGACATATGAAAGGGTCCCATTTGCCCACCCAGGAGACACTCTTGGAATCCACTGAAAGGACATACTTCAAGATTTGCTCAGAGGTTTCACATTTTAATGTTTTTTTTTTTTTTTTTTTTTTTTTCCTGAGAGGTTATTGCTATAGGACACATGCACTCACCAGAGAGGTAGAGAGAGATAGAGACAGAAAGCAAGAAATCATTCCCCAGGGGGATGGCCACACTGCAATCCCTTCTCCTCCACTCTCCTCCCAGGATTTCGGGCATGCACACATATGTGCTTGGCGTGAGTCTTAAGCCGCCAGGTCTGGGATGCAAACCATGGTCAACTATGTGGGAGTCCAGTAATGTAACTGTTATGCCATCTGTTGGTCCCAAAATTTGTATGAAATACTTTATGTCCTAGCATCAGCAGTTCGCTGCTCTGTAACCATCGTTGAGTCTGTAGTATTCAGTCACTCAGATTTCTAATGGTAACAACTTTTCTCAGCTTGAAACTGTGGAGACATTGTAGGGTCCCTCTCTCTGTTTCATTATTAAGTGTTTGATATTTTTTCTTGTGGCTAGTTATATTATCACCCAACTTTCTAGAATAGATATAACATTCAGAACAGTCTCCTCCCTAGCTAACGGCCCTGAGAATTACACCTAATTACTATATCTATCACAAATATTAAAATGAGTTTGTAATAGCCTATGCTGTCAGTGGAGTTTAATCCGAAAGTAACTGTCTATTGGGGCACCTGCGGACTTTCTACTCTACTTCTAGACCACCCTGGCTTCTTCATTCCTTCCACCTCCCAATCATCCCATTTTCACCATTCCAGAGTCCTTCCCTTACCATCCTTGCCATGCTGTCAGCCACCGGAACTTACAGAGTCGAAGAATTTGACAGGCAAGATTGGTATGGTGTTTATAAGACTCAAAAGACAAGAATCTGCTTAAATATCTGTTTATTTCTTTAAGAGATTCATGTATCTTAATTTATAGCTGAAGAAAGAGGTCGTAGGAAGTTTAATGACTTGCCTGAGTTTAAATAGCTATTTTGGACCAAATCTGTGTCTAGAACCTCTGCATCTCCAAGCCAGACATGGAAACCGACTGTAGACCTCATAGTTCCAAACTCCTTTTATATTAAACAAAATGCTTGTTCTCACTATAAGCAAAACAAATGAGCATATGTGGGTTAGACCCAAGTGGGAGACAATGAGAATGAGGAGATCATTGAGCAAGAGCAGGTTTGAAATATTCACCTCAATGAGTACAAGAGAAAATTGACTAGAAAAATACATAATTCTTATTGGGTAGTATTGAAAGCCCATTTGATATTTTTGATCACAAAATTAAATTAGGGTTAGCTAACAGAATGGTGTGATCTCCCTCACCAGGCCAAATTTAGCTGTTTAGATAGATAAGTAAAAAAGAGTTCAGTATTTTTCTTTATATTAGGTTTTGGGTTTTGTTTCATGTGTAAGAAAAAGGAAGAAAGAGGTTGGGAGGTGAGTACGTATGGGGATGATTATACAGAAGAACAATGGCATCGTAGTTGTAATGAGGCAAGTGAAGACATGCGAAAAATGTTACTCAATATAGAAGAATTGAGCCTGATGGGCCAAAGCATTGCGGGAGTATACATATGAGAGCAAATGAGTTTGAAATGTAAGAAATAGGGACTATTATAGTAAAGATTTTAGGGGTTACGTTTTTGGTATGGTTAAATTTTGCATAGCAATAGAGGTAGAAAAAGAGAGAATAAGCCAGCTATTATAATCTGGAGAAGAGAAGGTTGTTACATGATTGAAATAAAGACATGTTTTTGCAAAACCACACTGTGTGTGATGGAGATGTACAACAATTAAATATGAAGATGAAATTTAAAAAAAATAAAAATAACAAAATGACACAACAAACTACCTTGCAATTTAAAAAAATGATAATAGCACATAGCACATGTTATAACTGTACAGGAGCTAAGGATTTTAGGATTTTGAATGAGGAAGAAAAGTGGTCTAAATGGAGCAGCAAAAAGCAAGTATCTCAACGCAACCTCAAGGATCTGTTTTAGATGGGATATGGAGGAAAAAGGAGTCACTATGTAAGACAGATAGGACAGTATCTAAATCTTCCAATGAGCATCAGATTTTCATTAAAGAGTAAAGATAGAGAGTTCAGAGATATCAGGAATTCTAGTTAGGACAGACTGAGAATTCCAGAATAGCAGGAGGGTATGGGAGTGGGAGAGAAGTCAAGTCAGATAAGGGGATGGGCAGACAGCGTGGACTCTCAGAGGGGATGAACAAGTGAGTCACGATGGTGTCAGTTCTGTTGGTCTTTTGGAGGAAGTTGGGTGATAAATGTGAATGTGTACACACAATAAAAGTGTGAGTTGTATTTTAACCAAAGCAAAATAAAACAAGTTTTTCAAGAGTTGGGAGGAATCCATGAGTGCTGAAATGAGTCAATATACCTGTTTGTTTATGTATCCCTTATCATTTACTTTCATCTTAGAATAAAATAATACGAAGGGAGACAAAAGTCATTGTGCCACAAATTCAGAAACCCAGAAATGTAACTGCAAAAAGGACTGTCAGAATAACTTATGCTTTTTTTTTTTTTAGAACATGGTGCTATGTCTTTCTTGAATAGTCACATCCATGAGAATGAAGGAAAAAATGAACACAGCAACATCAACAACATAACAGGAATACTGCGTTTTCAAGAGAGGAGAGCATCGAGAAAAACTAAAACAAAGTGCTTCTCATTTCCTCTAGGGATTCCTGTTACATAATTTCCATTTTAAATGAAGCAAAAATACTTCCAATAACCAGAGAAACACTTAAAAATTAAGAAACACTTGTTCTAGTTAATGTGTCTGAATAGTACCAAGAAAAAAGTCTCCCCCAGGAGGTCATTATTATTCAAAAATTACTCTAATTAGGTCATGAATACATTAGGCCTTATTCAGTGCCAACAAGAGAAAAAATAGAATTGGAAATGTGACACACATAACACTCCCAACGTGTTAGGGCGATTTTATTCCAAAATGCCATTAAAAGATGAAAAGGTCACCCTGTAGGGAAGTAATTGGTACAGCACTCTTGTAACTGATTAAAGGGGCTTTTATTTAGGCTTTTTTTTTCTTTCACTGAAAAGGGGTTATTCTAGAGAGAAAATGTGTGTGTGTGTGTGTGTGTGTGTGTGTACTTCTGATTGAATGTATGTTTGGCTGTTTTAAAACAATAAAACAGGAAAAGAGAAAAACAAGAGCTCATGACTTATGACTTAACAAAACAGACACACTTGTAAACTGAGTATAAATTGCACAGACCATCTTAAGTAGATATAAACAGATATAGATATTTCCCTATATATTTTTTTAATCTAGCTATCCCATCTCTGTGGTTTCTCACAGACAGTATCTGCTGCATAAACAAGTTCTGCATTTAATTAGAAAAGTATATAAAATTTTAATGGGCTGATAATAGCCCAAAGTAAGAGGCTCAAAGGCTGAAAGTATTTATTTATTTATTTATTTAAAGAAACTGAAGAGAAGCTGATGATGAAACCCCTGATGGTTGAATTTGTGACTCTCCCAGTGAGTCATGTCAACTCCGTACAGAGAGCTGAA
>NW_006204824.1:81659-142921 GCF_000334495.1 Tupaia belangeri chinensis
GGAAAGCATCCATGGGGTTTCCTTACATCTTCCCTCAGTTGCAAATATATAAATGGGGATGTTGCTTATCAATTGTAACATGATGTCTATTTTACCTATGTGACCTCATATTGTAAATGTAGTTTTACATAATGGTAGGTTGCAATATTAAAAATCAATGTCTTTTTTTTTTCCTCCATGTAGCCATCCTCCTGTCTCAGTCTCCCAGTTGGGGCTTACTAGCATGCTCTACCACACTTAGCTTTTCTTTTATTAAGACAGTCTCACTGTTTTGCTCAGACCAGCCTAAAGCTCTTGTCCTCCTACCTCAGCCTCCCTGTGTTGCTAGGATAATGGTGTATATCAAGATGCCCAACCATTACATTGCACCATGAATTGAATCCAGACTCCTATGCGATCACAGTCTATGGAGCACAGTATCATAGCAGAACTGACTCATCATTATAGCTGGATCCAAAATTATTTTTTTTTAAATCTGCTAAAATCTTCATTATATGCACAAGATTTGCATCTCAGTGAAATGGTGCCTATCTTTGTCCATTTGAGCTGCCATGACAAAATATCTGTGACTGAGAAATTTATAAAGAACAGAAATATATTTCTCCCAGTACTAGAGACTGAGAATTGCAAAGGCAAAGTTCTACCATTTAGTGTCTGGTGAGAGCCTTCATGCTACATTTTCAATGGTGGCATGCAGAAGGGCAAAAACAGATAGGATAAACAGTTTGTCCTTACATGGCAGAATAAAAGGGCATGAACCCACTCCTGCAAAGCTCAGTGTATAAGGGCATTAATTCACATATGAGGTTAGGGTGCTCATATCCTAAACTCTTCCCAAGAGGCTACACCTCCCAACATTGTTGCATTGAACATTAAGTTTCTACCAAATAAATTTTGGGAGACACTTAAAACTATTTTTCCCCTCAATTTTTAGCTTACAAACATTCCAAGGCATATGTCCTTTAAGAATTCAAAGAAAAAGGATCACCAGGTAGTATGGAGGCTAAAGTACTGGACTCCCACATTCCCAACCATGGTTCGAGTCCCAGACCTGGTAGTTTGAAAATTATGTCAGAAATGTTTGCATGTGTGCAGGATCCCAGAAGAAGAATAGAGAAGAAAGGATTATGGTATGGCCATCCCCCAGGGAATGATTGCTCAACTTTCTTTCTTGCTGTCTCTTTCTGCCTCTCTCCAGCAAGCACACGCACCCTATGGTGAAAGCTTAAAAATAAAAAGGAATTCTAAGAAAAGGTCTGTACAGGGAACCAGCTATACCAGTTATACACCCTCATTCTGTTCCTAGCTTTAATTCATTCAACAATACATTTTTTAATTATATATTTTGTTGTGACAATATCAGAATTGCAAACATGTTGCAAGATTTCTCATATTACTTCATATATTATATATATATTCTGAATCCTTTGAAAGTGAGTTGTAGACACTGTGCCTTTTTATTCATAAATACTTCGCTGTGAATTTCTTGAAACAAAGACTGTCTTCTACATAATCACAGTATAATTATCAAAATCAGGAAAGTAACATTAGTATAATAATATCTAATTTACAGACCTTATTTAGATTTTGCCAATTGTTCCAATAGCTACCTTTTAAATACCTAGAATTTTGTTATATATAGCATATGAGAATAAAAGACTACTGAGAAAGTGAAAGGTTCTGAAAGATTTGCTCATGAAAGTATGTATCATCTCACTGGTTAGCATATTCATCCTGTTTATTTAATAAATACCTATCGTGTCAAGGTTTTATAATAAATAATAATAACTTCCATTTGTTGAGTGCTTACATAAAGTCAGACAATGCACTAATGTGAACGCTCATTGTATCCCCATGACAATCTTATAAAGGTAGATATCGTTTTATAGAGGCAGAAACAAGGGCTCAGACAGATGAAACCGGGTGTTGGGTCACAAAGCGTGTAAATTTTTTCTGACTCCAAAACCTAAACTTTTATTTACTATACTATGCTCTTCACATGAAACAACAGATACTGATGATGTTCCATTGTCCTGAACTTACTATCTTCTTGAGGGAAATACAAATTCATACGAACTGAGACACTGGAGATAAGATAGTTATATTCATTTAAAGTTGCAACCTAACTGCTACCCTGCCCCTGGCCCTTCAATTCTCCTACACCTTGCCTGTTTTCTGTATAATACTCAATGTTTAATCACTATATAGTATGCTTATTTATTTGGCTAGTATCTTCACAGGAAAATAACTGATTTAAAAGCAACTATTTCAGGACCAGCAGTTGGTGTAATGGCTATGTCACTGGACTCCCATGTAGTTGACCGCAGTTCAAGTCTTGGACCTGGTGGCTTAAACTCACACCAGGCACGTGTGCATGTGTGAATGGAGGAGAAGGGATTGCGGTGGGGTCATCTCCCCTGGGGGGGTGATTTCTTGCTTTCTGTCCCTCTGACTTTCTCTATCTTTCTTGCAAGTGCACATGCTCTATAGCAAAAACCTCTCCACAAAAGAAAGCAACTATTTCTATTTTTTTTTTCATTGCTGAGTACTCAGCACATTGAAAAGTGCCTTGTATAAAGTGATCATTAGTAAAATATTTGTTGAATAAATTACTGAATTTTGTTGCTTATAGATGAGAAAAAGTAAATTCCAGAGAGATTGAGTTGCTCAAGGTCAGAGTAATTTAATGACACAGAATGTCATGAGTTGACTGTAAATAGTATTCATAACGAGTGACATGATCATTGAGTTCCTTGGAGCATAGACGAGGAACAGTCAGTGCTGTGGGAGTTGGGAGAAGAGGGACCTTCACCTTACAGGGAAGAGAGGGAATGGACCATCAATAACAGACAGGGGACCTTCACAGTGCAGGGAAGAGTGGGAATGGACCATCGATAACAGACAGAAAACCTTACATGAACAAAGATGTGTGTGTAGGGGGATTAAAAGTGCAAATTCACTGGGCACATTAGATGACTAGATGGAGCGGAAGCATCTTTATGGGAAATGACGAAAGACCAGCTTTGGAAGGAGTCACCACTGCCTGATTATAGAAGACTTTTACTTCATGTGGAGTTTGTATTCCTGTAGATAAGGTAAGTTGGATTTCTAAAATAGACCTTATCTGTTTATAGTGTAATAGTTTACTCATGTAGTACTATATTTATTTTTATTATATTTCCCTTATGCTAGCTATTAAATATTTATATGACAAAATGATATTTTCTTTCTTTTTTGAATGATTGGTTTTAAGTTCTGTGGGTTTTTTTTTTGTTTAAAGAGAAAAGGTGGTTGTCTTCTCATTTATCATATGAGAAGCATCTTCCTTGAAGATTTGAGAGATAGCACCAATAACATTTCTTAGCTTTCCTCTTTCTTGATAGTTGGCTCCTTGACACCTTTCTCAATGTCTCATCTTGTCTTATCTTTTCTTTCTTTCTTTCTTTCTTTCTTTCTTTCTTTCTTTCTTTCTTTCTTTCTTTTTTATTTAATATCTTTACAGTATTGCACGGGCACTCATGGGAGAACTACTGAGACAGAGAGAGAGGGAAAGTGAGAAATCACTCCCAGGTGAGGGGAGGGGGGAATGGCATGCCTTAATCTCATCTCCATTTTCCTCAGGATTTGGGGCATGCAGGCATTATATATACTCACACGCAGTGTGTTTTTCATGCTACAGAGCCTGGGTCTCAAACTGTGGAGTTGGGCGTGTGGGAGCTAATACCTTAACTACCATACTACCTGCTGGCCCTCTCAATGTCTTTTCTTGCTAATTTATCCGGTTAGACGTATGTGGTTTCTTTTAAAGTTTATCTATCTATTCTATGAGAGAGAGAGAGACACAGAGAGAGAGAATGCAAGTTGCCAGGTCTGGGCTATAGGGCACGTGAACTTGCCAGAGAAACAGAGATCATAGGCATGTGTGGCATATACCTGGCATGTTCAGGTCACCTCAGGGCTGAACTGGGCCTCCCAAGTGGCTCTCTTACTGCACAGCAGCATCTGCTGCCTGTTCCACCGTGGTTTAGCCGGTCATTATATACACTCTTATTTAGACTTAGATGATTAACGATTTCATCAAATACACTTTACCTATATTTTCAAAGTAATTTTAATGCAGTTTTTAAAAAGTGATTTATTTTCTTCTACTTTCTCCCTCAGGACTTTCTAATCTTTCCTTATTTCTAATTCTGTGCATTGTGCCTATTACTTTCCTATTATTATTTTTTTAAGTTATCACTTTATTTGTTTATAGCTCTTACTTTTAATTAATTTTTTTAACTTTTAATATTTGGGATTATGTGTGTTGGTCTTTTTCTAGCTTTTCAATGAATACTTTTCAAGTGTAGTATCTAGCCTTCTAATAGTTTTAGGCGATGTATTTTCCTCCAAAGATATTTAAAATATCCATCATAAAAGTGTAATATGAAGAGGCTGAAAAATTTGTGGAAAATGGAATTGAAGTATAAGTTTATTGTGGTGCAAAAGTCTTTAAAATCCATGTAAAGTTTGACACACAATCGCTACTTTCAAGGTTTCATATTGTTATTTTTGTTTTTGTTGTAAATATAGCATATTTAACATTTATATTTCACCCAATTTTTTAAAGTTTTATGTCATTGGATACATTAATTTCTATTTTTGTCAATGGCTTTTGACATAATTACATCAGTTTTATCCAAAATATCTACTTTTCTTGGGCCTTTTTACTATAATTATAATTTGTTTGAACTAAATGCTACGGAAATTTGATTAAAATCACAATTGAGAGCAAGATGTGACTTTGAAAGACAAAGTATCATTTGAATAATGTCAATTTTTTTTTAAAAAGGGACAATTTAAATTGTCTTCAAATAATGTTTCTCCTGAAACATGACCTGTCTAAAGATCTGTCATGTTCGTCTATATTCTCAGCAATCTTAGTGGTACATTTTGGATTAGCATTTTTCTCAGGCTCCCAGGTGTTTTGTCAAAGACTAACCCAGAAACGGTCATCTTAGGAAGCATGTACAGGCTAGTAATCAATGTTCCTCACTGCAGAGAAGAAAAAGACAGTCCAGGCACTTCTAAAGACCTTGATCCTCTCGGCTAGAAGCAGAGCTGGCTAAGCATGGCCAATTCTGTCCTAGTTTTCCTGGGGACAATCCAATCATTAGGATCTTGTCAAATAACCTGTTACTCTAAAGTTCTAAAGTATAACCTTGTTCTGTAATCCCCATGAAGAAAAAAAAAAATTATTCAGCACCTTTCTCTTAATATTGATTTTATTTTTATTTTCATTCGGTAGAACCTGGTTAACTCAAATCAAAATAAAGCATGTAAGTGAAATTTAAACACAGATCTTCATTAAAAAACTCCAGCTTCCTGTCACAGAAAACAGCTCTCTAGATATATGGATGGAAACATGGGGATCGCACAGATAGCTCGTTTCCACCAACGGAAGCTTTGCTATCTTTCTGGGTCCCTTTGTGTGTATGTGTGTCTCAAATCTTTTTAGAAGCTGCCAGCGTGCTCTTTCTTTGATATAGGATTACAAAGTGGAGCTGAGAAATATGACATGGATCCTGAAATGACAGATGTCTGGGAGTGAACCGAACATCAAGGAGGATTGAGCACCATTTCTTTTTGTTGTAAGACAAAGACATTTTCTCTTTTGATGAAAGCTCAATTTTAGATGTTTTGTTTTAATAATAATAAATCTTATTATTATTGCCAGACGAGGTTGCCTACAAGTTACATGACTCATTTCTTCAAAACGTCAGAGAAACAAATGAGATACACATCATTTGCAGCATGGTTATATTTTCCCATATCACTTAGGCCACCTATTAAGTAGGACCCCTATGTTGGCTTGGCAATAATAGAATATGGTATGCATAAACTGGAAGTTCTGGAATGCAGCTGAGAACGGTATTTCTGAATATTTAGCTTTTAATCCATATTTGAGTCTTCTGAACAGCACATCTCTATTGAATCAGAATTTCTGGAACAATTGGCTTAGGAATTAATATTTTAATAAACCACCATATGGAAATTACAGCAGTTAGAGGATTGTCTTATCAAACATCCCTTGACTTACAAGCAATAGCACTGTTAGTACAGAGTTAGTTAAGGTGTTTTAAAGAAAGTACTACAATTGCTTCTTGCCTTAGTTAACACACTACGTTAGTACATGATGATAATTGGTAGCCGCAAACTTAAAATCATTAACTGCGTTTTAGGGAAATGTGCTTGATGGAAATGTTATTCAATCTCTTGTGCCTGATGGCATCTTTTAAGCCAAAGTGTTTTGTTTTTATTTTGACAGAAGTTGTGTGAACATGCAATAAATAGAGTGAGTGAGAGAAAGAGGCAGAAAGGACCCCCAATGACACATGGTCATTAGCCAATCCCTTCTTAATTTCTCCATCCTATAGGCATTTGGAGAATACATGTTTTTCAAGCTGCTGAGGGTATGATTCAAACCACACAATAGACTTTGTGAGATCCAGCTTTCTTATCCATTGGGCCACAGGACAGTCCTGTGAATCAGGGTTTTAACAAGGTTCTAGATATCCCTGATTTTGGTCTAAGCACTTAAAATGTAAATATCCAATGATTTCTGACTTTATGAAGCATATATTCTCTCTCATATTAGACTTGAAATTATTTTCCCTTCTATAATTACATGTGATATACTATTTCTGTGCACTTTTCATGTGAGCTAGGTATTGGTAAAAAGGCGGATTTAAGGAAGGATCAGTTGCCCTTCGAAATGCATGGAGACATCTCTGCCCTTCCAGACTGTCTCTTGGATATGGGATTTTAGAGTGACATTATTGGTCTGGCTGCCATAAAGATCGGCATCAGTGTGCATTTCTGTGTTCTCTGTCATAACTCAGGTAAAGGTTGAGCTCTTCTATCTGCTAAGCTTAGCTGCTCCTGCCACTCCTAAACTAAAATTTAGAAGAATCAATTCAGGTATTTTAACATGAGGGGATTTATTCACAGAAAAAAAATCTATTCTCTCATATATCCTCTTATCTTAGTACAACGGAGAAGGGCCTCTGAATCCTAAATGACTGTGAATTGCACATACTTACAAAGAAGATGGTTGAGTGGAGTGCTGTTGTATGGGGACTGGTGATGAGTGAGAACACAGGGCAGGCTGGCACAGCTGAACACTCTCTCACATTCCTTGCTTTTTTTGGGGGGGAGGGGGAGGTTTTTTTGCTATAGGGAGGGTGCGCTCACCAGGCAGACAGAGAGAGACAGAGAAACAGAAAGTGAGAAATCACCCCCTGGGGGGATGGCCACGCCCCACTTTCTTCACCTCCGTTCTCCTCTCGAGATCTTGGGTACGCACGCACACATGCCCGGTGTGAGTTTTAAGCTACTGGGTCCGGGATGCAAACCGCAGTTGAATACGTGGAAGTCTAGCAACATAGCCATTACGCTAACTGCTGGTCCTACGTTCCTTGCTTTCTTATGTGTTATTTGTTTTCTTGCAACAGATCAGATCTGGAGGTGAAGAAAGCCTGAGGGTGGTGATTGTTGTAGTAGGTCACATAACAAGACACCCAAAACATCAAGTCCTAATGCGTGGAAGTCGTAAATTATCTGTTTTTTTGTTTTTGTTTTTGTGTTTCTTTTTTTTTTTAAAAGAGGGTGTTTATAAATGTAATTGAGTTAAAGATTTTGAAAGGAGGAGGTTATTCTATATTATCTGGGCCTTCTAAGTATCCTTAGAAAGGCACAGGGAGAGGGTGAAGTGAAGTGGAAGAGTGGAGTGATGTAGCTACAACTGGAGTGGCCATCTGAGGTTGCAAGAAGTAAGGAGAGATACTGTATTAGTTTCTCAGAGGGTTTATGCCCCTGCTAGATTTTGAATTTCTGGGCTCCAGAATTGTAAGATAATTTATTTCTCTTGTTTTAAGCTACCATATTTGTGATCATTTCTTACAACATTCTTAGGAAACTAATACAGTTGCCATGCCACAATGCTATGTACCGTGTGCACTGCCCTAAGACCAATATTCAAGGAAGCTATTCTAGACCTCTGGAGAAAAAGAATCCCTGTGGAAGAGAAAAGAGTGTCTGTTTACTACCAACTGAGAGACAATGTGAATGAGACTGTAGCATATCTTACCATGCAGAGGATTCTCATCTTAAGGAAATCACACGAATAAACTGGATCAAAGTAGCAAAAGAGTCCCCTGAACAGTGCACAGATTTGTGAGAAATAATACATTGCTGTTTTTCAGCCACTAATTCCTGGGATGGTTTGTCATACAGCAAAACGTAAAGAGTGCAACATCCAAGGAGTATCTTCCTTCACAGGAACTTCCCACAGGAGATGCCTTTACATTCTGTTCAGAAGCCATATCTATCATACAGATTGCACTGCGCTCTCCTCCCAAACTCATGTGTTGTTCTCACCACCACCCTCTGTACCTCATCATGTGACTGCATTTGAAGATAGGACCTTTAAAGCAGTAACTCAATTAAAATGAGGTCATTATCTTACTCAGATCTAATATAATTTACAAGAAAAAAAATTGGACACAGATGTGTGCAGAGGAAAGATGATGTGAAGAAATGGGGGCAAGATAGAAATATGGCCATCTACAAGCCAAGGAAAGAGGCCTGAAACACATCTTCCCCCACAGCCCTCAGAAGGAACCAACACTACGGACTGACACCGTGATCTCAGCTATTCAGCCTCCAGAACTGTGAGAAAATAGTTTCTGTTGCTTAAGCCACTTGTCTGTGATATTTTTATAGTAACCCTAATGCAGGACTATACCCCCCTGGCTTCCTACCCTGATACACACACATACACAATCTTTGTTGCTCTTTAAAAGACTTTTAAAAAGCTTAATTAAAAATGGTTTCTAGAATTTGGATATCTACATTTTTAATAGACTTGGCTTGCTTTCAAAAAATACAGATTTGCTTCTGTTAGGACAATTGAAATAACATGCAAGAGGCTCAAGAAGCGATTTCCAGGAGAAGAGCTCCCTAAATATTTTGAACAATGACAGCATAATCAGAAAACATATCCCTTCCTTGGCTAGTACATTGAGTAGAAAAGTCCTATTTTTTTCCTAACAAAAGTCATCGTTCTTTTATAATCACATTTTTTTAATGCATCTCACCGTGTTCCTCATTTGTATGGTACATGTTTTGGAGATAGCACTGGTCTATGTAAATGTCAACATTAACCAGAGAAATAACACGGTCTTAGAGTTAAACAAATGCTCTGTGAGAACAATGCCTCAGATAGGTTTTATGAGTTCCATTTCATCTAAAAGAGTTTTGTTTTCCTAACTACATGCTTATGCCCCTCTTTCACCTTGAGCATAAATAGTAAACAAACAAACAAACAAAAAATACAATAATGATAAAGAGAAAAGTATTTTTAAACAGAATTTTATTATCTGAATTGATGGGAAATGAAAGGGTGCCAGTTGGATAAAACCCCTAACAAATAAAAAAAAATAATTCATGCATTTTCCAGTGGTTTACAACTTACTGCTTCCCGTGCTGACTCTCAGAAGTGATGTACTTGAAAGAATGAGGGAGTTAGGGATACAGATTTAATAACTTGTTTGTAAAAACATAAGCGATCTAATTCTCTGCCACTTTTTACCCAACTTAATCTCAGGTAAGCTACTCTTCCATTGTAGTATGACTCTACAGTGGTAAGAGGTACTGTAGTAAAGATTTATGGCAGAGAAAGCACAAATGGGATATTCTCTAATTTTCCAGCTGATGGGGTACTAGTTAACACAGCCCAGTTTATGTTCCCTTTCCCTTGAATGCGCATTTGGCTTATCTGCAAGAATCAGAGATACTTCTTTCTGAGACAATGGCATACAAAGCCCAAAGTGTATTAGCTCCAGGAAGAATTATAATAGTAATTCTTTGGCCTACTCAGCCAAACACAAATCAACAAGTCTTTCTCTAAGTTAGGAGTGCCTTTTTCTAAATGCCCAGGTTAATATCTAATTGTCTCTTCGTGGTAGAAAAAAATGGCAAGGTTGCCATGACAACTGGGTGGAAAGTTTAGCTAGAATAATGTTTTCTTTTAAAAGAATGAAGCAATTTCAAGCTTTTTAGTGCTATCTAGAATTATAAAAATTGCTTTATACCCCTCATTTTTAGAATACAGGAGGTGATTGATCATTTTTTAAAAACTGCCTTACAAATTCCCTTAACACCATTTTTGAATCAGTGTTTTTATTTTTTCCTCTTTTTTTCTTTTTCTCTTTTTTTTTGGCAGGAAAATTTTACACTCTTGTATGAAGCTAGAAAGCAAATAGCCTTCTGGTTCATTAGTTCACTGGACCTGTAACACCTGAATAAAATGAATATTTAGCTGCAATCCATTTGATTGGCGTATTGTAAAACTATCTTAGAAATAAATCTCTGGTTACTAAATGACAAGAAACAGTACTTTTGCTATCCTACTTTACAAGATCGAAAATGAGATACAGTCTTAAAATTTCCAAATGAATGCCCACTAACAGGACAAGCAGCTCTGATCCGTGAAAAGAAACACACAGTTCTCTTTTTAATCTCCTTCTCTCTCTTATAAAAATTTATTTCTTGTTTTTTTAAGAATCTCCTTACTGTACAACTATTTCTAGAATATTGTCTTTGCCATTGTTTTTGTCCACTCTGGATACAGAATGGCCTAAATACTTCAAATACATCGATTGGCATTTTTGTAACTTTATTGTGTTTAAGGATAGCTAAAGAGGAGCAGTAATTTGTACGGTAGGTACTTCTGAGAATATTGGACTCACTGTGAGGGGGAATTTTTGCAAAATTTTGCCACAGATTTTGGTATCTCTCTGTACTTACATTTCTCATTCAAAACTTAGCAGGGGAGGGACCAGCAGTTAGCATAATGGCTATGTAGCTGGACTCCCACGTAGTTGACCGCGGTTCGCGTCCCGGAACCAGCAGCTTAAACCCACGCACACGCGTGCATGTGTGTGCCCAAGATCCCGAGAGGAGAATGGAGGAGAAGGGATTGCGGTGTGGCCATCCCCCCTGGGGGGTGATTTCTGGCTTTCTGTCTCTCTGTCTCTCTCTGTCTGGCTGGCGAGTGCACATGCCCTATAGCAAAAATCCTCTCAAAAATAAAAAAAAAATAAAAACTTAGCAGGGGAAGGTACAGAAAATGAATGAAATAGAACCATGATGTATGGAGCCAGACTCTAAAATGAGAGCACCACAAAGGCAGTGCAGGTGTTGGGTGTGAGACTGGGATTCCCAACAGCAGTAGATATGAGGGAGTGTCTATACAAAACAAGAGTATTCCCTGTAGGGACTTGGGAATGGTGCAAATCCCAGTGCAGGAATCAGTATATGGGGATCCAGAATGGAGGAAAAGGGGTATCATCACCAGTGCAAATTGCCAAAGAGGGCAATAAGATTTCAAGGAAATCAAGAGAAAGAGGGCCAGGTGGTGGCACAGTGGTAATGCAGGTACCACATGGGACGGTCCTGCGATCTCATTATGGGTCCTACCTGTGAATGCTGAGCTTGAGAGTGTGTGCCCACGATAAGGACTGACTGAAACTAGAATGGATAGTGATATAGATACCCTGTTGAGGGGTGTCTGTCTTTCTGTCTTTCTGTCTTTCACTCTCTTCCTTCTTTTCCTCTCCTTGTCTTTTTCTCTCCTAGAAAGAGTAAATACATAATTTTAGAAGAAGGAGGAAGGAAAGAAAAATGGGGAGGAAGAGAAGAAAAAAGAAAGTGATAGGAAAGTTGGCTTAAAGAATCTGGGCAACAAACTGAGATTTGGGGTCAGTGTGCCCCACCCTTTGGATAGGAACTAGTAAGAGCATGTGAAGGCCCAAGTTCTAAGGACTGAGTTTTCTGTTACTCATGTCCACTTAGTTACTCAAAACCTACAGCTTAGGAGGCATCTTGATTCCTCATTTTCCTATCTTTCATAATTGATCCTTTGGCAAGAGCTGTTCGGTCTGTCTTCACTATAAATCTTCAGTCCTTCAACCTTTCCAACCCCACTGTCTTCATTGAATAGGATTCGCAACAGTAACCAGATCCTACTCTTTCTTCTCACCTGTTTACCCTCTGTACAATAGCCATAAACTAATTTTTTTTTAAGAAAGATTTTTGCTATAGGGTACATGAGAGACAAAAAGTGAGAAACCACCCCCCAGGGGTGGGTGGCCATGTAGCAATCCCTTCTCCTCCATTTTCCTCTTGAGATTTTGGGTATGCATGCACACACGCCCAGTATGAGTTTTAAGCTGCCTGGTCCAGGACTTGAGTCACGTCTGACTGCATGGGAGTGCAGCAATGTCACCATTACACCATCTGCTGGTCCCAGTCATAAATTAGTTTCAAGACATAGTTCAGGACCAGCTCCTTGGCACAGTGGTAAGGCACTGCTCAAGAGAAGCTGCATCCTACATAGTGACCACAATTCCAATAGCCACCTGGTTCAGCCTAAAACATAACCAGGCACTGACATGAATGCCCAAGATCTTAATAAGATCTGGAGGATTGAAGCAAACTCTTTATCATGAATAAAGAAACAAGTTAAATAAAATATAATTCAAAATATTTAATTCCCCTATATAAGTACCTTCAGGGACATCCCATTCTACTTAAGAGGATGAGCTCAAGTGTATGGTGCGGTGTACAAGGTGCTGCATGATGATGTTTTCCCTTTATAAATGTTCAGTGTTACCCCCAGCCACTCCCCTTGTTCACTACACTCATCATCACTGTCTCCTCCTTTGTCTTCTATGAGCTAGAATGCTGCTGAGCCAGCAGCTGGGCCCAGGAGTCCAGCCTTGTAAAAGACAGAACTGCGTAGGTCGGGAATCAGGCAGAATCTGATGCCACTTTGGTTGCAGACTTTTATTCCTCTTCTTGTCCTTCCAATTTTGACACAGTAATTATTCTGCTGACACAATCGAAGCACACAAACCAGTGACAAAATGTGTTTACATAGAAAGCGCCCTCACAAGGAAATCTGTATACAGAAAAATAATGGCCCAAGCTAGAACCTCATAGTCTCACTGGAATCTTGGCAATGCAAGTCACTAACTAAAATAATTTGGAAGAGTTCTAGTAAGGATATGGGGATCCAAAATGAAGACACTGGAGATTAAGGCAAAGACTAGAGCATCCAACCAGAAGAATCAAAAAGCAAAAGCAACAACTCTGCATCCCACCTTGGGGTTGATGACAAAAGCCAGGAGGGCCCCTTCCCCTGCTGGCACCAATCCTTTGAAAAAACTTAAGAACAGAGCAGAGCAATTAGAGGCAGCACATGGAGAGCGTTGCAAGTGCCCCCCTCACTACCTTAATCAAAATATTTCCCTTTTACAAGGAGCTCATTTGGAGGAGATGTAATGAGCTGGTGTCACCTCAAGTCTCCAGGGTTAGAGTCGTGTCATGTGAACCCTCCAGCACTTCATGCTCCAGTTTCAGCCTTTACTTTCCCACTGCCTAGAGTAGACAAGGCTGTCACTTAGAAGATGAAATATATTTGCAAATTAATTAACTTTGTCCAGCAACTGGAGAATTAGATTTCTGTTAAGGGTTCTGTCTGAGTGATGGATTCTCAAGACATTGAAGGAATTAAATACCACATTTTTTTTTGCTTTTTACTTTCAGATCGTATGGCTGGCATTGACTCACTCCTTTCATCTATCTTCTGTTTATACCACAGGTTACCTACAAAGCCAGTGGAGTGTGCTTTGGTATGTGATGACTTGTGAGCACTTTTAATGTCTATAAACTCCTTATCAATTCATTACAAAACCAAGAAGCTAATAAACATCAGGTCGAAGAAAAGAAGGAGGCAGCTGTATTTGAACAGTACTTTGTAAGGATTTTCTTTACCTGACTGGCTTTCTCTTCTGATTTTGAAATGCATAAGGAGGAGGCCATCTGAATATAAAATGGAAACAAGGGTTTGCTGAATTGTGGATATGCCATGTGAGCCCATTAAGGAATTTTTTACCACTAAAAACCTCAGACAGGAAGAAAACAATACTGATTCTCTCCTGACCAATGCAAATGCACATATATATAAGAATATTGGATGTCTTTATGAGTTTATTTGTGTTCACTTTGGATTTTAAATAATATGTACAATGCAGTTGTAGGGGAGTGCTGCCCAAATGAAAAGAAAGAGAGTTTGAACAGAAAGCACTTCCAGAACATATACACACAGGTCATGGTTAAAAAATCAAGTTCGGAGGGGAGCAGGTGGTATGGTGGTTAAAGTGCTGGATTCTTACATGATCTACCGTGGTTCGAATCCCAGACCTGGTGGCTTGAAAATCATGTCAGGCATGTGTGCATTTATGACCAGAATCCTAGAAGGAGAAGTGATTGCAGTGTGGACATTCCCCCTGGTGTGTGTGTGGGGGCACAATTTCGCACTTTCCCTTTCACTATTTCTCTCTCTGTAGCTATCCAGCAAACACACACACCCTATGGCAAAAACTTAAAAAAAACAAATAGTCCTGAATATTTTTCCTTTCAGTTCTCCATTTTCGTTAAACAAATATCACATGGTGAATGCACCAAAGAATTATAACCATGCCTATTATCTCAAAGTCTTAAGAATTTATTACTGGGAACTGAACAAGTAAGCAAAAAATACAATCTCTGGGACACCATATTCTAAATGGTAAATATGTGTATCTGACTCATTTATGAACACACACCCACAATGTCAGATGTCCAGAAGGGGAACTAATAATTAAAATTCCTACTGGGACTGTCACAAGACCTAGTGTTTAAGGAAGCTTGATCCCGCATGGTCAACATGGTTTGAATCCTAGCCTTCCTGGAATAAAAACATGCCAGGTGTGTCTACGTACAGGCCCCAAATTCTGACAGAATGGAGAAGTGGGTAAGGGGTTATGGCATGACCGTGACCCACAGAGGGGTACTTTCTCTCTTTCTCTCTGCCTCTTTTTGAAGAGTACATGCACCCTCTGGCAATTAAAAAAAAAGTTTTCTGATATGTTTGTTAATTTTAAGTCTCATTGGAATCAAATAACTTTCTAAATAAAATTGAAATAAAAACTGAATTTGAGTTTTTGGAATATCAGCAGTGAATTTTGGTATGCGCCTCAGTAACTAATAATTCTTTTTTTTCCTCTTCATAATTCTTTCCATTCTTAAGAGATACACAGTAGTGGAATCATTGAGATCGACTTCTCAGTGTTGTGTTAGTAAATTATTTTAGGAAAATATATGAACTAAATAGTAGAAAGAGATGTTTACCTCTTCATCATACTTCTCAAACACAGAACTTAGATGAATCTTGCAGCCTGTACTGAGCTGAGTAAACTGAGACCACTCTATGGAAAGTAAATCATTAAACTCCCAGAGAACAGTTAAGTAAAGCAATGTTTCCCTGTGTGTGAAGAAATGCCTGAATGGACGTGGGGTGATGCACTATTGAGAATGCCCCATTTGGGGTGAAATATGACATTCCTATTCAGAGTTAAATACTTACCCTCATTTATTGCTTTTTTTTTTTCTGGTGGTATTTGGCTCTAGTTACTTTCATTTTGAGAAAGAATATTTTTCCTCATGCAAAGCCATCTGAATTTTACTGGCATAACGTTTTACTTATAAAATGGACATGTATTGTTGTGTGAAATAGTCTACTTTTCCTCAGCACTCTGAGAGTGCCAAGTAAGTCTTGAATTTTATAGCATTCTAATCTGTGATAGGGTAGAAATGGAATGATTTGTAAAATGTAATAACCTGTAAATATCCCTCCCTATATTCTCTCTAGTTATGAAGCAGATTTCTTGTCTTGCTTCTCATCTACCATTAGCCACAAGGTTTAATGTCCCTAGAACACGAGATGATAAAACTAGAGGAGGTTTCTTTCAGAGAGGAAAATGAGGAGAGAGGCCCCTTTCAGCTGACAGACTGTGGAAGGAGAAGGGTCAGTAGACAGGCGAGAGAAGTAACCTCTTACTTTCGTGTGCTGCAAAGGTCGAGCAGAAACTTAGCCCGAGTAGAGAGCCTGCCCACTTCCCCTCACTTATTTGCCTGGTGAGAGAAAGCTGGGGGGAGACTCCAGTCTCCCGTGCTAGGAGAATGTTGCTGCTCTTGTGGAGAAAATGGGCTAGAAAGATGATCTAAGACAGGGCTCCTGGCTCTCCTCTTTTTTATATGGCATGCAAGAGGTCCGGATGTTTCTGTGCATTTCGTTGAGTTGACATGGGAGTGCTAAAAGGGCAGATCCAGTCCCAGAGGCATGAGATTGAGATGACTGCAGTTGTTGTCAGTATATTATCTCGAAAGGCCACACAGGAACAGAGAACTCTGTGGTCATCCGTCCAAAACCAGACCAGATAAATCACCCACTGCAGAAATAAGCCCTGCTATGGTTTTGTTATGTTCCTCAAAGTTCATTTGTGCTGACTTAACCCCCACACAACAGAGTTGGAAGATGGGGACAAATGATTAGTTCTTAAAGGATCTGCCCTCACGAATGGGCTAATGTTGTTATGTGAGTGGGTTAGTTATCACAGAAGTAGGTTTGTTGGGACCAGCAGTTAGCATAATGGCTATGTTGCTGGACTCCTACGTAGTCGACCACTGTTCGAGTCCCGGACCCGGTGGCTTAAACTCACGCTGGGCGCGTGTGTGTGCATGCCCAACATCCCGAGAGGAGAATGGAGGAGAAGGGATTGCGGCATGGCCAACGCCCCTAGGGGGTGATTTCTCGCTTTCTGTCTCTGTCTCTGTCTGTCTGGCAAGTGCACGTGACCTATAGCAAAAAATCTCCCCCCCAAAAAAAGAAAAAAAAGAGAAGTAAGTTTATTGTAAAAAGGAGGAGCTTGACCCTCTTTTTTTTTTCTAAACTTTCCAGCCACTAGAGCCAAATAAATTTCTTTTTGTTATAAATTATTTAGTCTGTGGTATTCTGCAATAGCAACACAAAATGAACTAAGGCAAGCCCCATTCTTGGCAATCCAAGATTTCCATCTACTTCACAACTATTGTCTCATATGAAGATGTTCTTGTTTTTCACCATGGAGCCAGATGTCACGTTAAGCAGTAGTGAGAAAAGGTGAGGGAAATGTGACATGCAGTATTTACAAGGCACCTAGGTATTCTAGGCAGATTATATACACCACAGGACACAAAGAGATGGTTAATGTTAAAAATGTCCTCCCCACTCTACACTAACTGCCAGTGGACTGGAGTTATAGGGAAATGAAAGACGTTTTTGTTTTCATCTGAGTACTAGTGTGTAAATTTTCGAAACAATTTAACATAATCCTGCTACTGTATAAATACAAACTATTTTTTCAACTAACATGTTTTCCCCCTCAACTCCTCTAACAGGAGTCTTATTCCCTGTATGTGTGGAGAATGTTGTCAGCATTCCCTCACTCTAATTCAAAACCACTAGACGTCCCATCATGTTCAAATCTCGACAAGCAGACCCTCTTTTCAGTCTCTCTCCTCTTTTTGTCTGAGTGACTGAAAAGAACCATCCAGCACAGATAGGATTTTGAATAAAAATCATCTTTTGCTCCCAAAAAACTATTTCCTAGAAACGACATTATCTTCTCAAATATGCTATTATTATTTTTCTTCCTCTTCTTTTTTCTAGTCTTGATTTTTGTTTCCTTCTCCCCTTCCCCCAACTCAAAGCATAAACTTTAATGATGAAATTTCATGCTTAGCCAACTTCTTTATGGCCACTTAAGAAGCATCATTGAGGTTATATACCTGCTCTTGGGAGCACTGCAGCCCATTTCTTATTATAGCGTGGGCAGCTGAGGGCAAAGAGTGGTCACGCACTAAGCAGCTGGTTCTTTCCTGCCTTGGTACTCTGTCAAGTACCTAAGATCCTATCATGCAAAAATCAGATAGTTACTTCCAGGCTTCTGTTTTGTAGCCTACATCTTAAAACTCTCCTAGTTTTTTATTCACTCACCTATCATCATTTAATCTAATTCATCATCTTGGTTTGGTCTATAATCAGTCAACCCTTTGTTCCCTCTACTTATTTTTTTCTTCCATAGGGTGCATGTACTCTCTGGAGAGATACAGAGAGAGGGACAGTGAGAAATAACCCCACTCTGGGGAGATGGCCACATCACAATCCCTTCTCCTTCATTCCCTTCTAGGATTTTGGGCACACATGCACATGTGCCTGGTATGATTTTAAAGCTGCCAGGTCTAGGACTTGAACTGTGGTTAGCCATAGTTCACTGCCTTAACCACCACATGGATTTATTAATTTGCTGGCCCCATATTCTCCTAACTTTTAAAAATGGCTCAGTTTCAACATGCCAACACTTTGGGCACAAGTGCTTCTGTCTTTCCATCTTTTCTTACAATATCTCTTATAATCAAAGCATAAGATATTGATATCTGTGATTTTTTTAAAACATTAACACATTTCTTTTCATTTTATCCTTAGTCCTTGAAGTTTATGTAATAATGCTTTCAGATGTATAAACAAGTATGTCCCTTATTCTGTTAACATTTAGCTACAGAAAATGATTTTGTGTCACAAATTCAAATATTTGCATTCTAAAATTTGTTTGCTTATATTAAGCTCATCTATAAGTTCTTGGTATTTGTGGTATATAAAGATGCTAATTACAATATACTGTTACTGTCATTAAGGTTTTAAGAGTAACAAGATTGGGATTATGTTTTACTAATGGCTGCATGATTTTAATAAGTCACTCCAATTATTTGAGCCTTAGTTTCTTCAAAAAATGGACAAGATAGGGAACCAGCAGTTAGCGTAATGGCTATGTCGCTAGACTCCCACGTAGTCGACCGCAGTTCGTGTCCCGGACCCGGTGGCTTAAAACTCATGCCAGGCGCGTGTGCGTGCGTGCCCAAGATCCCGAGAGGAGAATGGAGGAGAAGGGATTGCAGCGTGACCATCCCCCCTGGGGGGTGATTTCTCGCTTTCTGTCTCTATGTCTCTCTCTGTCTGTCTGGCGAGCGCACGTGCCCTACAGTGAAAATCTCTCAAAAAAAAAAAAAATGGACAAGATAAAATTTCACATCAAGACTTTTTAAAGAAGTTTTTGTCACAGTATGCATGTGCTCACAAGAGAGTGAGACAGAGATAATTAGAAGGAAAGTGAGAAATCACTTCACCAGGTGAATGGCCATACTACAATCCCTTCTCCTTCAATCTGTTCCTGGGAATCTCAGACACACACACACACACACACACACACACACAGACAGTGTAATTTTTCAAGTCAATGGATCTGAGACTTGAACCACCATCAACCATGTGGGAGTCCAGCAAAATAACAACTACATCACCTTCTGGTCCCACCAAATAATTCCTTTATAGGACTGTTCTAAGTGTTAATCAAAAAGAGTATAACTTGTGGGTCAGCCAGTGGCATGGTGGTTAAGGCAGCTGGGTTCCACATAGTCGACTTTGCAGACCTGATGGCTTAAAAAATACTCCAGATGTGTGTGCATGCATGCCCAAATTCCTTGAGAGAATAGAGGAAAAGAGATTGTAGTGTGGCCATTCCCCTGGAAGGTGATTTTTTTCACTTTTCTCTCTCTTTCTGTGATGAGTGCGTGTGCCCTATAGCAAAACCAAAAAAAAAAAAAAATAGAAAAAAAGAGTGTAACACTTTGGAACACCAACAAACATGACAAAATATGATAAGGCAGAGTTCTTAATATTTGATCTCTTCACTCTTAGGGAAAAAAAAGAAGAAACCTCAAAGACAAACTTACAAACTTCAAAATAAAATACAACTATTTCTCCCGAGTAGAATCAAATCAAGGTTGTATTTTTCACACTTTCACTTTTGCCTGTAACCAGATCTAACATCATTGCAAGCAAGAGGTGTAGACTTATTTCCTGTTGGTAAGAAGTAATTAAAGCTATCACCTGAGGGGAGAGTTATAAATTAAGCACACTTGGTATCCTCTGTCAGTTTGGGTGACATCTCTGTGAGCTTCTCCTCCATTTCTTTAAGTCTTTTCTGTGCTATGCTGAACCTCTAGATATAGGAGGAAGGTAACTTGTAAAACAAATATAATCAATCAAATTGGAATTAAATAGCCCCTGCTGTGCCATGCCTTGCTGTTTAAAATACAGCAACATAAGGTCAGGTCTCTAGTTTTACTGAGCCTTCTCTTCCTTGAAAAATACAAAGTGGGCCAACTCCATGACCTAGTGGTTAGAAAGCTGAATCCCATATGGATAACCACATGGTTTGAATCCCAGACCTAGCAGCTTGGAAAATATGCTGGGCACATGTATGTACATGCCCCAAATATTGACAGGATGGGGAAATGGAGAGAAAAGCATTGTGGCATGACTGTAACCCCTTTAGGAGTGCTTTCTTCCTCTCTCTGGGTTTCTTTCTAGTGAGCACACAAAACCTCTGGTAAATAAAAAAAATAGTTAAAAATTATAAAAGTGGTGTTATTTCAAGGAACTAAGTGTTCTTTACATGACTTGTCTAATACTTGAGTTTCCTCTAAAATGGGACCCATAATCCATTGTTCTGTCAACTCTTAAATACCTCCTGTGACAGGGATATTATTACTTCATAAGCCTGTCAATTTATTTTTTTTTGGGGGGGGTCTGGTCTGAATGAAATTTCTTTCCTTTTTATGTTTCTTTTTATTTTTTTATATTAACTTTCCCAATAGCATCTACCTATAACTCTACCACCACCAGTTCTGTTAACCACCTTTAATTTACTTTTTGTACATGCTATGGACTGAACATTTGGGACCCTGAAATGTGTTGAAGCCTAAGTCCCCGAGGTGATAGTATAAGGACATGAGGTCGTGGAAGGGTAAACCTCTCATGAATGGGATTAGTATCCTTGGAATGGCATAAAGGGACCAGAGTTCTCTCTATCATGTGAGAATACAATGAGGGACTCCCATCTCTAACCTTGGAGGAGGGCCCTTACCAGGACCTGACCATGCTGGGACCCTGGTATCAGACTTCCGGCCTCCCAAACTGTGGGAAATCCATGTTTGTTTAAGCCCCCAGTCTATGGTATGTTGTTACAGCAGCCTGATCTGACAAAGACGGTGGCTATATATTCAAATGCTTTATTATGAAACTAAAAGGCAAATACAATAACTTCAGAGAATGGAAGGGGAAGCTAAGACTTTTTCAGGTGTGGATAGGTGAATAATCTGGGTTTGGAGGAATGTCTAGGACTTAAATAATTAAAAGGGACAAAGCATGAGCCAATACAGAGAGGAACACAGATAAGACTCAGAGACAGAAATGAGGGTTTAAGCCCCAGAAATTCCCTCTGTCAGGACTTCTCGCAGTTTGACATCAGCTAACTGCAGAGAACTAGGCTGTTGTCAGATGTGAGAGCCAGATCTAAGAAGGCAATACTTCTACAAAGTTTCACTTGATTCACATATCCTCCCCTAAAAAACAGTGTACATGTGTTGCAGGGGAGGGCAGTCTGCAGTTTGGGAAGTCCAGACATGCTTAGGAGAGGCGTTGTCTGCTTTAGGAAGTCATTTCATATAATGCCACCGACTGATATTTGCAGCAGGCCTTTACTTTTACACACCAGGGGACAATTAGGTTGTATATTTGGACCTATGATCTTGATAAACTCAGACAGCTGAGTCATAGGTGTGGTTGTGGTGGGCCAGAGAATCCAGACTTGCAGACCTCCTGAGAGTAGAGGTAGAATAAGTCATGTCCTCTAAAATAATTCTCATCCACTGAGCAGTGCCGTTACCCAAAGTGGTAGTGAATTTTCATTAGGGATGACCAGTCACTCTATGTCCAAAGAACTCAGGAAGAATTTAGTTTTTAGAGAAACGTATGCAGTTTTTGTTTGTTTATGTTTTAATATAGAGGTTTTTTGCTATAGGTCGCATGCGCTTGCCAGAAAAACAGGGAGACGGAAAGTGAGAAATCACCCCCCCGGGGGATGGCCATGCCACAATCCCTTTTCCTCCATTCTCCTCTTGGGATCTTGGGCACTCACGGACATGCGCCCAGTGTGAGTTTAAGCCACCGGGTCCAGGACTCGAACCACGGTTGACGACATGGGAGTCCAGCAACATAGCCATTCTGCAGACTGCTGGTCCCAAGAAATGTGTGCACTTTTGACTCAGAGTAAAACAAAATGTTCACTTAATGATGAAGAGATCACAAATAAAAGAAAAGCTCAGAATTACATTTTTGTTTTAACCCATACTATCTTCAAAACCATTCTCGTTTTTCTGATCATCTGAGAAAAGGCTTTTGAAAGAAATAATTGCCACCCCGCCCCACCAGATGGTAAAATCTGTGACTTCTAGAGGTGCACACATCTTACTAGGTTCAGAAGACGATTAAACTTTTAGTCCTATGTACTCCCCACTCCTGAACAAGAGGTAGCAAGTTAAAATCCACAGCTTGACAGTCTGGAAAACTAAATGCAAGAATTGCATAGACTGGTTTATTACACAAAGAAGACTGAAAATAACAAACCTTTCTGGATGTGATGAGCACACTGCCATTCTCCATAACTTTACTAGCCCCAATATTTTGACTGAAATTAATCAATATCCTGCTGAGATAAGGAGTTTCACATTCTCCGTTTGGTGAATTTTAATAAACTATAGAATGGAGACATTTATATATTAGAAGCCAAAACATGAAATATTTTTATTTGCTTATATATGTTTGTTTTTCTTAGTCCTTTTTCACTGGCACTGAACTATGTAAATATTATCACACAACACTAAGTACTGAAAGAATACATTGACAATAGTTGGTATCTCAAATTATTCAGGATTCTGTTTTGGTTGTATAATACAGGGTCTAGGTTTTGATTGTGTTACTAGTAGGTGTAAACATGGTAGTGTGTACTTCAGGGAAGAGTGTTCATTTAGGTGTCACAAGACTGTTCTATTTTTTAAAGAATTATTCTATTTAACTTTTTTTTGTTTGCTTATTTATTTAGACCAGAGAAGGACAGAGCAAGAATATGAGCAAGAGAGAGAGAGAGAAGAAAAATGATAAAGTAAGCCACCAGGTCTGGGACTTGAACCAGGGTCAGCCATGTGGGAGTCCAGAGCTCTTAACTACCATGCCACCTGCCAATCCTAGACCGGGTTTCTACTAAGAGCAGTCACCATTTATTGAGTGTTTACTAGGTGCCAAGTACTATGTAGTTTAAAAAAAAAAGCCTTATTTAAATTTCTAGATTTACTGTAAGAGGTAGAATCTGATATTAGTTCTGTTTTATAAGAGAGGAAATCAAGAACACAGTGATTAAAATACAACTTGTTTAAGGTCACCCAACAATGACTTGGAGCCAGATTTCCATTCCAGGATGTTAGAGCCAAAATCCCATACTTTTACCTCTCAGTAGTGGGAGTTTTGTCATTTGCTTGCTGCATGCCCCTGTCATATTATCATTGGTAGATCCTCCACCCACTCTGCTTGTTCATAAATTCTGCAAATACTTCTGATGACAGATAGTAATTAAAACCTTGTCACAGATATGGTGCTTACTGTGAATGAGAGTTAGCAGGTCGTTTTCACTGGTAGGAAGAGAAGTTGCTGTCCAAGGTTCTGGGCTCTCTCTCAGCACTTTCATGAACTTCTCTAGCTAAAGAACATAATGAGAATCTCTGGGACCAGCAGTTGTGGTACTGGCTATGTTGCTGGACTCCCATGTAGTCAACCGCAGTTTGAGTCCCAGACCTGGTGGCTTAAACTCATGCTGGACGCATGTGGGTGAATGCCCAAGATCCCCAGAGGAGAATCTCAGAAAAGTGTCAGATCCGCTGAGGGTGAACAGTTGGGGGGCGAGGATTAAAGAAAAGACAAGAAGACAGGATAGAAATGGGAGGACTGCCAGTCAATACTGGTCAGCCATGAGTTAAGTTTATTGCTGTGTTTTATACAGAGACATTTGGCTTCCTTAACGTGGGACTCGAAAGTCCTTGCTGAGCTTATCAAATTGTTGCAACAATACTTGGAGCATTCTGCACATAACAATTCAGACACCCAAGGTTAGGTCTGGACAATAACTTTGGTCTCCATCTAGTGGTCACATCCTATATGTTCCTCATGTCTCCTTCTTGGCTCCCCACAGAGAAAGTATTGCTGTGTAGCCATTCTCCCTGCGGGTGATTTCTCACTTTCTGTCTCTTTGTCTCTCTCTGTCTTTCTGACAAGTGCACGCACCCTATAGCAAAAACCTCTCCAAAAAAAAAAAAAAAAAAAAAGAACCCTGGACTTGTCTGTTTGCTTATTGCTGCCCCTCCCTGTGGGTAGGCTCTATTTCTTCCCCAGTGCTTGATGCAGTCACTCAATGTGTGATGGTAATGAGGGAAGCCATTAATACTGAGACAAGAGCTGGGACCAGCAGATGGCATAATGGTTACATTGCTAGACTCCTATGTAGTTGACTGTGGTTTGAGTCCCGGACCTGGCAGCTTAAACTCATACTGGGTGTGTGTGTATGCATGCATGTGTGTGTCCAAGAACCCTAGAGGAGACTGGAGGATACGGGATTGCAGCTGGCCATCCCCTGGGGGGTGATTTCTTGCTTTCTGTCTCTCTGGCGAGTGCATGTGCCCTACAGCAAAAACGTTTTAAAGAAAAATATTGAGACAAGAGAATGAGGTGGATGAAGACAGATGACGTAAACAGGGAGAAATAATGGCAAACCTGTTGCTTTTTTCCTAAAACTTGAACTAGCTAATCTTCATGTCAAATCCACCGTGACTTTTGGAACATTTTCAGATATTCTACCTTCATTAATAATCTGTGCTAGTAGAGGTTCAGCTAAACATTCCTATCTCACACTATAATTGGAAAACACTGGGATTCACCTCAGATGTACTGAAGACAGGACAGAGCTCAAAGTCAGATAGATCTGAGTTTTTATTCTTTTCCCACTTAGGAGCTATGATAAAAAACAACAATGACAACAAAAAGAACAACCGCAACTCACTGAGTTTCCATACCCTTTCTCCCGACCATGTAAAAGGATCGATTACATCACCTAAGTAAATGAGAAGTAAATGGAAACAATACGTATGAAGAACTCTGAGTATTTCTGGTCCTCAATGAAAAATAGTCGCTTTATTTTCGTAAGGTGCCTTAGACTGTATAAAGCATGAGCCTGTGGGAGTTTCATTTCAATGATAAAGGAAATTATCAAGGAAGCAATTGAAATTCTCAAGTTAAAAAGAAAGTGACAAGTACAAGATCATACAGCAGTAAGCAGAAGTTCCAGGACAGGAGCTGAAGTGGCTGGACTTCTGTTCTTTTGAGTCAACAGAACTCTAAACTTAACAATGCAAACGGCTCTTTAAAAGAAAGTGATAAGGTTGCACTTCCCTTTCACAACTTCTTGTCTTGCTACAGGCAGAAGTAGTACAGAGTGGTGGAAAAGGTGTAGGATTGCAATAGTGACAAGCAGGGTTGGAGGTTGTAATCCCTTGGCTATTACTATGTAATCTTGATGAATTGTGTCTTCATTTCTTTATCTGCAAAATGGGTATGTTATGAGGTTTAATTTAAATAGCATGTGCCTGGGACCAGAAGATGGCGTAATGGTTATGTCACTGGACTCCCATGTAGTTGACTGTGGTTCGAGTCTCGGACCCGGTGGCTCAAAACTTACGCCAGGTACATGGTCATGCATGCCCAAAATCCCAAGAGAAAAATAAAGGAGAAGGGATTGTGGCATGGCCATCCTCCTGAGGGCATAATTTTTTACTTTCTAGCTCTGTCTCTGGCGAGCACATGCTCCCTATTGGAAAAATCTCTTTTTAAATAAATAAATATAGATAGATAGATAGTTGATAGATAGATAGAAAGAAAGAAAGAATATGCCATGCCCAGGATCTTTGTAAACTCAGAGTAACCACCGCCAATCTGTAGTATCACCGTCATCACTCTTGATGGCACAGAGTACATTCACCCAACATGTTTTATTGGGCATCCAGTTTCCTAGTAAGTATGTCATTCTTATGTGGCCAATCACTTTCACTTTGGTTCTAATGGGCAGGATTAAAGGGCACTATGAACTGCTTTTATCTTCCTAAAAATAATTAGTTACTTTCAGAATATTAATGTGTACTCCTGATAGGGGAAGTCCAAATGTGATCTAGAGGCGACTCTGAGATTCCAAATATGCAACCTGTCATATGGGAGACACATGCCAGTTGGGTTATTCATCATCAATTTTTATGTTGTGTTACTGTAGCTGCCGAACAGCTGTTGTGCTCTCTCCCAGTGGCTGCGTTCCAATGGCGGGCAAAGAGGCTTCTAAGGATGCTAAATGTGTTGTACGGTGATTGCTAATTCAGTGTATTTGGATCCACTGGGATTGGAGGCATTACGAAAATAGACACAGGGAAGCAGATTACAACTAGCAAATGCTCTGATGTTTTTTAGGAAAAGAGGGGATCTTAGAACAGTTGCTTTCCAATTTCACTAGAATTGAATTCATCTCATTTCATTTCAGCAAAGCACTGTACTGGTGGTGAAGAGACAAATAAAATAAAGATTAGTTCCTGTCCTGACATAACATTTATTTTAGTAGAGAAGACAGAAATGTATGAACATAATTTCTCCACAGGACCTGGGACTGAGTGGCCAAAGTGTGACAAAATCATATTTTGATGGAAGTGAATGAACATAAATCTTTAGTGAATTCACCGGATTAGATGGAAATCATTCCATTTTCCTTTCGTCCCACCCTTCAGTTCCGCAGCTGGCCTTGGAGGCTATCTGAAGCAGCTTCCACGAGTGCTTTCAGGACGTGGATAACCTGAGTGCTCTGCCTGCATTCCTTACTTAGAGGAGTGTTCTTCTTAAAAGTGCTACAGAAGGATAGTGCAGGGAAGTTCGTGTTTCCAGGAGGAACCTCAACCTAGGAGAGATGTGTGTTTTTGGATAATTACCTCACTTTGCCACTGAGAGAGAATTCCAAAGTATTTTCTACATAGCCTCTCAGAATGTACCTAATGGGATTGAGTCCATAACTGCAATTAGATCTTTATTAATGGTCCCTTTTTGGCTTCTACCCACATATTTTTCTCAGGATCTGACTTGGGAGAAATTCAAGCTAAGGCTTCTTTATTATATTAAGTATGTCAATATTTTTTGCCTTGAGATGTAAAGATAATGTACGTGAAACCCACAGGTGCCAAATAATGTACTACTGTATATTTTCCCATGTTTTCCATGTCTTCGAGTGTACAGTTTACATACCAGGAGCAGACGGCGAGGGCTAAGGCTCAGGGCATGCTGCCCTTTAACCCTCCCAAATTCCTCTAGGCCTCTGAATTTGTCGCAGTTGCTAAGAGTGATCTCCCTAACATCCTGGAATTGTTCAGGGCCTGCGGACTCAGCTCTACCACTCCATCTCATTTTGAGTTCTGTCTGCCATCCTAAACCCAGTATCCCTGTCTCCTTGCCTCTCAGTACACTCTTCTAATTGCAGATTGTTATTTTGGTGCTGACCTTTGGTTTATAACTCCCCTCCTGCTAAAATATCAATGTGCCCTCCAGATTTTCTCCAGCTCAGGTCATCATGGGGAACACTCCAGCCCAGGCCAGTAATGCATCTAAATCTCTATGCAGGAAATGATTCAAAGGTCCTTACTGTGCTATTTGTCAGGCCCTAAAATTGGGCAGGGGTGTTATGCTCACTAGTGGCTGATTGTTATGTAAGAGGGAATTATGGCCAAGTACTTGGTATGCATGCTGTGGACAAAAAAGAGGAAAGCATGTGATTCTGAGGCTCAGAATTTCTCAAGCCTGTTTGGGAAGGTGCTTTCTTTTAAAAAGTCATTGAATGAAGGCAGAGTCTGGACTGAGATTCACCACAGTGGACAGGAATTTTCTGGTGGATGATACACTCAGGAGGCAAGAAGGCAGGACTAAGAGGCCAGATAGGTACAATAAGGACAAGAGGCTTCTACCAGAGCAAAGGGGAGACAATAACGAGATCCAGGTTAAGAATACACAGCTATCAGAAATGATGGAAAGAAGCAAATACAGTATTCTGAGGTCTATGATACCTAATGATACACAATACGATCCACTATGATCTATAGTACGCTCTTCATTGAATCTTCAAAAAACCCTGTGTTAGAATTTGTACTTTGCAAATAAAGGAAGAAATTCAAACTAAATTCCTTGTGTTTAGGAAATGACAGGATGTACATAAGTATTTGACTCTCTAGTCTGATCTATTTTCTCAATATTATACTTCAATATAAGCAACAAGTTCAAAATCCAATCAAAAACCATAGCTAGGTCAAGGTTCCTGTGATCAGAGGCACATACCCGTCTTCTGACAGAAGTGGGCTAACCCAGAGTGCATGCAGCCTAGAGCCAACAGATGCAAAAAAGTAGGCAGATACGCCCAAGGAATTACCTGTTGGTTTGGACAGATGGGAAGGACAAGGGGAAAATAAAAGGCTAGCTGCTCTGAATTATGAAGACTCAAAATCGTGCCACATGCTTTTTCCACCACCATCCCCCATTCATACTCACCATGCAACTAAGGCATTGCACTGAAACCAGTATTACTCACGTCATTTAAAAAACGAAGTTGAAGAGATGATAGACAGTCGGGAACCAGCAGTTAGCGTAATGGCTATGTAGCTGGATTTCCACATAGTCAACCGCGGTTCGCATCCCGGACCCGGTAGCTTAGAACTCACACTGGGCACGTGTGCGTGCGTGCCCAAGATCCCGAGAGGAGAATGGAGGAGAAGAGATTGCAGCGTGACCATCCCCCCTGGGGGGTGATTTCTTGCTTTCTGTCTCTGTCTCTCTCTGTCTGGTGAGCGCACGTGCTCTATAGCGAAAACCTCTCAAAAAAAAAAAAGTTAAGAAAAAAAAAGAGATGATAGACAGTGAAATTCCCACACTCTCACACAACAGTAAGCTCCAGTGGGTGAGAAAATGCTGAGACGACAGGGACAGTGTTCAGGAAGACTCCTGTGAGTCTGAGTAAGTGGGCATGAAAGTGGAGTAGCAGCATATGAGCTTCATTCAATGAGAATAAATGCATGGTAATATGCTATGGGGGAAATAATCTAAACTACAATATTATGGGCTCCAAGCTATTATTGACAATTCGGAAACCTACGTGTGCATTATTCACTAAAGGCAATGGTGCAAAATGCTGCCAGAGCCAAGCAGGTCACGAAATGCTGTGCTCCTCCTGGAGTTTTGTATAAACTGAGTTGAAAACAGTACCAACATTTGCACTGGGAACAACACATAGCACAACGACACCTGAGTGCTTCTTGCATTTGCTCATCACTCTCCAGAATACAGAATGGAGCAGGACAAGATCCAGACTAATTAGTATGGTCCTGATGCAGGATTTTCCCCAAAATGAGATTAAGAATGATCCATTTGAGGGGCTGGCAAGTGGCATGGTGCCTAAGGTGCTGGACTCCACATGCCAGGTTCGAGTCCCAGACCTGGCGGTTTGCTTTCTTTTTTTTCTTCCCTTTTTTTTTTTTTTTTTATCTCTCTGGTCAAATTAAAATAAAAATGAAAATAATGAGGATGAATAAAATTAAGTAATTCTTTTTTTTTTTTTTGAGAGGTTTTTGCCATAGGGAGTGTGGGCTCGCCAAACAGACAGAGAGAGACAGAGAGACAGAAAGTGAGAAATCACCCCCCAGGGGGGATGGCCATGCTGCAATCCCTTCTCTATTCTCCTCTCAGGATCTTTAGTTCACACCACCAAGTACTAACTGCTGACTATATGACCGGCACTGATGAGGTACTTAGATTAGGGATTGAGATACCGACATAGGCTGGCTTTTCCCTCAGACACCTTCCCATATTTAAGAAGTAAACAAGGAATATGTAATTATAATATAGAGCAATAATTGTCAATAATTGAAGACTGATCCAAAATCTTAAGAGTTGCTGGGAAATAAAGTGAGAATTAGTCTGGGAATGGATATAATGAAATGTTTTTTATCTGTTCTATAGTTGTGTATATGCTTTCCTTTTTATATTTCCTTTTAAATTGTGCAATGACTTTATCTAAGTGGAATAATATAAATAGTGACTGGTAGATTCAAGGAGCATTAAAATTAAGCATTCAGCATGCCCAAACACTTTTCTTTAATCTATTAATATGGTGATTACAGACTCCTACATGTATAAACTTGTATTTTTCTCACTCTTTTCCTTTCCTGGTAAATGTTTATAATAATATATGGCATTTTTTTAATGGATAGTGCATGTCACTTCAGTACTTATAAAACTAGAGATTTTGGACTTCTGAGTGCTTAATATTTTGCCTTTGATTTTGCTCAAGATGCGATGTTGAATTTAATAGTACATTGCATTTTTTATATGTTCTTCGTCACCAAGGATCCAATCATGCTTTATTAACTACAGTGAGTGTTCTAGGTAGAAAACAACTTCTTTAAACAGCAGTGATAGTCATCCTAGAAACTATATCTCAACAACAAAGTTAAGATCTTATTTAATGAGATCTGATGATAAAAATTCTAAATTAATCTAGCAAGCTTACCTTATATCAAATACAACAAAATGCCTATTTTAGAAAAGTTCAATAAAGTCTCCATGAAGTTAGTGTTCATTAGAATTATACAGGTCAGAACTTTAATAATAAATCATAAACAAATAAAATGATATAGGATACAACACACATTTCTAATCTTACAATTTATGCATTACTTTAATATCAATACTTTAGGAAGTAAAGTGTTTAAAAAACAGCTTGAGCAGCCCTTAGTATAGCAGTTAAGTGCTGCCAAGGAGGCCAGACCTAACATGGTGGCCTAGAGTTGGAATCCTGACCCCTGTCGCAGTCTGCTGGACTGTGGGAACACATACCCAGGATCCTGAATGGATGGAGATTGGAGGAAGAAGGATAGGGATTGCCACATAATTAGGCCCTATGAGGTATATTTTTTTCTCTTTTTCTTCCGCTCGTGTGAGTATGTATACACTCTATCAGAATAAAGGAAAACATGTTTTGTTTTGAGTTTTTGCTATAGGATACATGCATTCAGAGAGACAGACAGAGAAAGAAAGTGAGAAATTGCTCCCTGTCAGGGGTGGGGGTGATGGCCATGCTGCAATCCCTTATCCTCTGTTCTTCTCTTGGTGGTGTTATTTTGGACATGCATGCATACTCGCTAGGGGTAGCTAGCTACTGGGTTCAGAACTCAAATGGCTCAGTTGGTCAGTTGGTCACATAGGATCCAACTATTTTAACCACCATGCCACCAGCTGGCTGCAAGGTAAAAAAGGTTTGTTTGTTTTCCAAAATAATCTCTATTAAATTATTTACTTTTAGCAAAAAGAAAGAAAGAAAGAAAGAAAGAAAGAAAGAAAGAAAGAAAGAAAGAAAGAAAAGGAAGAAATATCACATTTCATTTCTGAAGAGATTTTGACAATCTTTTTTGAGGAGAATTTGGATTACTTGATAAAATTTACACCAAATAATTCAGATATATATTTTGATGTTCTCTTTTTCACTATAAATTTCCATGTAGCAGATTCAGATATCAGAGATCAAGTTGTTTTCCTCCTGGGTTAGAAACAGGATATCTCCCCTTTATATTTCTCTAGTAGCCTTCTTATCTGCACGAGCAGTTTCACTTGCACCCTTATATTTATATTCAAGTCAGACTTGCCTTTAAAATGTATGAGCCAACCCTCACTTGTGCTGAATTTTTCATCCTTTGATTTTTCATAAGATTGTTACTTCACAATGTCAAAAAGCCTGAAAGGTGTAGCTTGAATGTCCAAACTCAAAAGCACCAGTGCTAAGTTTGATCCTGAAATCACAAAATCAAAAGCCTTCCCATTTCAGACCCATGTTTTGCCTGTTGCCTTGTAACAACAGAAGGAGCAATTAGTAGAATGTGGCTCTATTCATTTCTAGCCAAATTTTTGAAGTTTGACTGAGATGACTATAAAAGCAATGGCATGGATACATATACTCATAAGCATTCAAATATAGGTTTATGAAGACATCCCCCCCCCCCATACGATTGCTGTTTCTTAGTTTCCTTGAATGGCCCAATAATGTTTAGACTGGGTACAAAGCATTTTGGAGCTTCCTTTCAGGAACTGTCTTCAGAGTTACCTTCTGGACAGGCAAGGGCATCGACATTACATGATGGTCAGAGAACACACCCCTGCTCCCTCGAGTGGCTCCCTTTTCTCATTCTGAGCTTCTTTCTACCTCATCTTTCCTTTCTCCAGCCCAGATTAAATGAAGTATCAGAATCCTCAAGGAATTGTTGAACTGGGGGCTGCCTTAAAGCAGAAAGTAAATGGAAATCAAAATTGCACCTATTACTAATCACCAAAATAAAACACTTCTATTAAATTTCTCTAAGGTTGCAGAGTCTGGACCATGTTTGAAAAAATAGTTATCTAATTTAAATAAGGAAATGAGATCAGGCTTACGGTAGCTTCTGACTGTTTCGAAATTGGCCATCCATTTGGATTATTTGAAAAAAACTAATTTCAATGTTGTATAATTTAATATGACTCATAAAATATGTTTTGTGAGTATAATTTTTATGTTTCTCCAAAACCAACATCAAGAAATTCACAAAACAGGTGTATTTTAAATAAATACATTGTTTTGTCTCCTTTTGAGCTTTTTAATTAATCCACATGGCATAATTAGTTGAGAAAAAAAGGAAAGAAAAATAAACAGCAATGATATCATTAACAGAGTCCTACAGATGGAGGATTTGGTTGCTATTCTTCTCAAAGAGATGACAGGACTAGCACAAAGGTAAAGCAGAGGAGTGATGAGAAACTGCAATTACTATACTTCTCTGAAAATGTCCTTGTACCAAGAGTGGAGCATCTGGTCAATTCTTGACAAGACATGATGAAGGCAGAGGAAGAAAATATGTGGAAAGTGCTCAGATGCATTTGATCCTGATACCCTCTGGATAGCCTGATGTGTTAATAAGGTAGTTTGTAGACCAGACAAGAATATTCCATCTGCCAGTTGAATTTGCAACACATGAATATGATGATCTCAGTTGTGATCATTAAGAAACTGGATGCATCAAGTGGAAGAAGTGATAGAACCTTGGGAGGAAAAAACCACTGGAATGTTGTACTAGAACAAAAGAGAATCATTGGCCAGTTCCATTTTATTTTGTTTTACTTCTCTCATTTTAATCTTACCTCGTTACTAAAAGAATATGTTTTTATTTAATAAGATGCAGATACACCAAATAAGTTTTAGTATAAGCCTGAAGTAAAGTTAAAACCCAAATACATGGTATGAATTCCTATACTACACAGTTTTTAATGAAAGCCACAAATTTGTATCTTAACTTTCTTTAAAAGGAAAGCAAGAGTCAAGTGTACAGAAAAATCATAACTCATCCAGCTACATAATGCAGAAGTAGCTTACTAGGAGAACACAGAAATATGACAACAGCCTCGCCGATACGCTAAGGGTAAGCAATGCAATGAATTCTATAGGAATGTTTCTTACATTTGCGATGTCTCCCATGTACCTGATAATAAATCAAAATGAGATTCTGTTAGAGAAACACTTTGTAGTTTGACTCATCAGGAAATGATTGTTTCTCTCTGTTGAGGTTTTAAAACCATCCAGGAACAATGAATTTGAATTTACACTCTATAAAAAGTACATGGAGGGAAACTTGTATCTGCTACCCTCTCTGTATGGGCTTGTATAGGGCAGTTGGGAGTAGGATTGACATTCTGTCAAAACTGAGAAATGCAACAAAGCAGCATCCTGAATAACTGCCCCCATGTCTCCGTCAGAGGTAAATAAACCTGTCCTCACACATGACTAAGTTTCCCAACAGTAATCTTGTATAGAGTATTTAGCATAGACTTTGCCTTCTACCCAAAATCAGAACTGTTTTAAAAAATTGGAGTTTAAAAAAATGGGAAATTACACGAATTAAGTTTGAATCACCATTTTCATAGAAGAAGGATATGATTAAGTTAACATAATTTGCACAAGAAACTCCTGTTCATATTTTAAGTCATGAAATGAAAGAAATAAAAGGTATACAAAAATAGATAATATATATGCTGCGAACATGTGAACACACTGTCAAGAAGGTTTAAGGCCAGAATGAGCCTCAAGTTCATGAACTATGTTAAAACAAATTTTATAAAGAGTGTATAATTTGCAAGGTTTATTCAGAAATATTTGTGGCTTAGGGAAGATAGTGACCCAGCAATAAATGAAAGAGGAAAGATTTTCAATTCCCAAGTTTCATCCATCTTATCTAGCAAGAAACTAAATCTTCCCAGTAGAAAGGATAGGATAAACATTGTAAAAACGAATTAAAGTGCTGGCAGATGAAGTGGTAGTAAATTACTACCTGGGCAATTTAAATGTCTTCAAAATTTCCAGGCCCAGAAAAATTTTATTGCAGGAATATAAAAGAATGGGCATTAAATCATAGACAATAAAGTGGGACAGAAATCCCAATTTTAAGGAATGGGAAAAATTATGGATTGGTGAACTTAAACTTGATGTTTTGCAAAATTCAAGCATGAACTGGGACATAGATTAGTTATGAGAGCTGATGAAGAGTCTATTCCTAGTTATAAAACTAAAATCCAATATGAAGTCTCCCGGTCTTATTTATCTTTATTCAAGTCAAGCCTACAAAAACAAAACAAAACAAAACAAAAAACATAGTAGGGGCCAGCAGGTTGTGTGTTGGTTAAGGTGTTGTATTTCCACATGGCCAACAGTGGTCTGCGTCCCTGACTTGGTGGATTGAAAATCATGTTGGGGGGGTGGGGCAGCAGATGGCATAGCAGTAATGTCCCTAGACTCCCCCACATGACTGACTGCAGTTTGAGTCCCAGACTGGGTGTGTTAAAAATCATGCTGGGTACTTGTGTGTGTGTGTGTGTGTGTGTGTGTGTGTGTGTGTGTGGTGTGTGCCCAAGAAGCCGGAAGGGGAATGGAGGTGAAGAGATTACCGTGTGGCCATCCCCCCCAGGGGGTGATTTCTCACTTTCCCTCTTACTGTCTCTGTCTCTCTGTCTCTGGGAAATGCATGTGCCCTAAGGCAAAATAATAAAAAAAGAACATTAAAAAAAAATAAAACCAGAAAGAAAATCACCTTGAGTGCATGTACATGCACGCCCAAATCCCAGGAGGAGAATGAAGGAGAAGGGAGTGCTGCATAGTCATCCTGCTGTGAAGTGATGTTTCTTACTTTCCCTCTCTGTCTCTCTCCAGTGAATACATGCATCATATGGCAAAAACCTAAAATAAATCAATTTAATTAAATTAAAAAATAGTCAATAAAACATGTGAAATATAAAAAGAGTATAGTCTGTACACTTGCTCACTGTAACTGACTGGCTCACAGATGTCTGATTAGTTGAAACTTTTAGCACTCTACTACCTGACAGAAGCTACATATAGCTCGGCTGTGAAAATCAGAGTAAAAGTATGTGTCCCAGGATATGCTATAGGATATCTTTCTCTATATCTGTGTGTCCACGGCTATGTCTTCGTCCACCCATCAATGTCTTGAATATAAACAGAGAAAGAATGCTTTTGAAATTCGTACGTTACCACCAAACTGTATTGAATGACAGGGTTAAAATTCAATGTGTTTTTAAAATATGAAATAATGTTTTGTTTCTTCATGAAACACATACAAGAACACTCAATTTGAATAATCTATATACTGCTCACGGTTATTAGTAGGTGTATCCAAAGGTAAAAAAAAAAAAAAAATCAGTCATAGTCCTCGAGATGTTCAAAGTCTAATGAGCCATTTAAGCACGAAATCAGAGACAACATAAATGGCAAAGTGATAGGCTAGGAGAGAGAAGATATCTTTGAAGACGAGAGAAGTGCCTGTTTTTGCCTGGCATGAAGAGCAAGGTTGAAATAGTAGCACCAAGGGAGTCAAGTGATTAAGAACCAGGAAAACAGAACTGAGGTGAGAGGTATTTAAAGGAAAAGGCCTATGGGTCAAAGTTGAACAGAGTTTCAAAAATGCCAATAATTTACTTTGCCTGTTAGTTTTTAAAAATCCTAACAATTTCAGAATTCTTCCTATAAATTCTGTGCCTGGGTTAAAAAAAGGAAAGAAGGAGCAGCCCCTGCTGCCCTTTGTGACCCGTTGTGACCCTAGTTTTCCACTGAAAATAGCCAAGTGCAGCAACATGATTAAAAGATGTTTCTATCTTCCAAAGGAGAAAGAACCTCTCATAGCTTGATGCACCTTCTCACCTTCCTAGTTCCATAAAATGAGAGTGCAGTTATTTCATAATAAAATCTCATCCACAAAAATGTTTTCTATTACACAGATCCTTTTAAAATGTTCAAATAATAAAACAAAACAAATACATATAATTTTTGTTTATAAATCTTTTTCTTTTCCCTATTCCCTGACCTCTTTCTTTTCAGTTTTATCTTATGTGAACACAACCCTCATTTGTGAAAGAAAGTGTTTCTTTCAAAACCAAATTGTTTATCTTTTAAAATCTGCAGTAAACACAAAGTCTCAGAATAGAAGTAAAATTTTTTACGCAATTGTATTTTGTTTTCCACTAAGATAAAAGGAGTTTTAAACAAGTGGGAAAGAAGAGTAAAACTGCAGAAAGAAAGACAGATAATTCATAGAACCTGAATCATTACTTTTGAAAATACACACACACACACACACACACACACACACTCCTTTAAGAACATGGATTCTGTACTCAGTCATCTGGTCACATCACTTAACAATGGGCTGCTTTTCAGTAGGATCTCCCAAAGATACGGCTATTTAGATGAAAAGAGTCTTCATACTTATTTTTTTAACTGTTTCACTTTTCTTTGAAAGCTTTCTGTTTTTTCTTTGAAAGCAGAGTATCCCCTGTTGCCTAGGTAACATAATGGTTGACTACAGTAGTAACAGGTAATTTCAGTATCAATCTACACACCAGGTGAAATGGTGGCATTGTAGGTGCTGATGTGGCAATTCCGCAAATGGTAATCACTTATTTGAAGAAAATAATCTATTGTCTTGTAAATTAAACTGTTGAATTAGTATACATGAACCTCTTTGTGTACAAACAATCCAGATTGTTTAAATATACTTTGCCTCATTTATTTAACAGAAATTCATGTGTGTGACTGAGAAATGCAATCTAAACCATCAACATCTGCTAAACTTGTGTGAAACATAAGCAAAACAGTATCATATTAAGCCCAAGTAAATGGTTTACAGTAAGTGAAATATTTACATAAACAGCTGATATTTATTATTAGGCTTTTTTATTCCTTCAGATGAAACATAATTCAAAAATAGACAAAAGCTATGCAGAAAATTAAATAAGGGTAGTTAAAAGAATGGGATGATTATTTTAGGCCATCTATGATATGTACTAGAATCAGTCTTACTTAATGACACCACATAACTACAGAGTAGGCTACTAACACTGTTCTCCATTTTATGCAAGTCTTCAGATAGAATGGTAAAAAGACAAAGAGGCCAGAAAGTGACTTATAGGTATGATTGGAGCTTACATTGATAAGCATTCTTATTTGAAGCCACCACTCTAAAGCAGATAGGAGCAGGATGAAAGTCTTCATTGTTGCAAAGTAGAGCCGAATGAGGCTTCCCATGGACTTAGGAGTTGGAACAGAATGAGTTCAAGTCATTAGTTCACAGGCCTGTGGGAATGTCTGAGAAGTCTAAGCTATAATTTATTTGTTTCAAGCAGAAAGGTTAGTGCAATGATGCCTTGAGTGTTTTATAGTTGCTATATCTAGGTGAATAGTTACTGGTAGCTGTCTGACAGCTTCAGCAATTATTTAACCTAGGTAAACCTATACTACTTATTCAGCCCTGTTTTGTAGGTAAACTCATACACTCGGTAATTAGGGGATGCACCTAATATTTGTATAGCATTTTTTTCACATTTATGTATAAAACACATTTATACACTATGTGTATACATCAAATAAATAATCAGAAAGTCAATACCCTGAGAGTTGGTGCCAATTACTTCACTAGGTTCTGGGGACACAGAAGCTTATAGGATATGCATGGATTCTAATATCATCACATCTGTAATTTAGGGAGGAGCAGATATATTTATTCAATGCTCATGACAATAATGAACACCATGAAAACAGAAAAGGCTTTTGGGACATGGAGCAGGTAAGGCAACCTAACCAAGCCTAGGATACCCAAAGAAATGAGAATTCTAATACATGAATTAAGTAGGCTATGGGAGAAGTAAAACAGCAGAATCCAAGACAAGACAGAACATAGACTTGTAGACAAACTAAAAGATTTTGAGAACATCAGGGAGGACAAGGCATACAAAAGAGACGATGCAAGAGATCATATTAAGGATCTGGAACTCCATCATAATGGAAATGAGAAGTAAAAAAAAAATGTCAATGAAAGATTATGAACAGAGAAAATATCCTGATCTTTGTGGTTGTCATTTCATCAATTTTTCAACAACTCTGGGTGTGTGTGACAGATCCCATCACTACTCTTGATGTAGACACAGAAAATCATAAAGATTAAGCCAAGTTCCCTAGGTCATGCAGCCACATTGTGCCATCAGCAGGTGTTGGACCCTGGTCTTGGATTTTATGTCCAGTGCTCAGTCACAGGGAAAAACTGCCATTAGCAGGCAAAATGCTATCATTAGCAGGATCCTCAAGGTAGAAAAATCCTTATTAGATTTTTTTTTTTTTAAAGAATATCCAAGGGGAAAGGGAGAGCTCAGAGATCCTCTGAAAGTTACACAGATCTTCTGTAATTAAAGCTGGTAGTTGAGGGCGTCAAAGAAAAAGATCTGCTTGAGCCGGTAGACTCTCACCTCAGGCTTCCCGTTGATACAATGAAGGGAGAGTGACTAGATGATCTCTAAGGCTTCTTTTAGTTCCCAATAAACAATACTTTCCTGGTTTGGCACGAAGGCTGTTGGGACATCATGGACCTCAGAACTCAGATGGCTAATGATCAAGCAGTCATCAATATTGGGCACTGGGACACAATTACAATATTTTCATATCTGGATAAGAGGCCAAAAAGAGAAGAACCTGGGCAGTAGAGGGGTGCACAGTTGCCAGAGAAAGCTGCTAACAGTAGGAGTGCCTCCAAATGGATCTCAGGGTACATACACAAGTGTTTGCTCAACTCGTGATGACCAATTAAAAGGAAGAACTTTCTCTTGCACTAGAGCAGTAAGGTTAATTAGGACCTATCTGTTTCACTCTCCTCCCACTTCAAATCGACAACCACTTCCACAAGAGAAGTTAACTGACCGGTGCCTCAGTTTTCCTCATGAATAGAGTGCGGATGAAGCAGTGGTTCAATTAATATTTGTGATTATTGTGAAAATGAACTTGAACAGAATACAATTAGCATTATGACCATCTTTGTTCAAGGTGATCCTATTCTCAATTAACTCTGTTTTCACAGAATATAAAAGTAGGAAGCTGTTTTCCTTCTTCTACTTGCCTTACGAGGAGGAGGAAGGTACGGAGAAAGATTTTTACAAACAACAAGCAAAAAACCCCTCCAAATAAAAGCATAGATATCAAATAGAATTTTGCTGTTCTAGAAAATTCTACAGTCATGATTTATACCACCTGCAAGATAAGGCAACAAACAGAAACCAGAGAGGAAGATGCAAGATGTTACAAAGAGCTTTTCATTCATTTCCTTCTCCTGCTGCTCTATTCTTTTCTACTAACATACACATTTAGCATAAAAATAGTTGAGAATTTTCTAAAGAAAAAAATGAGAAGTAACATTTTTCAACATAGCCCAATATAGCTTGTGGTTCTGTATATCCTGGTTGTATGATCCTTGGCAAATTAATTAATCTGTGTGTGCTCCATCTTTCTGATCAGTAAAAAGGAAATAACATATTTGTCTCATGAGCTTGTCAAAAGATCTTAAGTGATCAAAGCTGTAAAGGACTTGGAGCATATATAGCATATAGAAAAAAACCTCAATAAATGTTAGCTACTGTAACTATTATCATTCTTCCTTCATGCCTTTCACATTTCCATTACTTGCTTGCTCGCTCTCTATCTTTCATTAATATAGTCTTATTGCCCAAAAGAGGTCTAGAGTTGGTGGGAGGAGAAAAGCGGACATTTTGTTGTCTTAATTTATTTCTCTTAGGTATAGTTTTTATGTTAATTATAAAAATGACTGATGCTTTTACAAGAAATAGAGGCAGATAGAACAAAGTCCACCTGGGCATATGTCTGCATATACCTACCTCAGTGAGTAAAAATGAAAACTAATGGGGCTAGAAGAGAAAAGAGCAAGACATTATCTTCAAATATCACTTAGGGAATTGAAGAATAATACAGTTTAATAATAATATTTTATAAGAACAAATTTTCCCTCTTTTGAGAAGAGCTTAATGTGCTTAATTTGGTTTTCATTTATATTAATCATTTCTTATCTCTATTAAAGCACTTATCACATCGTATTGCAATTTATCTATTTATACATCTGTCTCTTCTACTAGACTGTGAAATCCTTGAAGACAGAGGCTCAATATTATTCATCTTGCTGGCCTCAAGGCTAATATCATGCCCCTGAAAATTGCAGGTGCTCAATTAACACTTGGTGAATAAACAAATAAATTAATGAATTCCTCTATCATACTTTTTGGCTTTATTAATTTTCATTATAGATTGTTCAAATTGTGTGTTGTTTAGGCAGGCCTATAAAAAAATCTCTATTTGTAATTTAAGTGATACAATTTTTTACTATCCTATGAAAAATTGCTTTTGAAAAAGAGTCAAACCTTTGTTTAAACAGTAAACATCTTGATAATCCAAATTTTGTGTTTGAAAGTTTTTATGAGAAACTCGCTATGTAATTCAGAGATAGTGTCCTCGTTCTTTGGGTCAACTCAAATGGTAACAATAGGAACTACACTCCCACTCTTCTTTCATTCTAGAGGCTTACCCACTTTGCAATTTTCTCCCTGGTAAATCAGTCTCATCCTCTCCTTTATGAAGATATTCATAATGAGCTCTAGACTCAGAAGAGATAACCTAGTAATAGGATTATTTTAACAGGGTTTTCATGCTCTTAGTCTAAAATTTCTGCTTGTATTTTGACCTTTAGGTCTGTTTTTCTCCTTCACTAGCCTCTATAGGTCTGCAACTCTGTCCTGTGTTTCTGATCTTTGGTCTTTCAGAGAATGGCCCAACCCTCTCTGCTCTGTGCTCAGACTTACACCTTCCATTACAAAATCACACAATGGGTGCAATGGATAAGAACTTCTGAATTGAACAGATGAGGAATGGGGGGCTAGAGAAATATAATGACCTACCCTAGGGTAATTCCACAAGTCAGTGTCAGGTCAGAGCTAGAGCTGAGCTCCCTTGCCTCCATGTCCAGGCCTTTCCCAATCTATAGTGAAGACCTGGTTAATTTGTCCAAACAAGTCTCAAGATTGCCGACCCTGCTTCTACACAACAGCTCTTGATTGATTTCTTGCCATAAATCCAGGTTGATTAGAACTTTCATACCAGCCTCATTCTCCTGATTTTCTTTAAGAGCATGGCCTGCTCTTTTCTGTCATTTCTAGCTTTTCTTTTGAGGACTCAGCAGTGAGGAAATCCAAATGGTTACTACATGTTGCCTTAAGGTGTAGGGGAGTCCCTCCAGGCTTCTGGCCAAAGGCCAGATAATGCATCACCAGCAGATGTAATCTTTCAATCATGCACCAAGCTCTGACTTAATTGAGAGTTCCCATGGGGCCATATGACCTCCTATTTCTTATCTAGGATTAGAAATTATCTCTGTTTTTTTTTTTTTTTTAGATTTACTTGAATGACTTGCTTAGTTTGAATCTTTAATACTCCAAATCTTGGGACCAGCAGATGGCGTAATGGCTACATCACTGGATTCCCATGTTGTCAACGACGGTTTGAGTCCTGGACCCAGTGGCTTAAACTCACGTGGGGGCACAGGTGTGTGCATGCCCGAGATCCCAAGAGGAAATGGAAGAGAAGGGATTTTAGTGTGGCCATCCCCCTGGGGGGGTGATTTCTCACTTTCTGTCTGTCTCTGTCTTTCTGGCGAGCACATGTGCCCTACAGCAAAAACCTCAAAACAAAACAAAACAAAAACAAAAACAAAAACCTTTGGATCTTGATTTCTGTCAGTTATTTATGAAATTATTCTTTATCTTGTCCAACTATTTACCTACAACTGTGTATTTTTAGATTACATATTGTGGCATATTGATAGGTTTTAAACTAAATTCAGTGAATTTTAACATTATTTTTTAAATGAAATAAGAAATAATGAAAAATAGAATATATCATTCATAAAGAGTCAAAATTGATTGGTGAATCTTTGAAATATAACATGTGTGTAGGACCAGCAGAGTGGGTAAAGTTGGCTTTGTCATACAAGCTTGTACAAATTAGAACAGGTTCTTTCATTTCTTTCATTAATGGTTACATCGCTGGACTTCCATGAAGTTGATCACAGTTTGAGTCCTGATCCAGTGGCTTAAAACACGCCAGGTGCATGTGTGTGCATGCTTAAACATTCTGAAAGGAAAATGGAAAAGAAGGGACTGCAGTGTGGCCATTCCCTCTGGGGGTGATTTTTTGCTTTCTGTCTCTGTCTCTCTGACTAGTGCAGGCACCCTATAGCAAAAATATCTCCACAAAGATAGGAAATATAACACATGTGTATGTATGTATGTGTGTATATATCTATTATATACACGTATACATATGTATATTCTATATACATGTAGAATGTCTTTTATTTGAAATCATGGTCAAGAACACTTGAATTCCAGGGAAACAGCAGTTAGCATAATGGCTATGTCGCTGGACTCCCACGTAGTTGACTGCGGTTCGCACCCCAGACCTGGTGGCTTAAAACTCACGCCGGGCGCGTGTGCATGCGTGCCCAAGATCCCGAGAGGAGAGTGAAGGATAAGGGATTGCGGCATGACCATCCCCTCTGGGGGGCGATTTCTCGCTTTCTGTCTCTATGTCTCTCTCTGTCTGTCCAGCGAGCACACGCGCCCTATAGCGAAAACCTCTCCAAAAAAAAAAAAAAAAAACTTGAATTCCATTGATCTAGACCATATTTACTTTTCTTCTAATGAGAGGATATAATGATGGCATGCTATTTTTTTAACAAACTGATTTGGTGATTTTCAAATTCAACTTTCAAAATCGAGTGCATTTTCAAAGACAGGAGGAATAAAACAAAACTTACCATTCCCATTTCAGCTCTAGATTGCACATAAAGTATGTAATCAAATTTCTAGTGCTACCCTAGGGAACAAATGTCTCAATCAATTTTTAACAATATGACTTATATGCACCTTTTCCAAAAAAAACAGGTACTAAATAAGAGAGGACATACATGTTCTCTCACTTGCCTCAGTTAACTCCACAGATCAGTCAATTCCTAGCTCTCTTTGATGCTCTTCTTCTATATACATTGTTCTACTACTTTTTAATTTTTTTTTCTTTAATTGCCAAAGGGTGCATGCATTTACCAGAGAGAGAGAAGAAAAAAGAAAGAGAAAGCACCTCTTAATGGGGCATGGTAACACCATAGTCCTTGTCCCTCCATTTCTCCTTCCTATCAGGACTTTGGGCACCCATGCATACATATCTGGTATGTTTTTCAAGCTGCCAGGACCGGGCTTCATACCATGGCCAGCTATGTGGTATCCAGTTCCATTAACCATTGATCTATGGGCAAGTCTTCTACTACTCTTTTACTATATTAAAGTCTTAACATATTTGATTAGTATATCTGGAGCATATAATGACTATGGATGTGTGCTTGAGATATTCTTGATTACTTCGAGGAAGGTAGAAGCAAAAGAGATGAAAAGAATTGCTGGGTAAATCTTTAATGCATCAGGTAGGTAAATTAGTATAGGAGGAAAGAAAAAAGAGGAAAGAATATTCTTAGACTGAGCATTTTAAAATTGAAAAGCAAAGTATCTTCCAGTCATCTAGAGTGTAATTTTTTCCATGTTTTGTTTTCTCTTACATAAAGAGAAAAGTAGACAAATAGATACACAAAATGCACAGATAAAAACAGTGAACAGGAATGACCTTTTTGGAGGATTAGAGATAAGAAAGAATGTAGACATAATTAAAACTGGGGGAAAATGAGATGGTTATAAATACAGTCATTTCTATCACACTCAAATGTGGTTTATAGATTATTATTGCTGCTTCTGGCATCAGACCAAGGAATGACTTGAGAACTATATCCCTTCTGCACCACCACCTTGTTCTATTATGTTTAAGTTTAACTGACAAGATTCTTTCTTGCTAATTGTCCAGACAAAACTTCATGAACTAGGAAATGCATAAAATTCAGAGATCTGCTCACATACACATGCCAACCAGATGGGCAGCCCCTCACAAACACTTCACTGTAGTTTTCTCCAGCCATCAAAGTCGGAGCTGATTCTCAATCTTAAAGTAAGGAAATTCCCATTGTGTTATTTTGCCACCAAGAATAATACATGAAGAGTCATCAAATTGAAAGAGGTAAAGGCCTTTAGATTGTCTATCTTACTGAATTGGTCAATAAGGACACTTTAGAGTAGAGAAATTAAAGAACCTGTTCAAATTTGCACACAAGCTTTCATTGCAAAACCAATTTTATTCATAGCTAGACCAGTTCTACCACCCCTACCCAAGATTTGTTTAGATAAATATATTTTTATTTATTTATTTATTTTTTGGAGAGATTTTTCCTATACGACTCATGCATTCACCAGAAAGACAGAGACAGAGAGACAGAAAGTGGGAAATCACTTTCTGTGATTTCCTAAGGGGGTATGACCATACCACAATCCCTTCTCCTCCATTTTCCTCTAGGCATCTTGGACATACACACACATGCACCCGGTGTGAGTGTTAAGCAACCGGGTCCAGGACTCGAAATGTGGTCAACTACGTGGGAGTCCAGTGACATAGCCATTACGCCAACTGCTGTTCCCTAGATAAATACTTAAATGACAGTACTCCTAATAACTTTAACAGAAAGTGTGTACTTGAATGAATCAAAACCCAAGACTTTATAATTTGTAATTATTAAAACTGAGAGGACATTTACAGAAGAGACATTCTTTTTTTTTTTTTTTTTAAATCACCAGAGGCCATGTGTGCTCACCAGAGAGAGACAGAGAGCGAGAAAGAGAGGGAGAAACCATCCCCAATGGGACATGGTCATTTTCACAATCTCTCTCCTCCATTTTTCCACTCTATTGGGATTTGGGACCCATGCATATATGTGCTCAGAGTGTTTTCCAAGTTGCAAGGCCTAAGACTTGAAGTGCAGTCAGCCATGCAGAATTTGGCTGCCTTAACCACCAGAGCGCAGGACTAGCCTGAGACATTTGATTTAATATCCAGTCAAGCTTAATACTAAGACCAGTAGGTTTGTCACTTTGGTCAATAATGTTAATTCATTGGCCCAACGTCACGTAGAAAGTAAAGTGGTGAAGCTTGAGACTCAACATATATTATTCTAAAAGCCATTCTTTAACCTCTCTAATACTGTGCCAAGGTGACATTAGCAGCAGCAGAACTGAAAAAAAATAAAATGCGGATACAAACATAATCTCTCCCAGCACTTAGATCTCAAAAACTAATGCTACAGAGTTCAATGTGGTGGATAACGAGAGAGAGTGCCTTTGTGAATGTACATTCATCAAAAATGATTCTCATTATGGCACCGCGCACCCGAGTTCATATGGCAGAGCTGTGTACATGGGCGGCCCTGAAGTTGTGCAGCAATTTTCTGAATGAAGCTATCATGACATTTATTGCAGCCACAAACTCAAAACCAATTTCAGTGCGTTATCCAAAGTTACAGACTTAGGGACAATGTAGGAAGTGGCAACTTGATTCTAAATAATATCCTTCATCTGTTCTCACTCATCTTATGAGAGAAAATGAGATTTCTCTTAAAGGTTTCCAGCCCTTCTTCATCTCCAAAGGTCCCTTTAAAGCCCAGTAGCAATCTTGCCCTTCAAATGACTTCAGTTAAAACAAATTTGTTCCTAACACTATTTCTTATTCTTTTCTAAATCAAACATAACAAAATCAGACACAATTGAAAGAGATAATAAAATAAACCTCCAAGTGAAAGATCGTGTTCTCCTTCATTAATCTTATTAGGACAATTTCTCTTATCAGGGCTACTGCCCTGTGGTTCCAGAAAGGGGCCTTTATTTCAGCAGGCTGTATTTTCAGTTATTATTTCTAGCCCGTCTAGTATCCATCTTCAAGTCAGTGAGATGAAAGCGTGCCACTTAAACAAACATCAGAGCGACACCATCACCATAGCAACCAGAAACAAGAGCTTTTCAAGATGAGAAAAGTGAATGGGGAAGAAGAGGTGTTATTATTTATTTTGCATTAAGTAAAATACATGCAAGTTTAATCGTGGAAAACAGTCTAGAATATTAAAAAGAGATAATAGAATAACCTCCCGCCACCTTTCCCCCATACTTTGCATGCTTTCCCTTATTGTGAGCAAAGTCAGAATTATCCAGTGGAAGGATTCAGCTTTCATCATAAGGATTATCAAATGATACCAATTATTTCAAGCCATTTATTATTGAAAAGAGTTAAAGAGTTCATTTGGAAAATAAATGGACATATGCCCTACATCTTTAGAAAGGAGAAATTAATAATAAGACACTCAGCCGAGTTCCTAAAAATCCATTTCTCAATCTGATGGAGCTCAAACATCCGTTGACAGGAGAAGCTCAGTAACCTTGTTTGGAATCAGAGAAACAGACTTAAATTTGCCTGCAGAGTTGTCTTTGAGAGTGCATTTCAGATAATAGCAGGTATTAAGCTTGAACATCTTAGTGACTGGATTTCAAATCCTTTAAACTTGTTTTTAAATTATGAATAGTCCAAGTTACATATGGTACACTTCACATGCTTGCATCTCCTCTCTCTTTTTTTTTCTCCTTCTTATACCATTAAAACCAATTTTAGTTCTAACGTATGTACACAGGGAAATACATTTAATAGTCTTCCCCTCACATTTCCTTAAACCTTGAAGCTGAATAAGTTTTCTTGTTGAGTCCTATAATGTATTTAGAAAAAAGTTCAGTCTTCATACTGTTCAGAATGTCATTATTTTTATTGTCCTGGAGAAATTAAAGGTAACGCAAGGCGCACCCGGGAGAAAATTACTGACTTTAGCCTTTTATCTGAAATAGAGGTGTGCAACTATCTCTGTGTGAAGTAAGGCCCCTGCTGTCTTTGTGACAGAATGGGGGGTAAGAAACAAGGGAATCATTTCCTCTCATTTGTTCTTTGGGATCCTCCAGATACTGTTTTCTGGTTCCATGAAAATGTCTAAATGAGCGAGTCTCAGACAGACTTCACAGACATTGAGTCCACCTGCTGATTTGGGGAGCAGAATAGACTTGGCCTGCAACAAAGACGGAAAGAGAAATTTGCTGGCACTTCAAAATTTTCCATGTTTTATTTTGTTGTATGAAGAAGTCTCGCTATTTACAAATGAAGTTTTCAGTTTAAACAAACCTCACCAGGAAGTATAAAGCACATTCCTCTAGTTACTTAACTAGATATATTCAGCACATTCTACAGAATGTAAGGCAAGCCCTGCCTAGGAAAGGAGGGCAACTAGAAGAATCAATAAATTCTAATGTACTTTTTCTGGTCAGAATTAGTACTAAGGACTTTGCTGTCCCTCAGTCTGTGGTAGCAGCTTAAAGCTACTGCCATAAAATGGCACAAGGAACACACTGATAAGTGTTGATACTGTGGGAAAAAAGCCATGGACAGGAAGTCAGACAACCCAGCTTCTCATTTCCATTCTTCCATGCTTTCCTCTGTGAATGCAGCATCTTTCAAAGCTAACAGAATGTTGAGGCTGTCGGGAATTTGAGAGATCAAGTATTTCCGGGTTCTCATCTCATTTCTTTCTTTTTTTTTTTTTTTCCAAAGGAGACTTACACGTGGTGCAGTTCTAGAATATGAATCTGCAAAGCATTCTTGGGTAAAAAATTGGGGGAAACGCTTGATGACCCAAAGCTAAACAGAAGTGTCAAAGAACTCTCAGCACAATGGTGTTGTGACTCCACAGAAAGAGGTAAAATACTCCATTTTCCCCAGCCATGTTTGACTAATTTCCAAATTAAAAACCTTGAAATACCATGTTTCTAAGAACACATTTTGAGAAGGTTGATCCTATCCAAATGTGTTACCTTATTCAGAAGTAAACTGATTCTTAACTGATTTTCTTAAGGCCTCATAGTAATAAAAATAACTAAAATGGGACTGTAAACACATCCCCCTGACCCCCCGTTAAGAAATGCTGCCTATTACGCTATGTTGTCTCATACTCTTCTCTTAGGTGTTTTCCCTAGCCCAAACAGAACAAAACAAAAATCTGTTCACATAATACGTGCACATCAACTTTATCTGTAATAGCCCCACACTATAAGCAGCCTAGATGAACAGATGAACAATACGTGGCATAACCTTCTGGTGTAATAGCACTACAAAAAGACAAAGGAATAGACTCCATGCTTGGGACACTGTGGGTGCATCTCATAGTTACACTGAGTGAAAGAAGCAAGACACAAAAAGACTATACAATGTATGAGTTCATGTGTTTAGAATTTGCCCAAGTTTGAATTAATCCACAGCCTCAGCAGCAGATCAACGCTAGTCTGGAAACAGAAGGCAGAGAGGGGCAGAAGGGAGAACTCACAAAGAGGCATGAGGAAACATTTGGGGGTGATAGAGATGCTAATTAACTTGTGCTATGGTTTCACAAGTGTGCACACATGTCAAAACTCATCAAGGAGTACACTTTAAATGTATGCGGTTTGCTATGTGCCAATTATACTTCCATGAAGCTGCTAAACAAAGAATAAAAAGGTCTAGCAGGACAGAACTGAAAAACCCACTGGGGAAAAGAATGATACATAGTTGGTAGTATAAAACTTGAACTGTCCCCCTCCTCCCGCTGACAGACTGCCCACACAATTTCCAGTGATGGATACACAGTTGTGTCTTTCGGAAAACCTCCAGAACCATGGGCTTCCCTCCTTATCTTCCCTATCCTGAAGGACACACTGTCTATAGGACAAAATTGTTGATTCTCTCTTTCTAAATGATCTGTGAGTTTCTGCAGTGTGTATATAAAGGCGGCTCTCTTAGCAATTAGTTCTCTGATGTGCTCCCAGCTCTAACCTTTTTTTTTATTATTATTTTTTTTCCCCTGTGAAATTTCATTGTTACTCAAATGCTTTAGAACTGCTTTGTCCAGGAGCAGTTTTTCCAGCAGCATCCAAGCATAAAAGAGCTTCTACTGCTCAAAGGACAGACTCAGAGATATGTTTTCTTGTTAATTGACATAGTTACTGAGCATCGTCAGAATTTAAAAGTCTCTGTTGAAAGTTTTCCACATTGAGATCATGTTCTCCGTATGGAAGCGCTAATAAGAGAGAAATTGCATATTTGTAAACTCAGAACATATTTGTATTCATATTAGTTGTGGCATATTTTTAAATAATAGAATCCTTTTAATGAAGCAATTTGAAATTAATGTGCAAGGATATTTTTAATTGTTCATATTCTCCTAGACAGAGTAGACCAAAGTGTACTTTAAAAATGTGAAGTGTCATAAAATCTCTTAAAGGAAAGCAGTTTAGGAAGAGTAAAGTCCAGAAAGCCAACAGAAGTGGAAAGAACAATGGGTTAGGGAACTGGAGGGCTGAATTTGAGTCTCAGCTTTGCCATTAATTAGCGGTGAGATCTTGGGCAAATTTGTCATCTTCTTTGGGATACAGATTATTCATCTGTTGAATAAAAGGTTATAATAGATGTTACAAAAATTCTTTCTAGCTTTCTACTAAGCATTAGTATCTTCCACATGCCATAAAAATGAAACGAAGAGAAAAGTTAAACTCATAATTTTAATTTTCTTTTAGTTAAACTTATAATCTCTTAATTTTAATTTTCTTTTAGTTAAACTTATAGATAAAACTATAAATTGTCTTCTTGTATTATTAGGCCAAGAAACAGGATTCTTTTGAGCTTCTATTCAGTATTTCCAATAGCAAGGTACTTATATATACCATTTGGTATCATGCCGTATAAGTTATTTATACATTTTTAAAAAGGGTTTTGCTATAGGAAGTGTACATTTGCTTGGGGTAGGAGGGAGGAAAAGCATGGCCCCGCAGGAATGGACGTGCCACAATCCCTTTTCCTTCATTCTCTCAGGACTTTGGGCATGCGTGCACATGCACCTGATGTGTTTTTCAAGGTGCCAGGTCCCAGACTTGATTTGCAAAATTGACCCTGTGTGATCCAGCACCTTCATTACCACACCACTGGCTGGCCTAAAATACAAATGCTGTTTAAAATATATTGCCAAATGTAGATGATTTGTTGCAAGTGCTCTGGCCATATGGACTGAACCTAATTCTGCCTCTTAGCTATAGTTGAGGTAATTCAGGATAAGAGTCTGAACTGCACTGACAAAACGGAGTTTACTATATGAGTACTAAAATAAACATGAGACACTCTATGAAACAACAGATCAGCAGATACTTTAATTAGATAATTTCAGGTTTAAAATAACACCATCGTCTTGGCAATTTGTGAACACAAGATGACACTTGGATTCCTGGAGCTTAGAATTAACAATTTCTGTTTGGTTTGTCATGTTTGTATGTTTATGTGCTGCACAGAATCTTAAAAAAACAATTATGTAGACTAGTCTGATATTCTTGTGTCCCTTACAAAATAAAACCTCCTTATTTTCAGTCATTGAGCATTCATGTTACAGTCATCATTTCTTTTCTGTTGGAATAAAAAAAATAAGCATTTTTCTGATTATAATGACTAACAGGATATTAGGGAAAATGCTAGAAAAGTAAGCACCCATTGTCCTCAAGTGACACCCAGGAGATATATATCCCAATGGTTTTATAACAGACACTGGGCATACAAAGGTGATAAGGGAATTTTAGTGCACTGTCTTAGAATCGACCATTTGCTCCGGAGCACCTCTAAAGTATGAACCATTCAGCTTTTCAACATTAATCTCCCTTCTTCCTTCTTCCATCCTTCTGTCCCTCATCCTTTCTTTTCTACTGCTAGCTATTATTAGGAAATCTTGAAAACTTTCTCTGATTATTTTCTACGGCTTCCCATACCACGGTGTTGCTGTACCAAAGAATCTGAAACAATGCCCACATTTCCCTCCCAGGTGGTCTGCACCCTGCTGGTGTCCCCTGATTTCCTCTTGGCCTATTAGTGATTGAGGCTGTAGGCAGGGCCTTGGTAAGTCCTGCTTTGTTTATTGTTCAAACAGACCCTCTATAACAGCAGCACATGTCAAAGAAGACTTCTTCGGAATTTAATTTATTCTCATGTAATGAGGCTGCCAAGAAAAGATCAAGGTAAAAGCCAGACTTCTCTTTTTTAAAACAGAGCCTATAAGATCCTGGCTTTTTTTTTTCCTTATAGCCTTCTCTCTGACCGACATCTTTACACCATCCAAGCTATAACACTTACAGTTCCTTTCAAATGCCTCTTGCCTCTGTCCCTTTGTCCACGCACATCTACCATTCAAAACTCCATCATCTTCTTCACTTTCTTCTTCTCTTCCCACAGCCAGTTTTAACTTGTCCTCCAAAATTTGATTCCGAGAGTCCCCGCTGGAAAGTCTGTCTTACCCTGCAACCTACTGCCAGCTCCCGCCAGGTAGGCTGTGTGTATCTTGCTTTGTGCTCCCATCTTGTACATTTTAAAATTGTAATACTTGTCTTTCTGAATCACAATTATCTCTGTGAATATCTACATCTCCCAAACAGATGGGATCTCCTTTAAACTGGCATTGTTCCTCTCTTATCTCCAGAGCTAGCATAGACCTGGCCCGGGTGCCACCCAGCCAATTTTGGATGAATGAATAAATGAATGAATGACCCAGCTAATGAATTCACAGTTTTCATCGAGAGAAGAAAACCCTCATCGGCACATGAGAAGGCCAGATACCCTGAAATACTCCTACCAATGTCCTTGTAGCTAGTCCGAATGAGCTGCTATTGCTAAGTAAGCACCATGCCATGTTTCAAGTTCTTCCTGTTTCATGTCATGCAATCCTGCCAAAGCCCCGGTGTGGTGGCACTATTCTTATTTATATGTTGCATGTAAAAATCTGAGGAACAGGGAACCAGCAGTTAGTGTAAGGGCTATGTCGCTGGATTCCCATGTAGTCAACCACGGTTTGCGTCCCGGACCTGGTGGCTTAAAACTCACGCTGGGCATGTGTGCGTGCGTGCCCAAGATCCCGAGAGGAGAATGGAGGAGAAGGGATTGCAGCGTGACCACCTCCTTGGGGAGTGATTTCTCACTTTCTGTCTCTATGTCTCTGTCTGTCTGTCTGGTGAGCGGACACGCCCCATAGCAAAAACCTCTCCAAAAAAAAAAAAAATCTGAGGAACAGACAACTTAGGTAACCTGCATATCTTGGACAGAAAATGATGGAGACTTTCAAAACAGATACTCTGGCTTTAGAGTTCACTTTTTTCTTTTCTTTTTTTTTTTTTTTTTTTGGTACCTACTAGCACACAGAGTCTACCTAGATAGCTCCTCCTGCATGAGAAAGAAGAGACCATCGCTCCCTAAGCACACTCTCGAAGCCCAAAGCTAACAAATAGTATGGGATCAATGACTGTATGATTTGTCCAGAGTAATCTAAAGGTTGAAATACTACTAAATGGCAGTGGCTTTTGTCTGAATAATTAAAAAAAAAAGAATAATAACAAAAAAAGAATAACTTTCTTGGGCCAGCAGTAGGATGTGTTAGGCTTGGAGGTTAAGGTACTAGATTCTACATGACTGACTTCCCGGTTCAAGTCCTGGACCCAGTAGATTGAAAATTACACTAGCACATGTGCATGTGTGCCCAAAATTTTGAGAAGAGAGTGGAGGAGAGGTTATTGCTATGGCCATCCTCCCTGCTGCCCCTTGAGGGGTTGATTTCTTACTCTCTCTCTCTCTTTCTCTTGCTCTGTCTCTCTCTGGACAGTGCACATGCCCTATAGCAAAAATCTAAAACAGTAACAATAACAAAAACAAACCTTTTTAACAATTAGAGCCGAAGCTGACGGATGATATTATGGTTAAGGCATTGAACTCCTACATGGCCAAAGTGGTTTGAGCCTAGACCTGGCGGCTTGCTTTCTCACTTTCTCTCTCTCTTTCTGGTCAAATTAAAATAATAATAAATAAAATTAGATAAATAAGTCTAAAAAGAAGATTGGAGCTACTCAACAAGTGAATGAGTTTTGAAACCACTCGTCTGTAAGCAGAGGGGTCAGGCACCAGTAAGCTGTCAGCCTGGATGCCCTGTACTGTGTGCTGGCCAGGCATAAACTGAGAAACACAGACTCCAGTACAGAGCTAGTCCAAATGAGGTCACTGAACTCTGTCCAAGAACCATGATGATATGGAATCCTCACCCCAGAATCATCTAATAGTAGACTTAGACAGAAGGCACCGTGGAAAGCAAACAGAATCAAAGGATAGGAGACACATCTGTAGTGGGGTCAGTGTGCTAATGGTTAAAGAATTTACCAGGGACAGAAACGTGAGCATGTGTTCAAGTTAAGTCTATTAGAGTTCAGAGCATGGGTGAGGGTACCTGGGCCAAACCTCTGTAGGTGTGTAGCTTTGTACCTTTTGGTGCAGAGGGTCTCAGCCATAGGGAGAAGGTAAGGGCAAACTGCAAACTCTAGCTCACAGGGGGTGCTGGTCATCTCTGAGGAATGCAGATCATCTATTAGCCAGGTGACTGCCAGGATGCTGTTAGCAGGGGGAGGGGCATCTGGGACATCTTTTTCCTTCTAAAAAGCTTATCGTGGGGCCAGTAGGTGGCATTATGGTTAAGGGCACTGGAGTCCCACATGACTGACTGTGGTTTGAGTCCTGGCGCCGGTGACTTGATTTCTCACTTTTTCTCTCACTCTGTCCATCTCTAGTCAAATTAAAATAAATAAATAAAGTTAAATAAAATACTTTTTTTAAAAAAATAGCTTATCTCAGACTTTTTCTTGGGCCCTTACCCTCCAGTTTGCTTATGTCGTTAGGGGAGATTCATCTTAAGCCCTCTTTATGAATCCTTGTTTGCCCATTTTTTACTGAACCCTCCACAAAACCTGCCGCTCACCAGTCAAGCAATGTGGCTACACCATTTAATCTTCCTAAGTCTCAGTTTCTTTAGCTATAAGACATAAATAGCTTACCTACTTCTAATCTGTGGGTACCAAACAAGACATTGGAAAGTGGTAAAATGTTGGGGCCAGCAGGTGACTTAGTGGTTGTGGTGCTGGACTCCTACATGGCCAGTAATGGTTTGGAAATCACACTGGGGATTTGTGTGTGCATGGCCAAAATCTCAACAGGAGAATGGAGGGGAAGGGATTGCAGTCTGGCCACCCCCTTTGGGTGGTAATTCTTACTTTCTCTCTTTCTGTCTCTCTCTCTGTCTCTGGTGAACACGTGGGCCTTATAGCAAAAAAAAATAAATAAATAAAGTTAAATAAAATACTTTTTTTAAAAAAATAGCTTATCTCAGACTTTTTCTTGGGCCCTTACCCTCCAGTTTGCTTATGTCGTTAGGGGAGATTCATCTTAAGCCCTCTTTATGAATCCTTGTTTGCCCATTTTTTACTGAACCCTCCACAAAACCTGCCGCTCACCAGTCAAGCAATGTGGCTACACCATTTAATCTTCCTAAGTCTCAGTTTCTTTAGCTATAAGACATAAATAGCTTACCTACTTCTAATCTGTGGGTACCAAACAAGACATTGGAAAGTGGTAAAATGTTGGGGCCAGCAGGTGACTTAGTGGTTGTGGTGCTGGACTCCTACATGGCCAGTAATGGTTTGGAAATCACACTGGGGATTTGTGTGTGCATGGCCAAAATCTCAACAGGAGAATGGAGGGGAAGGGATTGCAGTCTGGCCACCCCCTTTGGGTGGTAATTCTTACTTTCTCTCTTTCTGTCTCTCTCTCTGTCTCTGGTGAACACGTGGGCCTTATAGCAAAAATTTCCCTCTCTAAAAAAGAAAGTGGTAAAATGTGTTATAAAAACAAATTGTCATTAATAAGACACAAAAGACATATAACATTGGTAAACAAAAACATCAAATCATGTCAGCTATCTATACATTTATTCTGACTGCAACTATTGCCAGCTATGAGATTTCATTAAAAGTTTTCAGCATGATTCAGATGTCTTTATAAGAAATGTCTCACTCTTATGTATTGAATATATTGGTTCATCCCATACGAACTTCTTCTGGAGGGTATTTTCTGTGTCTCAGCCCTTGTACTGAAAGCACAGTACATATTCAGCCCTGATTAATTAGAATTATTATTATTTTTTTTTGGAGAGGTTTTTTGTTATAGGGTACGTGGGCTCACTAGAAAGACAGAGAGAGACAGACAGAAAGTGAGAAATCACCCCACAGGGGGGATAGCCACGCTGCAATCCCTTTTCCTCCATTCTCCTCTTGGGATCTTGGGCACGCATGCACACGTGCCTGGCATGAGTTTTAAGCCACCTGGTCCGGGACTTGAACCACGGTCGACTATGTGGGAGTCCAGCGACATAGCCATTACACTAACTGCTGGTCCCTGGTTAATTAGAATTCTTAAGTTGCTGAGATGAGACACACACTGGAAATTTTAAAGTTGGTAGAGCAAAAGCCATTCTCTTCCCTTTTCTTGCACTTCATATCTGCTCTGTTAAACGTCAGCTGAGCATGTGCAGTAATAATATTTGTCTCAATAATAATAATGACAGGAACAATTATATGTGCAGCTTTGGACTGTGGTTCATCTCAGTGGCAGGCAGCCTTGGTCAGGAGAAGAAAAAATCTGATCCTCAAGTTACAGAGCCACTTTTGGTAAAGAATGCACTTTACTCACGAATCAGAGAAATTGTTAAATAATTTTAGATAGATTTAAAGAGCAAAGTAGCACTCAGAATATGTGGGAAAGGATAGAAAAACAAACTAAGGGCAAAAAGAATAATAAGAAGAAATAAAAGGAGAGAATGGGCATGCTTATAGAGAGAAAAGACAAAAGTATGAAAATTTAAAAAAAAAAAAAAGAGGGAAAGAAATCCCCAGAGAAACAAGGAAAAGAAAAAGTCTTTAGTACCTGTTTTGCTGGACAGTTGAAGTGGTCTCCCGAACACCACTCTCCCAATTTCCAGAGATGGATTAGCAAATTAATGGAAGCCGAGCATAAATTTGCTGACTATGGTGGCGTGGAGTCACCTTGGACCTCATCAGCATTGCTAAACATCGCCCGTAACCTTTCCATTATCACTGAGGGTCTGCTCAGCACCAGGCCCAACTGCTCCAATAATTTCAATTACTTTCCCTGACAAATTTTATGTTTCATGTATTTTAGTGGCCTGATAATTATGATTTCTCTCATTTCTCGCTATCGAGCTTAATGGGTTCCAGCATGAGTGTGCAGTTTCAGAAATGAAGTTCCACTTGAATTCACAAGTTATTATCTACTTTCATTAATAGAATTGGAAAAGGGAGAGTGGAAAAGAGATAAAGAATGAGGAAGAAGGAAGAGATGAGTGGGCAGGAGGAGGAAAGAGAGAAAACAAAGGTCAGGATTGAAGAATGAAAATCAGCAAAAGGTGGGGAGGGGAGACAGACTAAGTCTAAACAGATAGTAGGAAGGGAAATACGTGGACATCTTTTTTTTTTTCTTTTTTTAAATACATGTGTAGATTATTTGCATTATTGGATAACATGACTGATGTAGATGCAAAATAAATTAGAAAATTCTTAGGCTTTGCAGCTGGACCACACTGGTTTTTGAAGAACCTGATTCTTCTACTTCTTCTTTACTTTCTACCTGTGTGATCATAGGATTCTTACTCGAATTCACTAAGATTCATCCATATTCTCTCTGTGTGGATAACAGCACCTGATGCTCTAGGAGTAAATTCCTTGTGTGCATGTACATATGTGAAAAATGCTTATGGAATGACAGTTATATACAAGAAATATTGCTGGTTCAGGGCGATAGGTTCTCTTACAGGGTGCAGAGTTAGAGGCAGAGGTGTGTGTACAGCTCTTTGGGCATTGACTCAACTTCCCTTGCACATGAGATGATTTATACCCACTGCCTAGCATAGAAAAGAGAATGTTCAATGTGATAGCATCCCCGCAAATGGAAGCCCTGGTGAAAGCAGTTATTTACATCAGTTCTATCTGATTGTCATGAAAGCCCCAAAGAAGAAAAAATTGTGAGGTAGTAAAACATCCAGGGGCTCAGATCCATCAAAATCATGTACAGCCAATGTCCCCAGTAAATTTGTGTCACCTGTTAGGGTACAGATATATTTTAACAGACTCCACATACTCCTGCTTTGTAGGTTTCGGTCAAATGATTGTTAACTTTATCTAACAGAGTGAAGTTATGCATTTTCTTTCTTGCAACTAGTCTTTTTTTATTTACTTTTAAATTTTCTTTTATTTTTCCATAGTGCATGTGTGCCCATTGGAGAGCAGAGACAGTGAAAATGAAAAATCATCCCCTTGGGGGGATGGCCAGGCTGCAGTCCCTTCTGTTTCATTTTCCTCTTGAGATTTTAGGTGCACACGCACATGCACTTGGTATGATTTCCAAGCTGCAGGGTCTGAGACTTGAACTATGGTCAGGAATGTGAGAGTCTAGCACCTTAACCATCATACTATCTGCTGGCCATATCTTACAACTATTTGTTTTTGGAGAGATTTTTGCTATAGGGCACATGTGCTCTCCAAAAAGAGAGAGACAGAGAAACAGAAAGTGAGAAATCACCCCCTGCCCCAGGGGGGATTGCCATGCCACAGTTCCTTCTCCACCATCCTCCTCTCGGGATCTTGGGCATGCATGCATACATGCCCAGTGTGAGTTTAAGCCACCAGGTCTGGGACTTGAACTGTGGTCAACTACATGGGAGTCCAGTGACATAGCCATTACACCAACTGCTGGTCCCATCTTATAACTATTTTTTTTTTAAATACCTGTAAGATGTAACTTGGAAAAGTAGGACAAAGGAAGAAGAAAAAAAATGACTCTTGCCTTCAAGAAACTAGCAATCTACTAGGGGATAAAAGACAAATAGAATACTAAGTGATAGGACCCTACCATGGGAGTGGCACATAGCATTGGGCAGGTTTAAGCAGGGAAAACGTTATATCGTTTTGAGTCTCCTCCAATAAGGGCCTTAGGCTTAAACTAAAGAAATGAATCTTTAGATTGACAGTTTCAGGCATCAGTGAGCTACCTGGGAAAATAAAAGCAGGATTACAGAGCTCTCTCTTCTGTCTCTGAGAATGCATCACAAAGGACTCAGCAACTGAGTTCTGTTCTGTGTGCACCTTAGATGGTATAATACTAATGACCTAAAAGAAACACTGAAGGAAACACTGAAATCAAACATTTAAAGGACAACAACAACAAAAGACATAGTGGAGAAAATAATAATAATAATAACAACTATAACTGAACTGATGAATCATTTAAAATGCTTTTACCTTCTATTCTGCAGAGAAAAGTGTATCAGTTTTCTCAAGTGATTGTAACAGGGACAACTAAAAGATGACTCGACTTCTGTGTAGTTAAAATGATGTCAATATGGCTGCCCTATTTAATGTGAACTAAAGAAAAATACCATGAATGTAATAACATACTCTTTAGTTGTCATATAGTATAGTAAGGCAAGTAAAGATAACAGGAAATTCCTTAAGGTCATCACAGTTTTGGACTGCATATTTTAAAAGATTCCTCTGGGAGAAATTTGATCAGTTTAACAATTGATTGACCCACTAAGGTTTAAGAGAAGCCTTTTGGTCAGCCAGTAGCATGGTGGTTAAGGTGGCTGGATCCCCCACAGCTAACTGTGTGGTTTGAGTTCCAGACCTGGAGGCTTGCAAAACACACCGGGTGCATGTCCAAAATCCCAAAAGGAGGGAGAACTGGAGGAGAAGGGATTGAGCTGTGACCGTCCTTAGAGGTACTTTCTCATGCCCTCCTTCCTCTCTGTTTTTCTCTGGTGAGTACACATGACTTCTGGCAAAATTTTAGAAAATTTTAAAAATGGCCATTTAAAACCTTATGTTTCAATAGTGCACCTTCTTCCAGGGGTGGAATAGTGAGCAATAGTCTAACTTTGAGGCATTAACATCAGCTTTATTTTAAGCATTAAGGAAGGAATCTAGGAATCTGGGCTTGGGGTAGAAAAAGAATGAAAAAGAGAAATTTACCTCATGTGGTGCTAAGGCAAATGTGTGGTCAAAAACAACCTTGGCTTTCAGAAAAAAGCCTTTTGGTCAGCCAGTAGCATGGTGGTTAAGGTGGCTGGATCCCCCACAGCTAACTGTGTGGTTTGAGTTCCAGACCTGGAGGCTTGCAAAACACACCGGGTGCATGTCCAAAATCCCAAAAGGAGGGAGAACTGGAGGAGAAGGGATTGAGCTGTGACCGTCCTTAGAGGTACTTTCTCATGCCCTCCTTCCTCTCTGTTTTTCTCTGGTGAGTACACATGACTTCTGGCAAAATTTTAGAAAATTTTAAAAATGGCCATTTAAAACCTTATGTTTCAATAGTGCACCTTCTTCCAGGGGTGGAATAGTGAGCAATAGTCTAACTTTGAGGCATTAACATCAGCTTTATTTTAAGCATTAAGGAAGGAATCTAGGAATCTGGGCTTGGGGTAGAAAAAGAATGAAAAAGAGAAATTTACCTCATGTGGTGCTAAGGCAAATGTGTGGTCAAAAACAACCTTGGCTTTCAGAAAAAAGTATAAACCCATTTAAAAACTCGGTGCAGGTGGCATGGTGGTTAAGGTACTGTATTTTCACATGGCTGGCCATGGTTTAAGACCCAGACTTTGTGGCTTGACAATCACACTGGGTACCTGCATGGTATGCCCAAAATCTTGAGAGGAGAATGAAGGAGAAGGGGTTGTAGTGTGGCCATCCCTTCTGGGAGGTGATTTCTTGCTTTCCCTCTTTCTCTCTGTCTCTCTCAGGTAAGTTCAAGCACCTATGGCAAAAATAAAAATTAATTCATTAAAAAACTGGGTGCAGGACCAGCAGGTGGCATGATGGTTAAGGGCACTGGACTCCCACATGGCCAACCATGGTTCGAGTCCCAGACCTGGCAAGTTGCTTTCCCACTTTCCCTCTCTTTCTCTCTCTGTCCTTCTCTGGTTGAATTAAAAAGTAAGTAGATAAACAAAGATAAATAAAATAAATAAATAAATAAGCAGGGTGCATACCTATACTACCACAGGCATTTTGAGCAGTGCATAGGATACGAGGAAGTGAGGAAATTCTACTTTTGAATGCCTCATGCCCTGCATGGAGAGACAGATACACATGCACATCACTATCCCTCTGGGAAGGAAGTAGCTGCAATGTGCTGTGGCAGCTGGTGGGAAAGGACAGTGACAACTGAGTGAGCGGCAAGCTTCCTAAATAGATCAGTTTCAACTGGACCTTGAGAAATGCCAGGAACTTGCCTCTGGTGAAAAGAAGGAAAGGATTTCAAGTGTCAAAAAACGTTTTACACAAACTCTTGTTCTCAAGGTTCATTAAATACCCAGGCAGGCACTGTGTGTCTTAAAACCGACTATTGACTGCCTCCAAGTTGCTGCTTGACTGAGATGGGGCTAGAAGGCCATAAAAGTCTTGGGCAATAGTTACAAAATAATAATAAATCAAACCAGTGCTGGCTTTATGAACTCCCATGGTTGAAAACCAATTGAATTTTACTTTTCTGAATTCCGAATCTATTTTATCCCAGTATGATAGAATTTAAACACTAAGGAACCTTCTTGACCCTCTCGTCTCATTATCTTTTACAACAGCCTAATTTGTCTCAGTTTATTATAACAGAGAAGCATTTGTATTTTAGAGCACAGATGATAGTGAGGAAAGATTCAGAGATCCTGGGCTTCCCATGATCAGAAGTCACCATTTCTTCGCAGTCTCCCACAGAGGCCATGGCTCCAAAACTCATCTTACCCTCGTGAGTCTCAAAGGCAGGTCTATGGTTTCTTGGACAGATTTGAGTTACAGGAAAAGTTCTGCCTTAGTTTCCACCTACTTTCCTCATACACGGATTGGCAGTGAGACCTAAAAG
>NW_006204824.1:143867-155736 GCF_000334495.1 Tupaia belangeri chinensis
GGTTCAGAGCAATCCATGGAGCTCTAGGCCTGTGAAAACTCCCAGAGAGGCATGAGCTTGAGGTTTTGACTATACCCCCACTGATGGGGTTACCGCCCAAGGCATGTTTTACTTTACCATAACTGAGCTGTGTAAAGGTAGGATATGACCACCACACTTCCTTTATCACGATGTTCTGGGGGTCATAAGGTATATAAAGAATAAGGTATATTTGATCAGTTGCCTGTGTTATTTATTTATTTATTTTGCTGGAGGGAATATTTGCTCACCAAAGAGCAAGGGACAGACAGAAATGGAGAGGAGAAAGCACCCGCTTCCACCCCTGGGGGAAAGGTCATGCCACAATCCCACAAGCCCTTCTCCCCTATCTCTCCCTTCTTTGGGGACTTGGGGCACACACCCACTTCAATCTGTGATTGGTCAGGTGGGATCTAGCTGCCTTATCTACCAAGTTGAGAAGCTGGCCTATCTGTGTTATTTTAAGTAGACCTAAGAAAATTCTTGACAAGCAACTTGCCCTTTTCTTTGTTATATAAATTACTCCTCTTGACAGCCATTTCTGTGTGAACATTCTAGGAAAGGAGAATCTGTGTCACCAGAGTGAATCATCCCAAGTTCTCGACTCACATAAACTTCCTGTGCTTGACTTACTCTGCCTCAGTCTTCCTTTTTTAGGTTGACAGCTAGAATAATAATACAGAAATCTCGAAAAGTGGAATATTCTATTGAAAGTCAGAAATCCCATAACCTGCTACCATGACTCCAAAGGCACTTTGAAGGAAAAAGCTTTCATCTTTCTACCTCTAGAGTTCAGAAAATTAAGGAAGACAAATTCTCTTGCATTTTGAAAGTTACTCTGTATTTCTTGAAGGGTAGCCATACTAATTATGGAAAAGTCCAACCTATTCATATCTCCTGAGTATGAAGACTGTGAAGAATTCTCATATTGGTTGAAAGTGTTTGTCTTTTTGCCTCCCTAATGTCTAGGGAACTGGTTGGCTCCTTTAATGAAATATGATGTTTAAAATAAAATATGGGCTGAAAGTGATCTTTTAACCTTTAGAATGGTGTCCTTGGTGTTTTTTGTGTCTAGATATAATACTCCTCTGTTGAAAATAAAATTCACGATCCAAGGCTGATGGAAATAAGAATGGAGAGTTGAAGCACAAACAGTGTGGAGCGTGTTTATGAAAGGTTGGTAGGAGTTATGTCCCTAGCATGTGCCCCCACCCAGAGCTAGTCTCAGTAGCTCTAGCATATTACTCGCAGTATGATTTGTCATGTGTAATAATATTTGGACCACTCATTAAAGCCTCATTATATGTCAAGCACTTTACATAATTTAAGTCTAATTTTCACAAACAAATATTTATCATTGAGAAAACAGACTCTGGAGAACTCAAGCAACTTGCATAGGGTTACAGAATAAAGTGAACGCAGAGCAAGAATTCGGACTATGTAATACCTGAATCTAAAACCAAGCCTTCCCGTTTTCTGCCTAATTCCCATTGGTCAGACTTTTAATAATGAACAGAACTCAAAGTCCAGCTTCTTCTTCCAGGTCAATGGCTACAATAAGGTTGCTTAACCACTTTTATTTAAAACTATATCATAAAAATCAAAGTTTTGCAAAACCATTAAAATACTCTTTCTAGGGCCATCTTGTGGTGTGGTGGTTAAGAGAGCTAGATCCACAGGACTGACTGTGGTTTGAGGCACAGACCCAGCACCTTGAAAAATACACCAGGCACATGTGGCATCCCCAAAAGAGGGAGAAAGGAGGAGAAACAATTGCGGTGTGACCATCCTCCCTGGCGGGTGCCTTTTCATGTTCCCTTTCTATCTTTCTCTCTCCAGTGAATATACATGCTCTCTGGCAAACTGAAAAACCAAAAATCAAAACAAAAAAATCTATTTCCAGTTCTTATTTTAAAGGAAGTCTTACCATAAGCAAGGCAGATGAAGGAAACAGATCTGCTCGATGCTGGCCAGGCTGTAAAAAGGAACACTGAGTTGAAAGGAGAGGATTCTGTTACAGGAGAAATTTGGAATGTAGAACTGGGTCAGAAATAATCTATGTGTTAACACTGCCCAGCAGAAAAGCCATGCAGGCCACAAATGCAGATCACATGTGTCATTTGAAACTTCCTAGTAACTGTGTTTAAAAGACCAAAGTCCAGGTTGTAGGGGCACTGTGGTAGGGCAGCACTCTGGGATGCTGGAAGCCATATGGAATGTGAAAGTTCGGTTCCAGAGTTGACGTGTACACACCGCGTTCATGCGTTTGTGCCTGTGATCCCGGCTGGCTAGGAAGGCTGGTGGGGTATCCTGCTGTCAAACCCTGCTGAGAGTGCTTCTCTCTTTCTCTCTCTGTCTCTCAAGAAATAAATAAGTAAAAATAAAACTTAAACAAAGTAAAAGTAAAGAAGTACAATTTAAATAATAGGTTATATAATCCAATGTACCTAAATAATTTTTTCAACATTAAATCAATACAAAAATTGTTAAAATGTTTCAAATCCCTTTTTTATCTTTACTTTTTTGTAGGGCATGTGTGCTTACCAGAGACAGTGAGAAATCACACCCTCTAGAGGAGATGACCAGGCCTGCCATCCACCCCTGCTCCCCCCGCCCCTGCATTTTCCTCTTGTAATTCTGGGCATGCATGCACATGCATTCTGCGTGAATTGTTTTTTGTTTGTTTTTTTGAGAGAGAATTTTGTTATCGGGCACATGTGCTCACCAGAAAGAGAGTGACAGAGAGACAGAAAGTGAGAATCACCCCTCAGCAAAAATGGCCACACCGCAATCCCTTCTCCATTCTTTTCTTGAGATCTTGGGCATGCATGCACATGAGCCTGGCATGAGTTTTAAGCTGCCAGGTCCGGGACTAGAACCACATTTCATTATGTGGGGGCTCAATGGCATAATCATTATGCCATCTGCTGGTCCCTGGGCATGAGTTTTAAGGTGCTGGGTCCGAAACTCAAACTATGATCAACTATGTGGGAGGATAGCAAAACAACCATTATGCCATCTGCTGGTCCTGATATTCTTTTTTTTTTTTAATTACATATTTTAAAAATCTGTATATTTTACACTTAGAGCAATAGCCCCATTTCAAGTACTCAGTAGCAATGTGTGGTTAGAGATTATGGAACTGGAAAGCATAGCTCTAGTAATTAGAAAAGAAAACTTGAACAGAGAATTTGGTCAAAATGATCCTGCATTAAAATGAACTCCTTTCAGAATAAAGTGATTTAAGTATAGAAATTTGTGTATCAATAACTAGAAACTGATAAAATGTCCATAACATGGGAATGAGGTAAAAGACTATAGAAGAATAGTGCAGAGTGGACTGCTTGCTCTGTAGGAGCATTTGATTCACATTTACTACCTAACACAAACTCCGCAGAGAGTGGCAATTATCCCTATTGTATAGATGAGAAAGTTGAAGCACTTGTTATATATAAAAATACACACACACACACACACACACACACACTGCCAGCTGTCCAGAGTCTGCGTTGCAAATAGGAGGTAAAACACATAGGGGACTTGTAAAGGCCAAGGTGGAAGAAGGATAGAAAGCTTGAAAAGAACTGTGTTTCAAAGGCTGTAGCTACAACCCTAAGTCTTTAAGGTGTTAATGAATGCAGGAAGCCAGACCCCAGGCAGCTGTTGAACTACACAGTTGTTATTCTGGGGACATTTACCTGCTGTTCTCTTGGTGCAGCTGAAGACAAAATAGCAAAGGCCTGGATTTGACATGGAGTCAGAGGGCACAGGTGAAAGAGACTGAAGAAACTCCTGCACATGAGACTGGGTAAGAATCAGGAGTTTGTTCAGGGGTCTGCTCTGAATATTCAGACACTAAGATAGATTCTTCCCTGACTTGTGCACTCACAGTATGTCTCTTCGCTCTTTTTTCTGGATGCAAAGTAACAGTCACACTCCAAACTGTACCTGTGAATGCAGCTAGTATACATTTTGTGGGTATAGGTTGTCGAGTGACCCGTTTATGTCATGATGGTGAGATTGTTTTCACCATTTTTGTTCCCATAAAGTCAACTCTACGACAAGTTGAAAAAAGAAAAAAAAAATAGCATCAGGCAGCTCTAATAAGCCTTACTTTCATGAAAACTGGCTAATGAAAAAAAAATCAAGTTATTTTCAGTTAAGGATCATTGCTGAGGGGAGAGAAAAACCAAATGAGCTGAGGAGTAATAAGACCCTCTTTATAAATGGAATCATAATGAATTCTCATTTCTATTTGGCTAAGTATCTTACTCTAAATTACTTAACTTATAGGATTGTGGCAGAGGGAAAGGGTGGACTATATTTATTCTTTCAAAAATTCCTTCATCATTTACTTGATTGTGCATTATGCTATATGTCAACTACCTTCTGGGCTCTGGTTATACTGTAGCATAGGGGAGGAGAAATATCTTTCCCTCTATCTATCTTAGATTCACAAGAATCCTCTATAATAAAAGGAACAAAAGGGGGACCAGCAGTTAGCATAATGGCTAAGTCACTGAATTCCCATGTAGCCGACCGCTATTTGAGTCCCGGGCCTGGTGGCTTAAACTCACACTGGGCACATGTGCGTGCGTGCCCAAGATCCCAAGAGGAGAATGAAGGAGAAGGAATTGTGGTGTGGCCATCCCGCCTTGGGGGTGATTTCTCGCTTTCTATCTCTCTGTCTCTCTCTGTCTTTCTGGTGAGCACACGTGCCCTATAGCAAAAAAACTCTCCAAAAAAATAAAATAAAATTAATTAAATATATAAAAAATAAATAAAAGGCATGAGACAAAAAGAGTACAGATTTGTTTAATACGAATTTTACCAGACACGGAAGACTTCATAAGGAAAAGAAGACAAATAGTTAAATCTGTGTATTTTTATGCTAGGTTTGATAAAGGATGGGCAGTGGTAGAGAAATGTGCTAAGACAGAAAGGAATGATCAAAGAGTAATTAACAGGAAGAAATTTAGGAAAGCTTATTTGTACAGACTCTTCTCTGTACTCTCTGTTTTCAGAACAGAGAATATTGTTTTCCTCTGTGTATAAGGAGAGCAACTCTCACATGAGTTTCTTATGAGTTGCTTCTGGGGGAAGATCAGAGAATACTTCCTAGGTTTTATGACCTGCTTTGGAGAGAAAGGGTAGGAGAAAGTCAGACCGTGCTGTTTCTCAAAGTCCTTCAGCTTAAAATATTTAATATGCTAAGGCGCCATATTTGGGGGTAAGATGCTTTGGATTCCAACTGCAGTATAATAAAGGCTACTAGCTCACCCCTTGAACCCAGTTACTTTTCGTGGGGCACAACTAGACTACAGTTCCAGCTTCCTTTGTGCTGGGTGGGGATATATGACTATTAACAATGGAAAGTGAGAGGAAGTGTTACCCCCCACCCTCCTGTGCTTTGTCGCTTTTCCCGACCTTGCTCCTACCACGTTGTCCTTGGGAGCTAATTGAGGGTGGTAGAACCATAGGGTCAAAGTGCGGTCACCACTTGAAGAGCAGCAAGAAGAACACAGATTCTGGACACGTGCTGAGTTAGAGATAAATGATGCTATGGCAGCTAGTATTACTTGAACTGATAAAAAGCACGGACAGCAGACTTGCTCTTTGCCCTCGGTCTTATAGTCTACTAAAGAACAGACAAGAAACAAGCAAATTACATAAATGTAGACATTTGGTTGATACATGGAAATGTTAAGTCTAGAACTAGAAGCCCATGCAATTGTTCTGGATTCATGCAAGAGATGTCAACTGGTGATGATACAAAACTTAGCCCTTTGCAACATATACCTACACGTCTTTTACAAAGAAATGTGAATTTTCTTAAACAGTGATAGACTGAAACGTATGTGGAATAAGATAAATCACATAATTTTTTTCTTTAGATTTTTGCCATGGGGCATATGTGCTCCCTGGAGAGGAACAAAGAGAGACAGAGAAAGGTAAGTGAGATGACCATGCAATCCCTTCTATTCCATTCTCCCCTTGGGATTTTGGGTACACTAGCACATACACTTGGAATGTTTTTCAGACTGCTGGGTCCAGCACTCAAATCCCAGAGTTGGCCATGTGGAAGCCAGCACCTTAACCACCACGTCACCTGCTGGCCCAAAATCACATCATTTAAAAAAAAAATTAGTTCCTGTTCTCCTTAGTATATGATGATAATCCACGTGTAAAAAGATATAAATGCATCTTTGCAATAATGAAATATTGGTTGGCTTTTTATTTTCTCCCATCAGCAAGAATAGAAATGTGGAGTGCATAGCTTAGAGAGAGAGCAGAGCAGTGGTCATTAAAGAGGTTGGAGACCTAATCCTCATTACTCAATGTTAGTTAAGGTAGCCAGTTCTGGGGTCTTAGTTCCTTATACACAAAATTAGAGATGGCTTCTACTTCTCACCTTTCCAGTTCTAACTTCTGATCCTAAACCTTTATGGTGAACAGGTGATAGGGAGGGAGAGTTCGGAAAATGGCAGGGTCAAATGGAATGCTTAGGAGACATTCTGCATGATTTATAAGTTCAAATGATGGAACTCAGTATGTGAACTGAGAAGCTTTGACACTTAGAGACTTGATACATTATCTAGAAAAAGGAGGCTAAAGAGATACAGGGAAATTCCAGGTGATGCAGGGATTTTGTTTGAGTTTTTAAAAAAAAAAAAAAACTGATGAGGACTTTTGCTTCATTTGACTCTATTTCTGATATATTCATATATATATACATATATATATGAATATATCTGAGAATATATATGTATTTGTGCATGTGTGTGTGTGTGTGTGTGTGTGTATATATATATATATATATATATTTGTGATGCTGATCCCCCAGAGCTCTAAGCCTCCTTTGTCTTTTGAAGCTGCAATCTTTCAAAATAAAACTGTATTGTTTTTAGCAATGGGGCCTCTCCCTAGCTCCCAGCTCCAGCCCCCTGCCCAGATACTCTCTTCTCTGTGCTCTATCTCAGGCCCCTCTCCACTGTCTGGCTCCTGCTGGTGTGCACTGTGATTTGAGGTACGCTGTGCCTTCCTTTCCTTACCACGGTGCCTTTGATTCAGAAACAGACGGATACATTATTGATCAGATTTGGGCTGCTGCTCTAAGCTTGCTGGTGCTGCACTAGTAACTAGTAAGATAGCAAGAGAAGAGCGAAGGGAGCCTGACTCTTTTTCAAAACCAAATGGATGACAACAATGCAGTCTTCACTTTGAAACTTTTAAGAAATGCTATCTGTCTTTCTGCTAAGAGCCCTTGGCTTGTTTGGGCAGGCACCTTCCCTGAGCAGAGACCAGGTAGTCCACATCCCAGTCAGTGAAGGCCTGTTACATGAAGATATTTTCATATAGAGAGTACTGTTCTTTGTTTTACAGTACATGAATGATTGGTGTCTTTCCTGAATGTTCCATGGAAATCCTAAGTAGCCATTTTAAACCAGATTCTTTATCATCTTAATATTTACCACAGGGCTAGGATGTAGTTTGGTTAACCTTGAATACCAGGTAATGATAATTAGGTTAAGAAAACCCAGGTATACACCTCTCCTTGTGGAAATGGATCACATTAACTCCGCTGCTAAAGATCACTGCAAAACCATGATGGAGGGTGAGATCTTCGGACTCTGAACTTGCTGCCTTCCGCCGTCCTAACTGCAGCATGCTGGGAATTCTGACCACTCAACCGTCTCTTTCCAGTTCTTCAGAGAGATGATGAGAAAAACTACAATGAAAGCAGTTTTCTCATTTTGGTTTTATGTTTTCTGAAGTTTCTCCTTCTTAGACATTCAGGTGCCCTATTTAAAAATATTTATTCAATGTTTTATTGCTCAAACCCTTTAACTTAATGACTACACAATATAGTTATGCTTGCAAAAGAGAGGAAATGTGTGTGTGTGTGTGTATGTGTGTGTAGACATACACATATAAGCATGGCTATTCTAATCTGTAACAGCAAAACCTGGAATAAATGTAGAGCTTACTTAAATAAATTATTGTGCAGGTATAGAGCTGAATGCTATAAAGCTATTAAAAAAAAGAAGTAGATATATGTATGGTGATGTTACACTAGAGAATAAAAAACATTTGGAGCTTGGGGGTGGAGTGGTGCAACGGAATACAACTGGACTCATGTGGTAAAGTTCCTGGATTTCAGACTGGCAGGTGGAGTGGTGGCTAAGGACACTGGACTCCCACATGGCCGATCACGGTTTGAGTCTTGGACCTGGTGACTTGCTTTCTCACTTTCTTTGTCTTTCTTTCACACTCTTGTCCTTCTCTGGCCAAATTCAAACAAACAAACAAATACATTAAAAAAAGTTAAATAAAACAATTCTTGGGACCAGCAGTTAGCGTAATGGCTATGTCTCTGAACTCCCATGTAGTTGACTGCAGTTCGAGTCTTGGACCCAGTGGCTTAAACTCACGCCAGGCGCGTATGCGTGTGTGCCCAAGATCCTGAGAGGAGAATGGAGCAGAAGGGATTGCAGCATGGCCATCCCCACTGAGGGGTGATTTCTCTCTTTCTGTCTCTCTGTTTCTTTCTGTCTTTCTGGTGAGCGCACATGCCCTATAGCAAAAACCTTTCCAAAAAAACCCACAATTCTTTAAAAAAACAAAGAAGTTACTGGATTTGTGTCCCAGGACCTCCCTGAGAGCATCCTGTAATGTTGCCTGGTAGAACTGGAGGTAGATTATGAAATGAGCACCCTGTGGCAGGTGCATGCCTCTCTCTCTCTCTCTCTCTCCCCCTCTCTTTCTCTCTCTCTCTGTGCCTGTCTTCCACACTCTTTTATGAAAACAATAAAGAAGTAAACTTCAAAAAAAATGTGTATAGGATGAATATTCTGTTTGAACTTTTATCAACCCTCTCTTTGTCCACCTACCTACCTACTTACCTACCTACCTCTCCAGACGTTCATTCACTGAATTACCTATGCTGGCATAGGTAATTAATGTGATGTTGTGGTTTCTGGTTTATATATTATCATTAAACATCTCTATGAGTTATAGTGTGGTTTTTCAAAGCATGTGTATAGTGTGTAATAATAAATCAAGGATATAGACATATTCATTTAAAAAATATTCTGCTGAGAGGATTAACAATGGGGTGTCTAAAAAACAATGGGGCTCTTTATAGCAACTTCTATGGGGTTGTGTGACCATGGGGGGTGAATCTCATATTTTACAGTTTACTTTTTTGTGTCTTTGAATTTCTAACTTTGTGCACATACTGTTTTTATTTTTAAAAGGATGTCATGTCAATTCAAGTTAGGTGGGCTCTGATGTAATGGAGAATTTCTCTTATTTCTTTATATATTTCAAAACCTTTATAAGTCTTGTTTAGAAATCCTCAAGTATTAAGGCTTAACAAAGTGTGTGTGTGTGTATACATGTGTGTGTGCTTGTGTGTGTGTATATATATGTGTGTGTGTGTGTGTATATATATATGTGTGTGTGTGTGTGTGTGTATATATCATTTATTCATTTTAATTTGATGAGATCACTGTTCTGAAAATACATTTTAAAAAACGAAGAGATGAGAGAGTCATGAGGTCAGAGGTCCCATTGTACTGAGTGGAAGCATGGATACATCAGGGAGCAAAGCAAAGCATCGTGAAGGGAGAGTGAGGCGATGCTAAACTATTTGCTTCTCCACACTGATAGAGGTGGCGAGACGAGGCCTGCTTTGGTAGTTAGGAAAATTGGATTCTAGCCCTCCTCTGCCATTTAATACCTTCCTGCACATGCCACTTAACCTCTCCTCACCTCAGTTTCCTCATTTATAAAAGAAGGGAATTGTGTTGAATGATTTCTGAGGTGACTTCTAGCTCAGAAATCTATAAAATGCTATGAAGCATCATCTTCTTCCCACCACATAATTGGCAGGAGCTGGTAATGAAATAAGGTCCAGAACGTAATTCATATTTCCATGTACTTTCTCTCTGTATTGAAGATGGAAAGAGTAGATAGTTCTTGTTTCCCCCCTCCTCTAACCCTGATTAGGAGGATAAACTCTCTAAACTAGACACCAAAGAGCCTTTTAGATGCTGGAAAAATTAATCTGGCTTGAAAATGCCCATTTGACAGAATATGCTTCCAATCAGAGCTAGCAAAGGTAGGCATAGTGAATAAAACATCAGGTAGAATGAGTCATCAGATTTTCTTTAATCCCAGCCAATCATAGATCATTTGTCATTTGCTATTTTGTAGTATGCATTTTCTGTTTTATCTGACTCAGCCCACCTGTCCTTTTCAAAGCATTTCTGGCCTTCTAAGTTTTTTATTCTAAGGTTGCAGAAATGAAGGGAGCTTGACCTATTCCCAGCCAGTCTAGCAGCCTACCAAGTACCTTCATCCTGTCAGGCTCCTGGCTTGAGGTTATGAGAAAAAACAAAGTTGTGAACTTGAATGATCACTGTTTAATGATGTGACCCAGAAAGGTCAGTGAAATTCAAGAAATGCTGCTTGAGCACCTATGTTATGGGGTAGTGCTAAGCACCAAATATTCAAAGATCAATGGCCAACCTTGAAGAAGTTTGTAGTCTAAAGGGGAAGACTCACCAAATCTGTGACATTACATCTCTTACCTGCAAGATGAGTCAGAGCTATGAGAGTACAGAGGAGGGCACATTTAGCCTGAGGAAAAGTTCTTTGAGAAGAGCCTTAAAGACATGGAACCAATACCAATATCTTGGGCTTTCTGTTGTCAACATTTCCTACCTTACTATAGCAAGGAAAATATCCCACTCTTCTTCATCCAACAGCCCAATGACTGTGCATTTGTATGAAGAGCAAGCAAGTCATCCAAAAATAAAGAATGAAGAAGGACTTGGAGTTAATAGAGCTGGTCTGGGAAAATGAAAGGAGGAATAAGGGAATGGTGAACAAACCTGGGAAAGGATGGGTTGTGGAAGGAAGAAATAGAGAGGCAGAATAGGGTAGGAGTGTCCTGAGACATTGGGGATGGGCTGTGCATCTTAGATACTGTAGCATTCATACTCAATTGTCTTGTTTACCCTACCTCTGTGTTTCATTGATCATGTTTAGTAACTGCTGCTGGAATTTATCTCCTGTCATATTGTATACAGTTTCCCATTGGCAGTAAACTGTCATGAGCGTGGCAAGCTTTGTCCTGAAGTCTTAGCTAAGTGGGACAAACTTGGCAGCAACAGTGAAGGGCAGACACCCTCCTGGGATGAAGATGAATGGAAATGTAACTGAGAATATTTTTACAGCCAGGTGTGAATAAATGGAGAAAGAAAATAAAGTATTTCTATTATGGAGTAATTTACACTAGATTTAGACCAAGACTCATATCCAAGGGCAGCAATCAGCTGTGAAAGTATACATACTATAAAAAAAAAATTGCTTCAAGTAATGTGTACATTAAAATCAAATCAGTAAATGCTTTTTAATGACATTACTATTTCCTAAATGTTTTCATTCCTTGACTTATTTATTGTCTAGAGTCAAGTCAGAATCGCTGAAGTCCCAGGGTCAGGGAGAAGAGGACATAAACTTAAGGGTTGACTCATGACTATATGCTATTAATTAATAAATTGGGGGGCTCTGCATTTTTTCAAATCCCAAAGGGTCCCCCATCAGCTTGTACTTTTGGAGGACAGAGCTATTCTTGAGTATTAGGATGATGTACTTCCATAAAGGTTCTATTGAAATGTCAATTAATAGACCATTACCTGAAGTTATTGACAGATGTGTTCTGACAGGCACTTTGTGAAGTCACTGTGTAGAGAAATAACAGTGCTTGGCCATTGTAGAGAAAAGAATCAACATAAGAGAGTCCTCCATTCTGATGCCTAGTGGGATGTCATAAAAGGGAAAG
>NW_006204824.1:156246-164296 GCF_000334495.1 Tupaia belangeri chinensis
GAGGCACTAATGACACATATCTATTTCATTATGTTAAATTTTGACTTGAAGTCTGTGAAACATTTATTGAGCTATGAATGGTTTCCAAGTTGTAGTTAGCATGTCTGAAATCTTCAAAAATAGTTTTCAGTGCTAGCAGACTAATGATACTCTGTTGTTTCAGCTTCTGAACATAATAGTTACATTCTTGGAGTTACAGAGTTGTCTAAATCCATGTAATTATAGGCCATATCATCATAAGATTCTAACTTTATTGTTGATAAAGAATCGAAGACTTTAGACATAATATGACACTGAAAATTCTGAAAATCACAGTAACTTATCAAGGTCTTGTTCAAGGCTGTTAATTGAGTTGTAAAAATAATGCTATAGTGAAAAAGAATAAAATCCCTATCTCCAAATTCTCAGTCCAATATTTCCTACAAACTTCACTGTTTCTAAAACACTTAAGAGAAGAAATCTAGAGGCCATCTCAGCAGAGAAACCACAATCTGTACAGAGAGCAAAGTTTTCAGAGCTATCTGCCTGGGAAATCCATGCCTTCCTTTCAGCCTCTAAAGCTGCTTTATTTTTAAAAATTTATTTAATTTTATTTATTCATTTATTCATTTTAATTTGATGAGAGAGAGAGAAAGCTACAAAGTCCAGGATTCAAACTGTGGTAGGCCATGATGGAGTGTCCAGTGCCTTAATCACCATGCACCTGCTGATCCCCTCTCTAAAGCTGCTTTAAGAGGCTGTGAGATTTCATGTAGGGTGTGTGATCAGCAGCTTGACAGGCAACCTAAAGATACCTGAGAACATACAGCAGCATGATCATGCATATGTCCCAAGATCAAACCTGGAAATTAAAATTAAATTAGTAAATACATGAGAGTGGTTACTTTCTGTCTTTAGTAGTCAATGTATTTAATTGATGAATAATGATTAATTTCAAAAATATCCTCCAGTAAGCTATGAACGTTAGAGACAAATAAATGGGCCCTACTTTCAAGCTACTTTCTGACTATTTAAATGAGTCACATTCTTGTCTCTGGTTCACTAAAACATAAAAGAGCAATTTTTACTTTGTCTCAGAACCCTAAGACATTTTTGCTTGAGGTGAGATATAATTCATGCTGTTTTGGCTATGACCAGCAAAAAATGTGTATTCCTATATACGCACACATATATATATGTGTGCGTATATATATATGTGTATATATATATACACATACACACATATTTTGTATATATAAATATATAGTTATGTGTTATAATATGTATATATATGTGTATATATATTATAACACATAACATTTATATATATAAAATACATGTATATATCTATTTTATGTGTGTGTATATATAAGATATATATATATGTGTGTGTATATATATGTGTGTGTGTGTATATATATATACACACACACAAGATATAAAAAAATAATTGATATGAGGTCATAAGCTGCCTCTTCTAAAAAAATGCACACATATTCATATACATCAATGCAGAGGGGATGCCAGTGTGATCCAACCGGACATATGGCACTGCCTTGAGAGGAAATAACCCACATCAGGACACAGGCAGTTCTAAAAGATAAATAAGTGGATTTTCATTAAAATAAAGAACATGAAGAGTAGTGAAGATGAAATTCTATCTTCATTAAAATATGGTAGTACTCCTAGGGGGAAAAGGTTTCTTGCCTAAGAGGGAAGTTTGGGGCCACTGACAGACATATGGGGGGTCATCAGAGATCCAAGACCATTTTCTGAGTTACTTGTGGGCACTATCTCAGCAGATATGTCCTTATCTGCCTCAACTAATCTCAATGATATGATATTCTTGACAATTAGAGTAGGTTTTGCTTTGTCTTGTTTTGCCACGGAGCATAAGTGCTTGCCAGGGAGAGACAGAGAATGGGAAAGTAAGAAATCACTCCCCGGAGAGGATGGCCATACCACAATCCTGTCTTCATTCTCCTCTCAGGTTCTTGGGGACACATGCACACATGCCTGCTGTGATTTTGAAACTGCCAGGTCTGGGACTCAACCCACAGTTGACCATATGGGAATCCAGCACCTTAACAACCATACCAGCTGCTAGCCCTATGGTAGATTTTTTTTTTTTATTTTAAAGGAAGTAAATAATTTAAATGATTTTTTATTATTTTCAGCAACCCTCAGGATGTCTTGACATGGATGCATTATCACTTCCTATCTTCCTGGATTTAGGTTGCTCATCACTGATATTGTCATTATGTTACTCCTTATAAAACTGTTGAAAATAAAGCCATACCTATGAAAGTGCTTAATTTGCGCAAAATGAATTAATGCCTTAAATGTTGAGCTTGCCAAGTTTTAGCCTCAGACAGAAAGATATTAATACTACACTTCAATTTATTTAATATAATCCTGGAAGGAAGTTATGAGTAAATATTTTTGGATATATGAAATCAAGTAAAAATGCACTGTGGAATGCACTATTTAAAATGGTTCCATTTAATTCAACAACTAAGAGTCAGTTTCATTGCAGGCATTGAACTGGGTTTGCTGAATATATAGAAGAATATAACTTAGTTCCTGTCAACAAAATTTTAGAGTTCATGTAAGAGCGAGGTACATTAGTCGAAAATGTCCATATCACATGCTGAGTGCAAAGAGAAGTGAACGAAGAAGGAACAAATGCTCACCTTGCAGAGATCAAGTTTCTAGAAGGAAAAGAAAGGGATATCCTGAATCTTTACAAAGAATAGAGCTTCTTGGGACCAGCAGTTAGAGTAATGGCTATGTTGCTGGACTCCCATGTAGTCAACTGAGGTTCAAGTCCCAGACCCAGTAGCTTAAAACTCACACCAGATGCATGTGCAAGATCCTGAGAAGAGAATGAAAGAGAAGTGATTGTGGCACGGCCATCCCCCCAGGGGGATTATGGGGGCGGGGAGGAATTTCTTGCTTTCTATTTCTCTGTCTCCCTCTGTCTTTCTGGTGAGCACACGTGCCCTATAGCAAAAACCTCTCCAAAAAAAAAAAAATAGAACTTCTTTAAGAATTATTTGGTTCAACAGTCATTTCCTATTTATTTGTATTGTTTGTGTAACCTTAGTTAAGACACAAGCTTATTCCAACTCTGTAGAATGGGAATTAGAAGCAAGTTTACCAAGTGGCTGGTTAACTTTAGTTCCATGTTGATTTTTATGCATTCCCAAGTTCATTTTTAAAATTAAAAAATATTTTGTCCAAGAGCATGTGTGCTGACCAGAGACAGACAGGAGAAAGCACTGTCGACGGGATGTAATTACACTGCAATTCCTCCTCCATTTCTCCATCCTACTGGGATTTGGGGTAAGTATGCACAGGTGCCTGGAGTCATTTTTTCAAGGTGCTAGGGCCAAGGTTCAAATCATGCAGTAGGCTATGCAGGATCTTGCTTTTTAACTACCAGGTATGGGCCCACCCTCTTAAAATTTTTAAAATATAGTAATTGTTTTTAATGCAAAGCACCCTGGCATTATTAATGTATGTATGTATGTATGTATGTATATCTTGAAAATATGAGAAATGAGTTTTAGTGGTGATGTTAGCAAGCCTTGCAGAGTAATCTGGGAGAAAAGAGCAATGTATTTTTTTCTCATTCTTGTATTAATAAAAAAAAGGTTATAAAATGGGGAGGGGATGGCCTCCTTTGAAGAAAAACAGCAGATCATAATACATCAAATTCTGCCTTTTGATAACTGTCCTTAACTGTATGTCTATTATCTCTGTATATCACGCTTCATTCTCAAATGCTTCTCTTAATTAGCATACTAGTAAAGAAGGTGTTTATATTGAATAGATTTACATTTACTTGCCTCAGGCTTTATATAAAGGCATAGGGGGTGCAGGCAGATATTGTTAACAGACTCCTGTAAAGTCCAAGATTCTGATTGGAAAGGCCTATTGCATTCAGTCACAAACCATTATACACATTGCCGGTGAGCACACGCTGTTGGTCTGGGGCCGATGACGCCCCAGATCTATCTATGCCGTGTGGTAAAGGACATGGTTTCCGAAGTTCTTCCACACATCCTCAGCTTCCCCTCACATAAAACACAGTGGTCTAGATGCATTCAAGGTTGGTAGATATTTCCTTCTCTTTATTTTGTTTGGGGTGTGGAGTTATTAAAACATCATACTTGATTTATTAAAATGTAATCCACAGGATGAGAAGTGTATCACACATACATTAGTTAGAATTACTCTGGCTGTCCATAGGTGGAGGAAACCAGGTACTAATGAGCTATTTTAGGTGATTTCTGCCTCACCAAGATTTGGTAGTATGAAAATTAAAGTCAAGAACTCTTCACAGAAAGAGCAGTAAATAAGAAAGCACTGATAACTGTATTGCTATCTACTGAAGCCCATACAAAGACATGTCATTAATTAGCCTCCGGGCTGTCTTTGAATGTTTGCCTTTATTTCTTTCGTTCCTTTCTCTTCATTGCTACATAGTATATGAAGAATCCTAATTTGCACAGGCTAATGCACCTTCATAAAGACTTCTTTGGAAAAGCTCTTTAAAATGTTGAAGTGGTCTTGATTGTAATGTTTCCTAATGCTCCTGACTTTAAAAATAAAATGTATGAACAGGGCTTTTTTCTCCTCTTCACCCGTCAAATATTTGTCAGCTATTGGTAATTTTTAAATAGATTTTTTTTTTTAAGCAGGGAAGTTAGGGTTTACAATCTCTAATCAGCTGTGGAACTCAGACTAACAAGAGCTAAGATGCCCGAGTGATGTCTTACACAGAGTATGTGTCTGATGACTTCATTGTGGAAGCCTGTTTAGTACACATGGAAAAGAGAAATACGTAGTTTCTCTTTATTAAATCTCTGATCTAGAAAAGTCATACACATAATGACAAAGGGATAATAATCTTTGCACAGGATTATAGATTTTTTTTCTGATGAAACAATAAATCTATCAGGCGAATAGGTCCCCTGCTTCTCGTTATGTAACTGAGGGGCAAACACTGTGGAACTCAGACTAACAAGAGCTAAGATGCCCGAGTGATGTCTTACACAGAGTATGTGTCTGATGACTTCATTGTGGAAGCCTGTTTAGTACACATGGAAAAGAGAAATACGTAGTTTCTCTTTATTAAATCTCTGATCTAGAAAAGTCATACACATAATGACAAAGGGATAATAATCTTTGCACAGGATTATAGATTTTTTTCTGATGAAACAATAAATCTATCAGGCAAATAGGTCCCCTGCTTCTCGTTATGTAACTGAGGGGCAAACACAGAACAGTCGTGGCTTCATGGCTTTGCTACACCAATCCAGACTCTCACTCAGTCATTGTTATTCATGCACAGGGGCTTCTTCTATTTAACGAACTTATTTTTCCAGGACACTACTTCCCCATCCACTGAGCCCCCACTTAATATTGGGGCTTTGTTTTTTTGCCTGAGAAATCTTTATGTTGTGAGAAAAAGTAATAATCTTTGAAATAAAAGAGACCTGGATTCAAATCCTGAGTTCCTTATCTTGATTTGGGGTGCCAGTAAAAGTGAAAATATGTCTATGAAAATACAAATATAGTATGAAAACATATGTACATATATTGGATCATAGAGAAAGTCATGATGCTTTTTTGTATAGAAAAATACATCATGACTTTCCTGATGACCCTGTACAAGGGGTCCCTAAAAAGCCCATGGAATAAGCATTTTATTAAATAGCTATGCATGGATTTCAAAATTTTTATTTAAAAATAAACTATAACTCCATTTTTTCCCACCAGTTATGATTTTGGTCTTCTGGAAGAGATTTTCTTTTTAGGAGAGGAGATATTTGGGAAATGAGATATCTGGGAGAGGAGATATTTGGGAGATTCAATGTAAATCGATATGCTGAACAATAAATCAACTTGAGGAAGCTTAGACAGCACTGTGGGGCCAAACTGAGGCAGGAGCCCATTGGTATATTAGTTTTCCAGTTTTCCATACCAAGATTAGCTCTTTTCAATCTAAAGAACTGAGCATTTGACAAGAGGGAGAAGAGGGAAGTGATGAACAACGATGGTTGTTGTTCCACACTTTTATTAAATTATAATTTTAAGAATCCATGTTTTTTGTTGTTGCTGTTTCTTAAGCATGTACGTATGCTTTAATGAATCACTACAGCAAATACCTGTGCAATTACTGATTAGGCAATAAAATAAAATACAGCAAAAAAATTAAAAGACTGCTTTTTCAGCCCAGATTGTGTCCCCACCTCATCCTAATTCTCCCTCCCCCAAGAGGTAACCAATGTCTTGATAATTGTGTTAATCGCCTAATTCTTTGAAGTTTTTTGTTTGTTTGAGCTCATGTCTTTATGGGTACTTTTATGAAGGGTTCTGATGAAGGGTGAAGACCAAGTGGAAGCCTTGACCTATTAGGCAGCCATAACCAGAGTTAGGGTTTTGAGAGCAAGGATGTGCAGAGGCCAAGTGGAAAAGCTCCAGGCAGCGAGGAGAATTTTACTAAAAAAGAAGAGGGATCAATAGAACTGTGACCAGATGCTCAAATCAAAAAATGATTTTGGAAACCAGCAGTTAGCGTAATGGCTATGTGGCTGAACTCCCACGTAGTCGACCGTGGTTCGCATCCCGAACCCGGTGGCTTAAAACTCACGCCAGGCGTGTGTGCGTGCGTGCCCAAGATCCTGAGAGGAGAATGGAGGAGAAGGGATTGTGGCGTGACCATCCCCCCTGGGGGGTGATTTCTCGCTTTCTGTCTCTATGTCTCTCTCTGTCTGTCTGGCGAGCGCACGCGCCCTATAGCAAAAAACTTCTCAAAAAAAAAAAAAAAAGATTTTGAAATAGCTCCACTCTGTGGACTTCCAGCATAGAGATGAAGAGTCAAAGGCCCTGTTTCCCTCCCTTCTGTGAACCATAGATTCAGGTCACACTAACACACTCATGGGGAAGTCTGGGCTGGTCTGCACTTGGGCTGGGCCCTCCTGTATCAGAGATGTCTGACTTGTATGTAGATGTTTTTTCATTGACCACAGACCCCTGCAATACCAAGGAGTGGTAATAACTTCCTCTCTCCAGGGCGGCCTACCTTCTTTCTTTCAGCATATGATTACTTTAGGTAACACCTCTTTTGAGGCTTGATTTTAAATTGGACTTTGCCATTTCATTTTTGCACTGTCAGAGTGAGAAAATTCCACCCAAAATTAATGTCCCAAGCAGCTATTAAGGAGAAGCAGGAGGTCAAAGAGGAAAATATTACTCCTCATCTTCTCCCACTCAGTGCCTTACTCTGAGTACATTTGTACCTTTTGACAAGGTAACCACTATAACAGTAGTAACATTGTCCAGTTTCATTTGATCCTCACGTTCTATCATAACTCCTGTTTCCACGGGTTCCCCTGAAAGCAAGTGTTAACATTTTTCACTCCGAATACACAGATGGCATGGCATAATTAAGTATTACACATTTCAAAGAATGCACCAAACACTCTTCAACTAGGTACCTCCCTATTATTTCCCCACTAAAATAAAATAAAATGAAGAAAAAAGGCCATAACTTAAAGGAGTGAGAACAGCATTATTATATTATTATAGAGATTACCTTGAATCCGTTCTTATATAAGAATAATATATATTTGCAAGCTTTTATACCTTCAAAATAGACCACATTATTTGCAGACAACCTGCAGCTGATCTTGACAACATTCAGTAGAGGTTAGTGTGAATGAAGCTCTCATAACACTGAATTCATCTAAAAGGTTATTCCATATGTTTATGATACTACATCTGCACAAAGCCTAGGTTCCGGTATTATTTACCCTCATACTGGGCAGGTTTCATCTGTGAGAGAGCAAAAATGAAGAGATAGGAAGTAATGACTCTGAAGATCACCAAGATCTATGGCTTTCTGCCCGCTAGAACATGAAGTGAAAAAAAAAAAAATCCAGGACAGCAAAATGAAGATAAAAAGAGCCATTTGTAAAGATAGTTGATAAGTGTATGCTAATGAGCCAGCTTTCTACTTTCTCTACCAGAATATGACTGCATTTCAAGTACTTGGGAAAGA
>NW_006204824.1:164645-176083 GCF_000334495.1 Tupaia belangeri chinensis
GAGTGAGTTTGAAATTTACTCATAACTTTAAACTAGTTCATGTGTAAATTTGAGAGTTGTGGTGGGACATCAAGCTCAGTACTTTCATGGTTTTTAAATCCTAATTGGGCTTTCCCAGTCTGAAAATAGTGGGTTGCTGAGACATTTGAAGGCAATGGGTAATGGAGAGTGTAGGATTATCTGTGGATTTATAGAATTTATTCTCAGGTTTCTCTCTGTCAATACAGAAAAATCAAGGATGAACCATAATCATGGCAAATAATCCTGCTTCCTCCTTGATGTTGTCTGGCGTGTGTTCTGTATGGTACTCATCTGATATGAGCAGTTGACAGTGTTAACTATGGTGAAAATGATGATGGGAAGGAAAAATTAAAAATAGACTATAGCCTCACCAAATTAGAAGCTTAATGAGAAAAGAGCTCTTCCTCATTAAAATTTTTCCTGTCTCTTCTGAACCAATTTTTGTGCCTCCTACTGTTAACGCCCATTTGATTCTTCAAACTAAGCTTTAAGGAAGAAGTTCCACCTTTGATTAAGGAAGCCCAATTATTTCATTAATGAAATGACTAATTATGTCAAAACCTACATAACATATCTACATTCTTTTTTTCTCTGAAATGAGATTGAATTGACATAGCTCTGCCTGGAAGGGAAGTAGTTGAAGATATATGAGTCTTCAAAAAGTTAACGGAATGTGCATACCATGAAAACACTATGCATGATTTTCAACATTTTCTAAACAGAGTATGAAGCTATATCCAAAGTACAAGAATAAGAAGATTTTTTTTTGAAAAAAGAAATCTATTATAAGGTTATTGATTAATTACAGAATTCTGCTTTCTTGTAAATTTGAAAACTCGAGCTCACACAAGATTTATTCGACAAAGTCTTTCTGGCCCTTAAGTTGGTGAGTTTAACAAATATCAGTAACCACTACAACAGTAGTAACTATTGTCTAGTCTGGTAAGGAACACCACATGCAGTGCAAGTGAGATAGGAACCCGTTACTTTTCAGGAATCCCACCTGTTTTGACTTGAAATGAGCATTAATAAATTGCATTATGGTAGGAAAGAGTTTGGATTTGGAGTCAAATACCCTGAGTTCCATTCTGTTTTTTCACCCTTCAAATGGGATTGCTAACCATACTTGTTAAGGTAGTGTTAGGATTAAAAGTGCTCATGTGTGTGAAACATCAAAAAGATCTGAAACTGTATAATTTAATGATAGATATTGTTTATTTCAATTTTGTGTCTATTCAAGGGGCAGTTACCTCTGGATGGTACAGTTATCTTACCCTTTCTCTTAACTGTTTTGTTACTGCTTTTTAAAAGTTATTCCTTTGAGCATTGTAAACACATGATCTATTCTTGAGTGTCAGAGTGGGAAACGGCACACCCTTTAAACAATAATGTCAGTTGAAATGAAATAAATGGACAGATGTCTGAGAGCACAAGTTTGAGGTGGCCCAGGTAAGTAAAAACAGATACATTGGGAGGTGGAACTCTTCTGACTGTCCCCTGAGTAATTATAGAGCAGGATCTTCCTAAAGGAAGGTCTTGGGGAAAGTATATGTAGGGATGCATGTGTGTACGTGAACTTGTGTGCTGTTTATCGCTGTCATCTCAGGTGCTTTACTTAGCAAATGAGCTCAGCAACATTTCCCTTGAAATTGCTTGCTCCGGGTGCTTATCAAATGGTTGGCCATTTAATGACCCGAGGCAGAGCCAGGGAAGGTTAACACACTGACAAAATGGGCATTAACTATGATAACAACTGTTTTCATGGGGGATTATTGCTGTTATAAACCTTATTCAACATCATAATGTTAGCAATAATTTTTCTTTTTCTCCCATTTTAAAATTAAGTCATGCACAAGGATGTGCATGACACAGTGGAGATTGGAAAACTCAAAGTGATAGACCTTTAATGGCATTTTCATAATTCTCTGCTGTTGGAAAAAAAAAAAAAAAAAACACTCAGACACATAATCCAATGCTTGACTAGATTATATTACTCAAACTAGACGAGGTAGATTTAGGAGGAGAGATGGCAATTTCTTAGATCTTATTGTGACAAAAACTCACTCATTTCTCCTAAGACCTATCAACTTCATTCTGGCTGGACTTGAAGTCCATGTTAAAGCAGCTATCTGGCTTGGACTTCATAAGATAAAGTACATTTCTATTTTCAAATTTCTCTGCTTTTGGAAAAAAAAAAAAAAACAACACTCAGACACATAATCCAATGCTTGACTAGATTATATTACTCAAACTAGACGAGGTAGATTTAGGAGGAGAGATGGCAATTTCTTAGATCTTATTGTGACAAAAACTCACTCATTTCTCCTAAGACCTATCAACTTCATTCTGGCTGGACTTGAAGTCCATGTTAAAGCAGCTATCTGGCTTGGACTTCATAAGATAAAGTACATTTCTATAGATAATTCCTTCAACTTTACATTGTGTGAATGGGAAAGAAACATTCTGAGGACTCATCTAATCTGGTTTCATTAGCAGAGGTCATGGACAGGTGGACATAGGCATGTCACAGCAGCATATGGGAAATAAAGTGTATGTTTGGTAGAAATGAAATTTCTCTGATAATAGTCACTTGTGGAGCACAGGCCAAGAACACACTACCTTAAGGGAAGAGGAAGGTCAGGATGCCAGGACTCCCACTGGAGCTGTAGTTCCACAAAGGACAGACCCTGGCCATGGGGTATTGGTAGGACCTGCTTCTGAGCTGTGAATGGCCTATCTAAAAAGGCAGGATAGGGCAGAGTCAAGCATCGAACATCCCAATTCTGCCTAGAACAGGACTGATAGATAACCCTGAAGTAAACTTGCTGAGTAAACATCTGTAACCGAGTCCCAGCATAGCTGGTTCTCAAATGAGCTCGTTTGCCGGAAGAAGCAGACTTGTCCATTTGTTCATAGGCTGATTTTTTTTTTTTCTGCCACCTGAGCCATACTAAAGTTGGCCTCCTTTTCACTTCTCTTTGCTTTTGGATTCACTTTCTTATCTCTTATGACTTCCGTTTTTACGGTTAATTCTCTCCCTTTCTAAAATTTGATAAAATTTGAGTTATCTCTTCGGCTATTTGCCTCTTTCTTAGAAACTACTTTATCTTACTCTCTATTTACACACACACACACACACACACACACACACACACACCTTCTTAGAACATAAAAAAGAAACTTTTGGATTTCTTTTCATGCTGGATCATTCTGCTCCTAATCACTTTTCGATGCCAGCTGGCAGCAGCTCTGCTGACGGGAAGCAATACTTCATCACTAGCCACCAACTCTGGAAAACAGCCAACAGACGCTTCTTTCTTTCTTCCTTTCTGCTGTGCCTTTCACCCAACTGTAGTTTCAATTCACCAGGAACAGATTCCTTATATGCACCAACATATGTTGTATTAAATTTTAAAGTCTCCTTCACATTATCTTGTCTCTAAGTTGGAGGCAGGACAGCAATCTACGTACATTTCTTGAATTTTTATTCTATTTAAATATTCTGAGACATGTATCATTAGAAAATAGTGATACTTTGGAATGCCTATGATGGGTAATCAGACAGTCTTCACCTGATTTCTTTTTGTTATTTTGTCAGAGTGTGTATACATTTGCCAGAGGAAGATAGAAAAAAAGACAAAGAGAGAGGAAGAAAGCCCTCAATGGGGAATGATCATGTTGTAATCCCTTCTCCATTTCTCCATCCAGTTGGGATCTTGGGCAAATACACAGAGACTCCCAGTGTATTTCCCTAACAGCCATGTCTGAGACTTGAACCACAGGGATTGTCCAGTGCCTTAATCTGCTACCTTAATTACTAGACCATGGACTGGCTTTCAAATCTCTTCTATTGAAAACAACTTCCCTACCTTGCAAGATGGCAATCATCATTCCATTCTTAGTTTGATTTATGAAAATGTTCTTCCTTAAACTTGGACGATATTTTTTCCCTAATAACTGTCACTTATGTACACTAGTTCTGCTATATGAAGGTAACATCTTTCTTTTCTGGTATAACATCAGCAATATTAAAATATCTATCCTCCTCGAATGTTCTATAAGCTAAATATTTCTATTCACTTTAATATCTTTTATAAGAGAGCTCCTGTATAATTTTGTCTACATTGTTGAATAAACCCCCTTTGTCACTATCCCATTTCTGCTGGGATGTTTAGAACTGAATTTAGAGTTTCAGATGTAATCTAAAGTATATAGTGCTTATTTGTAAGACAAATTTAAAAAATAAAACCCACTAGTATATTTGTGGAACTTATGATTCTTCAAGCTGGCCTAAGCTGAAAATGACAAAACCAAGAGGCAGTAACATCTTTTTGCTCTACAATTCTAGGTAGCTGTAGTCAGACCATGGCATGGTAGTTAAGACAGCTGAATCCCACACGGTCAACTGTGCAGTCTGTATTCTGTCCCAGTGCCTGAGAATAACACTAGGAGTGTGGACGTGCATGCCCAAAATCCCAAAGGGAAGGACAGGTGGAGGAGAAGAGATTTTGTGTTAGCATTCTTCATAGGTGGTCCTTTCTCACTTTCTCTCTCCCTGTCTCCAGTAAAGTGCAGGTACCTTCAGGCAAAATTTTGTAAAAAAGGAAAAAATAATTCTAGGCACTTGTAGAAGCCATAAGTTAAACTTATTTTATTTATTTCTTTCACGAGCAAGAGTCTCTCTCTCTCTCTCTCTCTTTCTCACTCTCTCACACACACATACACATACATGTAGAGTGAAAGGCAAACAAATACAAAAAAAAAAACCACCCTCAATGGGGTCTCAATGCACAATCCATACTCAGCCTCAGCCAGCCCTGGTTCATGGGAACAGGTGCACCTGGCGTACTTAGGAAGGTCTCTGGACATGAACCTGGAATGCTTTCATGTGGGCTAACCTTACAGAGTTTTTTTTTTGTTTGTTTTTTGTTTTGTTTTGTTTTTATTTCTTTGCCACAGTCCATTCCCTCAAAGTTGCAATATTTTAAAGTTAATCAGAGTTATAGCTACTGCTGCCTTCCTCCATGCAACCTAAATCTATTAGAGTGAATGTGCTGTATGCCTATCATCCCATCCAAACAAAACAACTGGATCTAGCCTTAAGTGGCACTGTCAGGATCCTTATTTTTCATTAATCAGAACCTAGGTATGACCCACTGTGGCTATTCATGCCACAGAGACCTTGATTCTGACAGGCCATGTCAGACCACCCATCTCAATATATTTTGATTCCCAAAGTCTGGGACGCTCAGGCATGCACAGAGTGATCTGTATTATCAGCTGATTTTATTCCAAGATTGAAAGAGAGAGTGTACAATCCAGTCCCTTAAATATCACAGTAAAAGCTAACTGGACTTTAGAGCAGCCAGAGAGGAGTTCTATTTCGATATTCCACTTGGCATGGTCATGAACGCTAACTCTTGCTATCTGAACAGCTGCAAGGAAATGGATATTTGATTGGTTCTGAGAGGCTTAGAGACCACCACAGCAGCAAGGGCTTTCCATTCTTTTGTAAAATATTGCTCTTTTGATCTCTTACAGCATCTTTTAAATGGTTATGTGTTTGGTCTTACAATTCATTATGTGTGAGTTCATAGTTAAGACAAGAAGACTTCTCTTCAGAGAAAAGAGTGTGACTTTATCAAACCTAAAAATGCACCATAAATCTTCTCGGGTCCCACGTGGGAGGATTATCTCATGTTCACTCGGTCCAAGTCTGAGAGAGCCATGTCAGAGGCACAACCCAGGTCTAGATATGTTTGAATCTGAGAATTAGAATGATGACTCACCCCAGACTCATATTTTAAATCAATGTCAGGTCCATTGGAAGACTGCCTTTGAAGAAATCCATCAGATTCTTCTTTTGGCTTACATTTATTTGTTTATTTTTCCATGAGATAGGGAGTCAAACAGAGGTGAATCTGTGACAAATTGTTAATGCCCACCACTGCCCTTCAAAGTGAGCTGGTGATGGCTGGTACTTGGACAACATCTGGAGCGGAAAATCTCTTACACATTGGTAGACTTGTCAACCCTCTGCCCGTTTACACTCCCCTTCTGATGTTTAGGGCTCCAGGTTGCTCTAATTACCATTTCACCATTCCCTGAGGAGTCCCTGCATCACAGTTTGTGGTGCCTTTGACCTAAATACCTTCTTTTATTTTATTTTATTTTTTTAAGCATACTTTTCTTATCGGCCTCACTTCTCTGTTTAGATATTAGGTGGCAAGTAGGTTTCATCTTTCATGTCAATAGCAATTGATTAGTAGTAGCTGCCTGGAACACTATTTTGAGAAAGATTATGAGGCTATATCGGGGCTTGCTGTGATTGATTGAAAATGCCTGCAGTGGGTACACAACGGTGAGGCAGTAGCACGTGTGTCATTTGTTGATAATTCCTCATGCAACCTTTAAAGACAAATGGACAACAAACACATACCCTGACATGTTGTTGGTGTACAGGAATCATTTTATACCTATAGGTTGCCTGTGTAGTAAATCTGTCATCCACAGTGGGTAATACAGATGCCATTTATCGAGAAAGAACAAATGTACCAGCCACTGTGCTTGGTGGCTTACATGCATTACCTCAGATATTTCCATCAACTCTACAAAGTAGGCACTGCTGTACACGTTTTACAGATGAGAAGACAGGGTTTCATAGGTTTGAATGGCATTTCAAAGCCATGTAAATAAATGAGTGGCAGAGGTAGAATTTACACTTAGGCTCATTCAGCATCAAAATGTGACAAGAGCAACAGAAATCTGAAGTATCATGGGCTCCACTGCATCTCTAAAGGAGAGTGTCTACTTTGTAATTGGCAAGGGGATCTGAGAGAAGGGACTCAAGCTCATTTGCAAGATTTGACCTTAGATCCAAACAGTTGAGGACTATACATTATATTAATCTTAAATTAAATATTATTATGCTACATTAGTTATAAATTATGACCCACAATGAGATGAGAAAAACTAGGAAATGTTTCCTTCAAGTTTTACACTTTAATATTAGAAGATAGGAAAAATGATTCCATGACCTTCTGCACAAAATGGTAAACTCAATGAGGCCCAGACACCATATTTTTAATTTTTTTTCTCCTTGCCAAAGTTAAGATCAGAAACAATTCCTTAAAAATCCCTTGGGGACCAGCAGTTAGCATAATGACTATGTCGCTGGATCCCCATGTAGTCTGGTTCAAGTCCCAGACCTGGTGGCTTAAACTCACGCCAGGCACATGTGCGTGCATACCCAAGATCCCAAGAGCAGAATGGAGGAGAAGGGATTGTGGCGTGGCCATTCCCCCCGAGGCATGATTTCTCACTTTCTGTCTTTGTCTTTTTGACAAGTGCATGCACCCTATAGCAAAACCCTCTCCAAAACAAACAAACAGAAAAAAAAACAAAAAACAACAAAAAAACCCACAAGTATTTGTTATCTAAGTATGCAGTCACCTCCAAAATTAAACAAACAAAAGGAAAACAGAAAAAATTATACTGATAGGATGTTAATTTTTTTAAGTTTTTAGTGAAGATTTGGGGTATAGTGTACATAATTTATAACCAAGATGACAAAAAAAGAGCTATTTTCCAAATCATAATTCTTTGCGATTCAAAGGACTGCTTATGTTGATAAGCTCCTACTCTTTTTTTTCTTTTTTTTTTTTTCATGAGAGATTTTTGCAGTAGGGCATGTGTGCTTGCCAGAAAGACAGAGAGATGGAAAGCAAGAAATCCACCCCCCGCCGCCCAGGCTGTGGGGGAGACACACCCAAACACTTCTCTATTCTCCACTCAGGGTCTTGGGAACGCACACACATGGACCCAGCGTGAGTTTAAGCCCTGGGTCCCGAACTCAGACCAGGGTTGGCTCCGCAGGAGCCCAGCAATGCAACCATTACCCCTTGTGTTGGTCCCACCAAGTCCCTATTCTAAGATAAAGAAAAGAACCTTAAGAGCTGGATGACAGTACTTAAATGCATAACCTAGTGACATTGAGATGTGACAGAGAAAGACTCACTGGCAAGAGTCAGAATGGTATTCTGTTTAGTATTCACTAGATAGATGCAGAGAAAATAACTGCATGTTAAGAGTTAAGTAATTCAAGCAGAAATAGCAATGCTATCCTACAAGTTGGGGGACAGTGTAATGCTGCATCATCTCGTTTTAGTAGCTCAAGTAATTATTTATGTTAAATAACCACGAAGCGATTATTGCCAACATAATGATTAAGGTTTATGGTGCAATGTAGAAGGCCAAACTTGTTATATAAATGGTAAACCTCAATAATTCAGTTTTTTAATAACAGTTTGAGATTTAATCAACACAGAGTAATTGCATTAAATCTGAATTAAGTTCACATTGGAGACATGATAATATCAAGCAGAGCATCTCACTCCTTTTCTAATATTGAGAACAGATCCTGTGATCTTCTGAATCAATGCAGTTCAGTTTAAGTTCACTGTAAAAGTCGTTTCTTTCAAAAGGCCATATGTGACATATCCCCATCAACTGTGATATGTGGAACTTACCAATAAGGCAGACATGTCTTGGGAACTGGTGAAAAGAATGTTTTTTTTCTCCGGGAGTCATATTCAAACTATATTAAAACTGCTTTTAGTATTCCCAGGTCTTGTTTTTTCTTTTTTTCTTTTTTTGGAGAGGATTTTTTTTTTTCTTTTTTTGCTATAGGGCATGTGCGCTCGCCAGAAAGACAGAGAGAGACAGAGAGACAGAAAGCGAGAAATCACCCCTTAGGGGGGATGGCCACGCCACAATCCCTTCTCCTCCATTCTCCTCTCGGGATCTTGGGCACGCACGCACACACACCCAGCATGAGTTTAAGCCGCCGGGTCCGGGACTCAAACTGCGGTCGAATACGTGGGAGTCCAGCGACATAGCCATTACACTAACAGCTGGTCCCAGGTCTTGTTTTCTTACTCTAGGCCAACGCATCTCAAATTTTAGCTCCAAAAATAGCTACATTAGAGAAATACATTCTTGTCCTAGGGTCCTGGTCTACAAGCCAACAAACTTTTACTGTTCTCTATCATTTGACATTTTATTTATTTTTTTATTATTATTATCTTCTTTTTTTGGAGAGGTTTTTGCTATAGGGCACGTGCACTTGCCAGAAAGACAGAGAGAGACAGAGAGACAGAAAGCAAGAAATCACCCCCTTGGGGGGATGGCCATGCCGCAATCCCTTCTCCTCCATTCTCCTCTTGGGATCTTGCGCATGCACACACATGACCCTGGCGTTAGTTTAAGTCACTGGGGCTGGGACTCGAACTGCGATCGACTACATAGGAGTCCAGCAACATAGCCATTATGCTAACTGCTGGTCCCTTGATATTTTATTTTTAAAATTACTGTAGATTTTGCCTTCTCTTCTAACACATGACTTTGTTCTTATACCAGAAATAGCATTTAAATTACCTAGTGCCAGACAAAACATCTTTGTAGTGTTTATTCTTAAATTACACAAACTTCTATCTTGGGAGGTCTAGCTTCAGACACTTTATTTAAGTAAAAATATTAGACAATAAATATTTGTACATTGGTCAAAATAAAATAACTTCCCTAGATTTCCTGAATTGCCAAGAATATTATTTGGAAGATTAATCTTGAAATTTCTCAAAAAAACTAAAATATGCCTCAGCAACTTAGATTTCTTTATGAATGAATTGTATAAATATTTAATAAAAGCTTGCTTGATCTTATGTATAGTTTCAGTTTTTAACACTTTGGGGTATCAGCAAGTCTTGACATTTACTTTTCCTCTTTTAAGTATTTTTTCTAATTTATGAGAAAAAAGTTGTACAAAGACTATCAGTAGAATTTTAGTCTGGTAAAATGTTTCACACACTAGAAGTCCATGATCCTGTGAGGCTGGAAAACTAAGTATTCCACATGTTTTCTGTAGCTTACAAAATAAATAGTACAAGCCTCTTAGAAGTTGTGTAGTAGCACAAATAATTCTCACTTCTAATTTTCCGATTAGTTACTAGTCACTAGTGTAACTAGTACTCTACAGAACACATTTTATGAAAAAGAAACTTACAGTCTCTTATGTAATATTGCACATAATCTCAATGTTTTCTTTTTAAACTGAAAAAAGGATATCTTTTTTTTTATTATTATTTGGGAGTTTCTTAACTCTTGCATTAAACAGAGGAGTGCTCAATCTCACTAGCTCAGTCTTATGTATTTTATGTATTTCAGTTGCATCAGAGGCATTTCTCCTTGGTTCACCATAACCTTTCTAATGATGCCCATCATCTGTTTCTTATCCACAGTGCACTGGGATCATACTGCAGACTTACAGTGAGTCCCTGATTCTGCTTGTATCAATAATGAGGTATTGGAACTCATCATTTTCTCAAATACTTAGGGTTCGTTTTCTCTTTACATTGACTATCTGCAGCAGACCATTTTGGTACCCAGAAAACTACTTTTTAGTTCATACACTAAAATATTTGTGAAAAGTCTATATCAATTAATTAGGAAATTTTATTCACTTTGTGATGTTTAAATTTTTCCAGAGGACTAGAGAGAGATAGCAAGGGAAAGAAAGAGAGAGAGAGGGAGAAAGTATTTCTTGTGGGGAATGGTCACACTGTAGTCCCCTCTCCTTGATTTCTTCCTCTTTTCATGATGTTGTTCATGCATACACACATACTAAGTGCTCTCAAACTTCTGAGCCCAGGAATCGAACTGCCAGTTCAGCTATGTGAGATCTGGCTGCCCTATCCATCAGACCATAGAGCTGCCGCTATGTACTCTTTACCACAACTTATTTGAGTATTTTTCATTTGTTCCTATCAAGTTATTGAACCCAGTAGTAATCCTTTTGTTTTTCTCTGACAAAGATGTACCTGCTAATATTTACCCCTTATTTCCTGTATGTCTTGCTCCTCTCTAAGATTGTACAGTAAAATACCAAGTAACATTAGGTTAACCTACTGCAGTTTACAGAGATCCTTAACGCTACATTATGTCCCTATGACTTTGACACTGAATACTGAAAACGCTACAGGAGAGAAGACAGGAGACTGCATAGCCCAGGGGAGAAATTACACTGGAAAGGAATAGAAACCCATAGAGAAAAATCCCAATAAAACAAAACAGAACATGAAATGAGAACCTGAAGGAAATGGAGTGGGAGATGACAAAGGGCTATGATACATTTCAAAACAAATAAACTGTAAGAAAATCTAGGATAAAAAAAATAATGAAAGTGTATGGAATGGAGAAAAACCTGGGGGAGTTGATTGTTTACTCTCAAATTTAACAAAGAGTAAAATGTAATGTAGCAGTCTAGGAAATGCTGAAAGAAGGAAGATAGTCACAACATGGGAAGTCTAATTTCTTAACCCCTGCAATATTGTCATTAATTATATGTGTGTGTGTGTATATAT
>NW_006204824.1:176665-182375 GCF_000334495.1 Tupaia belangeri chinensis
GCCTAATTAAGTAATTCAACATGAACTGGAGGTAAACAAATAGTCATATGGTAAAACACATTTCCTGGAAATTGTGTATCCAACTGAGATTTTGTTTATGAAGCTATTTTTATTTTGTATGTTATGTAGGTTTAATAGAAAGGTAGGTACACTCCAACTCAATGGTATAAGACTTAGGAGATTCATGTTTTTTAAATAAATGCTTCTAGAGGGCATTAGTAATACTGAATACTTGTATTATGTGTTTTGAGTACACAGAATATAATCTTGGTAAATATTCAGTATTAGAAGAAATGATGACAAAGACCTTAGTTCTCCTTCTGAAGTACTCTATAACCAAGTAAATATGCCTTACGGTTTTGTTACGAAGATTTATAACATGCTTAGAATTCCATGCAAATGAGAGATGCCATAGTATAGGGTGCAATAGGAGAAAAAATGAGTTACATAAGGTCTGATAATCTGGAAACTTCCTGAGGTGGAGTGGGGGTGGGCAGAGTACTAGAGTGCAAAGGCAAGAGATTAAACTCAGCTCTAGACCACAGGACAAAGAGCAACCAGATGGAGCGCAGTATTTGGAGAGAATGGTCAAGAGGTAGGAAGCAACAAATTTCTCAAATAATACTAGTGAGAATAGTAATAGGATGAGTACCATTCCTTGTGTGTCTGTCCTGTTCAAGAAACAATACTAGGTAGTTTACGTCTAGGGTTTTATCTCATCTTTAAGTCATCCTGTGGCAACGTATCTTTAGGCAAGGATTACTCTTCTCATTTTGCTAATAAGGAATTTGAAGGTCAAATTTGAAGGTTAAATTTCTCACACAGTGAGCAAGTAGATTCAAATCTAGTTCTGCCTAATTAAAATCCCTTCCCCCTCCCTATTTAAGAACCCACAACTTGTGATCTTAATGTGAAATACAACAATAATTCTTACTGACAGAAAACAAGAGAAAATTTGCTAGATTCCCATGAAAAGACTCATCACATTATAATTACAATAGGTGAAGAGGTCCAGCTTTGAAACTACATCAGCATTGCTCAGTGAGTGATATTAAAGACGTCTTCAACTTTCAAACTCCCATTTCCATATCTGCAGAATGGAGATAATAATTATGGAGCTAATTCAACATCTGTGGAACCGGGATAGCTAAGAAAGCAAACAAACATGGAATGTTCAACACAGTGTCAGATGTCTAGTAAATAATAAATAACAGTTAAGTCTTGTCTTTTTTGCTGTTGCCACTGTTACTAATATTATCACATCTTATTTATCTGTGTTACCCCATTTTTCTTCTTTGGTATTCTTATGCCTAATAGCTCACCTAAAAATCAAAAACAAAAACAAAAACAAAATGTTTAACTAGAGGGGATAATGACCTGCAGAGATAGGATACAAAGATGGTCAATACTATTGTCAAATGAGAAACATTAAAACTTGGAGTGATCAGGGCTTCGATGTGAAATTCTCTTTTCTGTCTACCTTGGAGAGCTCATCCTGACACATGACTTTAATATGTTGATGATACTTAAATTTGAATTTTTATCCTAGGTCTTTCCCTTGAAAGCCAGTCTCAGATTCTGCTCTGTAATCAATATCTCCACTTTGATATCTGATGTCTAAAATAGAGCTCTTTATCTTCTTCAAGTCTTCCTTTCCTCGATTTCTCTTCATTCAAGTTGATGGCAAAGTCATCTATGAGGGTTTTGGGTGTCTACTTGATAAGACTAAGGAATACCTAGAAACTGATAAAGCTTGATCCTGAGAGTGGCGACTGGAGCTGTTTCCAGAAGAAACTGGCCTGCCAGTCTGTGTAAATGAGATGGGAAAATCTGCTTTCAGTGTGGGCAGGCACAATTCAATCAATAATAGGACCAGAAAACAGATACAGAAGACTGATAGGTCTCCTTTGAGAGAGAAAGCAAGATACCATGAGCCTCAGAACTCCAAACTCACCTACTTTCAGACTCCAGGCTTCACGTTAATGTCCTATTTCCCTTGCCTCCACTGGTTCTCAAGTTTTTGACCTCAGACTAAGTATTACATCATCAGCTTCCCTGCCTCTGAGGTCTTCAGACTTGGATGGATCCACACAAACAACATCCGAGGATCTCCAGTTTTCAGATGGTTGGTGTGGGACTTCTCAGTGTAGTGATTGCATGAGCTGATTGTTCTAATAAGTCTCTTCTCATGTATCAGTGCCATGCCCTTAGAGAACCCTGACTAATACACCATTCTTGCTAAAGTAAAACAACTCGCTATCTTCATTGACTTCTTTCTCTCATATGCCACATTCATTTTGTCATGAGATCCTATCAGATCTCTGTTGAAGACTTCCACAATTGATCACTTTTTACAACCATCATGGCTACCACCCTAGTTTAAATAGTATTTAAAAGTTATCCCATACTGTTGGGACCAGCAGTTGGTGTTATGGCTATGTTGCTGGACTCCCATGTACCCAACTGTGGTTCAAGACCCGGACCTTGTGGCTTAAACTCATGCTGGATGTGTGTGTGTACATGCCCAAGATCCCGAGAGAAGAATGGAGGAGAAGGGATTGTGGCATGACCATCCCCCCCACCCCCCCAGAGGTGATTTCTTGCTTTCTGTCTCTCTGTCTTTCTCTCTTTCTGGTGAGCACATGCACCCTATAGCAAAAACCTCTAAAAATTTTTTTAAAAAATTAAAATTTAAAAGAAGTTACCCCATACTGTATTATTCAATACCCTACCCCAATCTTCATTATTTCTAACCTAATATATAGTTAATATTTTCTATTTTACTGTCTGTCTCCCTTTCTGAAATGACTGAATTATCATCTGCTCTGATATGCAATATTACAGTAGTCTTCTGACAGGGTTTCTTGCCTTTTTATTGTGTTTTGCAGTATATTTTCATCTATCAGAGTGATTATTTTAAAACTTATGTTGTATCTGGGACCAGTGGATGGTATAATGGTTATGTCACTGGATTCCTACATAATTGAAGGTGGTTCAAGTCCTGAACTCAGAACCTTAAATTCATGCATGACCAAAATCCCAAGAGGAGGATGGAAGAGAAGGGATTGTGGCATGGCCATTTCCCCTGGAGGGTGGTTTCTTGTTTTCTGTCTCTCTGTCTCTCCAGTGAGCGCATGTACCCTAAAACAAAAATCTCTCTCTTAAAAAAAATAGATTGTATCTTGTCACTGCTTTGCTCAAAGATTGTGATGGTTTTCTATCTCACTGAGAGAAAAAGCTAAAGTCCTTAGGAAAGGCCCTAGGGGCTCTTTCTATCTGGACTGCCATTTCCTCTCTGGCTTTGTCTTCCCATTGCTCAATCTACAATGACCAGTACCAGGTTCCTCATAGATTTTAACACATATCAGGCCTATTACTACCTTAGTGTTTTTGAACTTTCAATTTCATCTCCAATCATATGAATGACTTATTCTCTAACATATTTCAAGGCTTGTATTGGGAACCAGCAGTTAGCGTAATGACTATGTCGCTGGACTTCCACGTGGTCGACCGCGGTTCGTGTCCCGGACCCGGTGGCTTAAAACTCACGCCGGGCGAGTTTGCGTGCATGCCCAAGATCCCAAGAGGAGAATGGAGGAGAAGGGATTGTGGCGTGACCATCCCCCCTGGGGGGTGATTTCTCGCTTTCTGTCTTTATGTCTCTCTCTGTCTGTCTGGCGAGCGCACGTGCCCTACAGTGAAAATCTCTAAAAAAAAAAAAAAGGCTTGTATTCAATTTTCACCTTTCCAGGAAGTATCTGAAATACCAAGGTATCTAAAAATTGCCCTTTACTTGATCATTGCTATGTCTTTCCCTTTTTTGTATCCCCCCCCCCGGCCCCCAACACAGACCCTTTTTGGCCCTCACCATTCTTCACATATTATGTAGTTCATGTTTTGCTATATTTATTTTCCGTTATCCTTCTCTAAATTGTAAGCTCTTTGAGGTCCCAACTTTTCTCTGCTTCCATCACTTTTCCTTCGTACTTAGAATGGTGTACGGTTCAACAACGAATAAGGAAAATAATAAACTTTGGCTCTGACGCTTTCTTATTACTCTATTCCATTCTCTCCATTTTTAATAGTTATACCATTGTCTGTATATCCATCCCTCAAAAGAGGTTTGGTGTGGGTGCATGTGTGTACAGCTATGTGTATATTAAATTATGAGGTCTTCATGTCTGCAATTTGTTTAATGGTTTGTTCCCTATTTATAGTTGAAGAGTAGTTCTGAGTGCAGATAAGTACTTAATAAAATGTTTGTAATTGATTTTGATGAATCCACTGCAAGCAAACTTCTTGGTTCTATGATATATGTTCCCATTCCCTCTACAGAAAAATGAATAGGGGATAAAACCATAAACACATTCTCCCATTAGTCACTATGAATAAACCTTCACATTTGCCTTCATCTTTCTTCTAGCTCCTCTCTTGTTCCATTTGCCTTTTTGTTATGAAACTAGTATTTATGACTGAGGCAGGGCTGAGTAAGATGCAGTGATTATGGCTGATTTTATCACAGCTGTATTACTTAGCTGCAAGGTGAAGCGCCGTGGTAAAATGGATCATGAATCCCTGAAATTGACTATCCGTCACCTTTATAATCCTGATGGAGAGGCAGGTCAGATCAGGCTTGACAACTTCCCATGCAAACGAGAACACCAAAGCAATGTTCCTGACTCAATTTGTCTGGAAAAGTAACTACTGAGCAATAAGATAAAGGTGAAAAGGAAGCCACAAGTGAGACAATCGGGAGCATTTTGTTGTTTTTTACCCTAGTGCACGAATTGGATGAAAATCCTCTCAGTTGTAAAAGTGTAGATAATTCAGGTGCTAAAGACATATACATTTAGAATTGGCTCAGCCATTATTGATTAATTCCTGCATTTCACATTCTTCTCTAAACTCAGACCTTTTATTAGTTTTTTGAGTTGAATATATTTTATATATTTCGAGCTCAACATACCCTGACACATACGTAGAAGCCCAATAAATATTTGTTAAAAAATATGTGATGCAGTTAGTGTAAAGGCTATGTCACTGAACTCCCATGTAGTTGACCACGGTTCAAGTCCCAGACCTGGTGGCTTAAACTCATCCCAGGTGCGTGTGCATGCGTGCCCAAGAGCCCAAGAGGAGAATGGAGGAGAAGGGCTTGCGGTGTGGCTATCCCCCCACTGGGGGATGATTTCTCACTTTCTGTCTCTCTGTCTCTCTCTGTCTCTCTGGCGAGGGCACACAACCTCTAGCAAAAACCTCTCCAAAAAAAAAGTTTGACTGAATAAGTTAATGGACTGATATTTATCAATCATTTGGTCATTGCTTTATGATTCTAATGATGAGGAGTTCATAGTTCACAAAAACAACAGAAATTTACATTAATATAGAATATTTTAATCTTTAGTATATATTTTCCCTTATTTGAATAAAAATGTTTTTAGTGTAAGTTTTATTAGAAATTGTCATAGCTAGAAATCAATAGATTTTTATCGTTGTTTGGTTTTGACAAAATTTCACTATATTGGTATCCTTCTGCCTCAGCATCCCATGTAGCTGGGACTACGGGCATATGTCACCCTACTTGTCTCTTTAAGGATGGGCCAAATATCAAACCTGGGCCTCCCATGTGGCTGGCCTCTGCCTACTAAGCAGCAGTTATAAGCAAGTATGGCTGGGCCAGAGGTCGATAGTTTTATTTGATTTTCTCTTT
>NW_006204824.1:182616-195817 GCF_000334495.1 Tupaia belangeri chinensis
GAATTTCTTACTATGGAATTCTTTGCTAGATTTTAAATTCTTTCTCTTTGTATTTTATGGGACACATCCTCAAAGGTTTGGAAACTACTTTCTAGTATAATTCAGAGTCCTACACCTGCTAACTACAATGGATCATCCCTAGTAAAAAATAGCTACTCTCAGACTACCTAGCATTAGAAATTTTGTATGTTTTCCCTAAATTCTCTTTAGTATGTGCAGTCTTCCTTCTCTTTAGTTAAGATACTTGAGATGTACTATAAGTCTCCGTCAATGTTTTCTGGTTATGTTGTTCAGTATGAAGTAGCAGATATGTATTTCAACATGGGATAGATAGACAATGAATACTCTTTCTCAAAGAGCCTTAGTTATTGCATCCATATTTCTGAATTTTTCTACCTTTGCTTGGAACTTTCACAGAGATGAATACATATAATCTCAACTTTATTTGCAATTATCTATTCCAGATACCATATTTTTTTAAATTTGAAAAGCATGAGCCTTTTGAGCCAGTAAAATGCTGTAAGGTTCAATTTTATCACATTTATGACATAGTAGAAGTTTGGCTCCCTCTCTTCATGGATTAAAAACATACAATTCCATTATGTGATTGGACCACCAATTACTTAGAACATGATTTATATTTATTCAACTAATTATGCATCAATAAGCCTCATTATTTCAAAGGTAATTCTCATTCCTTAATTATTCCTCATGAGAAGATAATTTGGTTATGTTTTCTATCTTGTGGTGTATGTATGTGTATGTGTGCATGTGTGTGTGCATGCAGGTGTGTGTGCGTGTGCATATGTGTGTAGGATTGGCTGTCTTTGTATTTAATTTGTTCCTTGCTAATGAAATCTCTGCATTACTAACAAAGCAGAAAATAAAAAAGGTAAACAGCACTCCCCAGAAACAATTTGTTTCCTGTTACAACACTATTGTTAAATACCATCTGAGGGACTTTTTTGCAGAACAAGAAGACTGCAGACACACAATTAGCTGAGTCAAAAAGATAATAATTACAGTTATGATGTAGTCAAATGAATATTGAGACAGACATGCCTATGGGCAGGAAGGAAATGGGGCATTGTGGACATGGACAGTCACAGAAAAGATGACATATGTCAGCATGCATGGGTGCTAATTGCCAGGAAATCTTCAAACTGATTTTATTAAAGATCATAAGGGTAGTTGCCATTTCTGACCATCACACAGTCAACTGCCCCAAGGTCAAGCCAACTGCTGCATAGCATTCAGGAGAAAGAAATCATTATTTACAAACTTATAACTAAAATATATCTTTATTGAACAACTGCTATGTGCCAGCAACATACTGAAATGCTAATGACAGTAAGTTTTATAGTAATGCATGGAAAAATTGAATTAGATGAAGTAGTTGCGAGAATTATGATGAAGAACTTTGAATTCCTCAAGTATTAATTGAGAACTAATGACAATTGAGCATGTTAGGCTGAACACAAATCAAGAAACTTCTAGAAAATAATCAGAGCCAAATGGCACAACCTTAAACACTGCAGAAGGGGCAGGATGCAATACGGACACACACTATGCCGTATTTTCTGATTTAATCACATATCTAGAATAGAGTCTTCTAATAGCTGGAAGTAGAAGAGCAACATTCTCTAAATGTAAGATGCTATCTTAAGGCACTATATTTTACATTCTTTTGATCTCATATTTGGAGTCATGACTAAGTTCATAATCCATTAAATCACAGGGCAGAGATCAGTGATAATGAAAAACTTTACTGTATTGGGGCACAGGAGACTTCTTTAGCATGGCACTGGGAGAACATGTACAATTTTACCAGGATCCAAGAGATAATATTCTTACTATGAATTCCTATAATTGAACTCAATTCAGTTAAAGTAGTTACCTCCTTCAGAGAAAGCATAATATCTTTTTCTGTAGAGCTTCTGCAGTGCCTGACAACTAACAAGGGCTCAGGAAATTTCAGTTAACTGAATTCATTTGAGCCGCTATGTATGAATGGATATGTATCTATATATATACACATTTATAAACCACATCATTTTTCATAAATTTTTAATATTGTCCCCAAAGGGTACATGTGCTTGGAAAGAGACAAGGGGGTGGGAGAATTAAGAAATCACTCTCCAGGTAGTATGGCCACATAGCAATCCCTTTTTCTCCATTCTTCTCTTGGGATTTTGGACACACACATGCACATGTTAAACGCTTTTCAACCTGCTGGGTCTAGGACTTGAAACATCCATGTAGGATACAGTGCCTTAACCACCACCTTTCCTGCTAGCAGGTCCCATAAAAAAACTTACAAATGTATTTTTCATAGGTATGTGAGGTGGACAATTCAGTTTTTGCTGAAGCTAAATAAAATGAACATAGTGTAGTGGTTTTTAAAAATCACCTAGATAATAGAAGAATCAAATATGTATCCTGGTCTGAAATTGTGAACAGGTATCTTCAAGAATGATTTTCTTAAGCATTCTCTGACCCAAAGCTTCTTCCATATCTTGTCTTCCAATGACAACCTGCCATTTCTTAACAGAACCCACCTGGAAACCTGAGTAGAAGCAGGGATATCCATGCCAAAGCCCCTATTCTAAAGCTCTATAGTATATATGATAAATAATTTGCTAAAGAGCTACCCATGCATCATACAAGCAGATAAATGCTAAAAAAGCTATAAGAAAGTGTTTTGTAGGCTCTTTTTTTAGTAGTGCTCTTGTTACTTATATCAACAAACACATGAAGATTTTAACTGAGAACTGAGATGTTAAAAGGGGTAAAGTAGAGGGTATCCGTATTTTTGGTTAGGATTCTGGTAAAGAAAGCAGAGTTTTGAAACCTTTGAAGCCAGTAATCTCAGTAGCAACCGAATGGCTTGAGTTTTGGAGCAGAGGGCTGTGATATCAGTTTCCTAATTGATGAGTGCAGCTCCTTAGAATACAAATCATAGAAAACAGTGCAGCTCACATGGTGGCCCAGATCCATAGTGTGATTTTAGAAGTTATTCCTGGGAGTTCAGCTTGATTTTGTTTCTTCAGTTTTCCTGATGATTCTGAGTTACCTATTTTTCTTCTTCCTCTTCCTCTTCCACTTTCTCTTTTCTTCTCCTCTATTTCCTTTTCTTTCTCTTTCTCCTTCTTTTAATTTGCCATAAGTTACATGCACTTGCCAGAGAAAGACAGAGAATAAGAGGAAGAATGAGAAGCACCCTCTGGGGTGATGGCCATGATGAAATCCCTTGTCTTCCATTCTCCTTTCAAGATTTTGGGCATGCATGCACACATAACCAGTGTGTTTTTCAGGCTGCAGGTCTGAGACTTGAACTGTGTAGTCAGCCATGAGGGGTCCCAGCACCTTAACCACCATGTCACCAGCTGGCCATAAGTTACCTGCATCTTCTGAAAAATTCATTTATGCTTTTAAAAATATACTGAATCCTACTGTATTTAAATAAGAACACTTATCAAGCAACATATAATCAGTCTATTTTCCTTTATCTGCTAAAGTGGGAGAGCACTCTGTTTTTGGAGATGGTTATTTAAGTAAGATGATAATTTCTGCAATATTTGGTTTTGGCTAATAGTCTTTTCACTGATAACTTCTTTGCTTTCTTTCTTTTCTTTGTCTTTCTTTTTTTCTTTCCTTTGAGAGAGAGAGAGAGAGAGAGAGAGAGTTTTTGCTATCAGGTGCATGTGCGTGCTGGAGAGACAGAGAGAGAGATAGACAGAAAGCAAGAAATTACTTCCCGGGGGGGATGGCCATGCCCTAATACCTTCCCTTCATCCTTCTCTTTGGATCTTGGGCATGAACGCACATATACCCAGCATGAGTTTTAAGCTGCCCAGTCCAGAATTCAATTGTGTTCGACTACATGGGAGTCCAGTGACATAACCATTATACCATCTGCTGGTCCCACCTCTTTGCTTTTTTACAGAACTGTGATAGACTCTTAATCTAGGTATAGCTTTGATATGGATACACACATTTCAAGATTATAATGATTGTGATAGTATCTGTTTTGGGAATTTTAAAAATCTAAGGTTGATTCAAATGAATTGCCTTGACCTTTGCTTACACTCCTTATTGGGAAAATAGTATCATACTCAAAGTAGTAACTATTCATGGAAGTGGATCTTCCAAAATGGACTGATTTTGAGTTGAAGCAAGAATATTATGGATTATTTACTTAACCAAAGCAATTTATGATAGTCATTTAAGATTCCCAGATGATAGAGACTCTAACATCCCGTATCAGGCCCCAGTGAGTTGATGGCCTTATTATATCCAATGGAGATTCTGAACAATTTCAACTTGTATTCACACTACTCAATTTAATATTTATGGAACTTTCTACTTTACTTTTTCTTTGGGTTTATGCTCATATATAGGTTCATGCATTCAGCTTGCTCTTTTAAGCTTAGCATAACATTTTTGGGAAGGACTTAGGAAAGATCACCACCCTGAGATTTCTACACTTTCCAACCTGGTATTCAGTGACTTTTTTTAAAAATGATTTCTTTCTTTTGCACATACCAATGGAATATTGACCATTTTTTATTCTGATAATTAATATTTGGCAACAAAACAAAAGACACATACAACCAACCAGCCTAGTGCATGAAATCACTACCTTTTTGGATTTAAGTTAACTGAAAATGTTAAACAACTTTTTTCTTCAGAAGAAATATACGTATTTTTTGTAATTAGAGTTCATATGTAGCTTTGTTTTACTTTTGGAAACTATTCCAACATGCTTATACATGTTCTGTACTAACACTTATTATCAGGAGGGATGAACATAGATGAGAGGTACTCTCATTCTACTTTATAAAAAAAGTTCTAATAATAATTGTAACCTTTGATACCTATGTCTTATGCTGATATTTTGGTTCAAAATATGTTACTTTGGCTTTTTTAAGCTTGGCAAAATCATTTCACTGAGTATAAAATGAAAAATGTTAGGAATTTAAAGCATTAATTGGGCCTTAGTGTGTGGTAATTGATCATTAAATATTATTTGAAAAATTAAGTGTTGAGTTTCATAATTTCAAGAAGCAATGCTATGTTAAGTATTTCTTGTTTAACCATGTGAAGCTACGATCCAGACATAGAAAATCAGTTTTGTTCATCTCTATATCAAAGCATAGGTTTCATTTATTTCTAACTGTATTTCCTGAGAAATATTCCAATACCTCCCTACTTGAAACCAGCTTGGGAATATTTGAAATTAGACAAACTCTTTCTTTTACCTCATTTATATTCCCCCTTGATATATCACGGCATTTCCATGAGATTTCCATACCTAAACTGAGTTTGTGATGAAACCAGAAATATTCCAATACCTCCCTATTTGAAATTAGACAAACTCTTTCTTTTACCTCATTTATATTCCCCCTTGATATATCATGGCATTTCCATGAGATTTCCATACCTAAACTGAGTTTGTGAAGTAGATTTGTTCTCCATATCTTAACATTAGATTTGATTCTTTTATTGAATGATTTGGGTCATTTTAGTCAAACTTCTTCAAGTGACTAATGAACTCTTAATCAAAATGAAAGCCAAGCTCCTGTGTTTAGGAGTAAAAAAGGGAGGAGGGGCCTAAACTGCATCTTAAGAAAAAAAAAAAAAGAAAAGAAAACAAAACAAACATGTTTGTCAATTGCTTACAAAACAATCCTAAGGTAAATGGTCCAGGTTGGTGGGCAGCTTTGCTGCATGCAATTATTCATGAATTTCAGTGTCTTCTATTGGATTCCTTTGCCCTTAGCGTCTTATCCTTGTCTATCTAGTTGCCATGAGGTCTTAGGCATTTCCATATTTTCACCTGTGAGAAAAGTCTCAGCATGGAGGAGTACACAACCGATGTCTCTGGGAACATACCCAGAAATGGCATTTATAACCAACACTCATATCCCACAAGAAAATATTTAATTGCTGAAAGGGAAAATGGGAAATAATAGATCCAAATGAGTAGCCATGTTCCCACCTATAGTTCTATCCCCAGGGAAGAAGTATGTAATTTAGTGGAAAACTAGTAATCTCTGCCATATTTGACTTGATTAAATCAGCTGATTGAGTTAAGCTACTTCCCCTTAATTAGGTAGAAAATATTTTCTGGAACCAGTAGATGTTGTAAAAGTTACATCCCTGGACTTCCACATGGCTGAGTGTGGTTTGAGTCCCAGACCTGGTGGCTTAAAACTCATACTGGGTAAGTGTGCAACTGTGAACAAGATCCCGAGAGGAGAAAGAATTGTGGTTTGGCTCTCTACCCTGGGGGGGTGATTTCTCGCTTTCTGTCTCTGTCTCCCCAGCAAACACATGCACCCTCTAGCAAACTCTCTCTTGAAAAGAAACTGTTTTCTATCTATTCATGAGTAATGTGTAAATTTGATTCTGATCAGTGTCTGAATAAACATGGTCTCATGAGGGATACTTATGGACACCTCTTCAATTATCTTACTGACTTGCTAAGAATCTGAGTAGTCCTTTTGCTGACCAAGGATGGACAATAATGCAAAAGGATAAAGTTAGAGAATTAATATGTTTTTCTACTAAATCCCTACAACCAATACTGGCTTCATAAATGAAAAGATTTGAAGTAAAAAAAGGTATCCTTTAATGTAAACACATCAAACTCTGGCTGACCTATGTCATTCCCAACTCTGATCTTTTGGTTCTTAAACCCACTTTCTAAAGGTTCGGAACGATGTGTTTTATGAATGTCTTATTATAGCATTGGAAAATCTCTAATAACAAAACAACCATAACAATGCCATTAAATTAATTAATAATTCACTTGGTCCCTATTTAACTCACTGTGGCTGCCTAACTTCACATAAAGAGATCAGGCTTCAGAGGTGAAACAAGGCATTAACAGGTATTGCAGGATCACAAAGGTGATTTCCCATTAGCCACATGGTAAATGTTCTGGAAATAGCAGCAAGAGCACTGTAACTCACGATGCTGTCTATGCATCAAGTCATTATGTTAAATGAAGTTATTATTTTGGTTAAATAAATTCCAAGCCATTATTATAAACATACTCATTAAGGTTGACGGTGTAATGAAACAGGTTTACTGTTAACTTCACACACGTTACGTGGTGGAACTTGGAACAATTCAGCTCTAATAAAGGCTTCAGAAAGAAGTGTTGAACATTAAAGGGCATTGCACCTGAGATGGAAATGTGTTTTCTGTTTGGCCAGTGGCAATGTCCAGATCCAGAATTAGTAAACTTGTGCCAAAGTAATTTAGCTCGAGGATTAAGAGAGCACAGGCTTTGAAATGAGACAGGTTTATTTCTGATTAGAGACTCAGACTTACTTCTACATGACCTTGAGCAGCATTATATAGCATCTCTAAAACCTGAGTGTCAACATCTGCAAAATGAGGGTATTAGTTGTTGCTTCCTCACATGATTGTTGCCAGAATTAAATTAGAACTCCTATGCTAAGCATTTTTTCCTGGTACCTGGAACAACAAAGAACTCAATAAATGTTAACACTTCTTATTATTATCATCCTCAAAATGTCTATATTGCCGACTCATTCATACTGTTAATTGGACCTTGGGTTTGAAACAGAGGAAACATTGTATAATGTATAAAACCGACAAAGAAGATAAATTATTTTTTTGAGGGGAAACACATTTTAAGTATTAGATAATGGGATGGAGGCACAAGCCGTCTTTGAGAGGAGAGACTGGAATGGAGGACACAATGGATGAAAACTGAGGGAGAAAATACATTTGAGGGGCCATATTACTGACTCTATAGGCTCAAGGAGGAGCTATCCCAGGGTTTATGAGTAGGTCTTCACTTCTAAATGAAAGCTGAGGAGATAAATTTGAACGTGCTCCTAAATAATAAAGAATTTTCTATACATAGAAATAGGTCAAATTAGAAGAGAAAAGTTTGTATCACACATGTTTAACATGTTTGAAGAAATTGTCATCATGAAATGCCTTCAAGAACTGACCTCACTGCAAACTTAAATGAATAAATAAAAGTCATTGAGACTGTTAAAAAATATATATATATATTGCCCCTGGGTTTACTATAAAAGGATCTCAGGGGTTATTACCATCTGATCAAATATTCCATTAAGACTAACAGCCTTAAAAGAGAACTGTCATTTGCCAAAATTTCCTCTGAGCTCTAGGAATCCTTTTTGTCAGTGTCATGCCTGGACCAGGATTCAATACAGAAAAGAATGAAGTCAGAACCTGGTTAATATATAATTAGCAATAAAAGGAGTTGGGTATTTGAATAATACATCACATGGTCAGATGAGAAGAACACCAAAAAAATGAAGGGAACATGGGCTAAAGATAAATCAAGTACAAGCAGTGAGAGGGAATTAGATGGTAACTAGAATAGGAATGGCGGTAGTAACAATGCTTCTGTTGGTAACTCCTCTCTCCTAACAATGATCGCTTGGTACTGACAGCATGTGTAAAAGATTACTGGAACACATATTTTGGAAATAAAAGATAGTAATGGACCCAGTGGCTTAAAACTCACGCAGGGCACGTGTGCATACGTGCCCAAGATCCTGAGAGGAAAATGGAGGAGAAGGGACTGCGGTGTGGCCATCTCCCCTGGGGGGTGATTTCTCGCTTTCTCTCTCTCTCTGCCTGGCGAGCACACGTGCCCTGTAGCAAAAAAAAAAAAAAAAAAGATAGTAGACAGGATGGTGAGGTGGTTTGCGTAGGTTTCTCTAATAAGTCAGGAGCTCAGCTGAGACTTGTTCTGAATCCTGTACTATACTCATTAAAACATACTGCCTCAGACCCAGCACTGGTGGCATGTGCTGCTAAGATACTGTGGTCCACAGGCTGTGGCCACGGGGGAGGCCCAGACTCAATTCCTGGTTTGACTGAAAAGGTCAAGCATGGTGGGATGTGCTAGCAACCTGAGAGGCTGAGGCAGAAAGACCATGAGCTCCAGGTTGGACTAAGCAACGCGGTAAGACATGGTCTAAGAAAGAGACAGGCATGGTGGCGTATGACTGGAATTCTAGCTGGGGGAGCAGAGGCAAGAAGATGGCAATTTGGTTGAGATCAATTTAAATAAATAAACCAACAAGAAAACTCCTTCTCCTTAGTTATGAGAGGAACACACTTATATTCCTCATGTGTAGCCACATGCATGTTTTCCCTTATTTTCTAACATTGACATGATAGGGTAGAGAGCCCTGCTCACTCCATCTTGCATACTGGAGGCCCTATTATCAATACAAAATGGAATAAGTATTGCTCTGTTTGCTGGTGTACTTGAGAGCCATCAGCATCTATATCACCTGGGGCTTCTTAGAAATACAGAATCTTCAATTTTGCCCTAAACATACTGAAAGAGAATCAGTAGTTTTGCAAGATTTCCAAGTGATTTCTATACTCTCAATCACTCTCAGACCATCTTCCTTTCGATGCACTATTTAAAATGTCTAAATTCATCTTTCCATGCTTTGGTTTATTTTTACTCACCATGCAGAAGAGTAAGAATATATATTTTTGGCTCTCCCCCTTTTCTGAGATGCTGAAGCATGGGTCAACAATAACCACTGAGGCTGGCATGTCAGAGCTCCACCGCAGCTCCTCCACCAATGCTTAGAGAAGACTGATTTCATTTTATTTCTCCTCAAGCTACATTGCAATTTAAATCATTGAGGTTCTTCTAGCAGCGGAGGCCTTGAAGGGCAGCTTGAGAGGGAGGGCACAACGAAATAGCTTGTGCCCACTCCGCTCCCAGTAAGGATGACATACTTTGAAAGTATTCTCTTTTTGACAAGAAAGCAAACTGCAACTGAGCTTGACTAGGTAATAAGAGAGACACTACCCTAAAAAGTAAGTTGATGTCATAGGTATATTAAGGTGCCTGAGCATTTTGCACTTCACTCAATAAAGTACATGAGCAAAAAGATGAAACTGGAAAAGATGAGTGGTCTGAGAAGCATGTCATAGTGCTCTGAAAAATTGAATATATAAGATCAGGTTATTATGGAAATAGAAGTGATACAATTACACTTAGATAAATTTTGTCCCTGACTCTACTTTTGAAGAGTTCAATATCAAATGAAACAAAAAGATGATTTTGTACATTAAAAAGTACATTAGGCATCCTAAGAGTGGTACAAATAAAATGCAATCAGAGTTTAAAAAAATACACACACAGACACATATATATTATATATTAGACATTGGGGTACACAAAGACTTCTTAAATAAGACAACCAAAGCTCAGGCAATAATCCCAAAAATTGACAAGTAGAATTACATCAGATTAAGAGGTTTCTGAACAGCAAAAGACACAGTAACTAGTGCAAATCAACAATCCTTGGAATGGAAGAATATTTTTGCAAACTATACCCCAGATAAGGGACTGATAACCAGGATACACAGGGAACTCAAGCAGTTTACCCCCCCAAACACACACACACACACACACACACACACACACACACACACACACAAATGATTAACCCAATAAAAGATGGAAAAATGAACTGAATAAGTGATTCTCCCTAAGGAAGATATATGAAGAGCCAAAATGCATATGAAAAAAAGTGCTCAATATCTCTCATCATAAGGAGATGCAAATCAAAATCACAATGAGATAACACCTAAACCCAGTCAGAATGGCAAAAAAAAAAAAAAAAAAAAAAAAAAAACCTGGAAGGAATATGGTGAAAGGGGAACACTCCTACACTGCTGGTGGGAAGATAAATTGGTCCAGTCATGGTAGAGAACAATCTGGGGGTTTCTCAAAGACCTACAAATAGAATTACCATATTATCCAGAAATTCCACTCCTGGGTACCTACCCAAAGGATAGAAGAATGATCAGTGAGAAAAGTGCTTGCACATCTGTGTTTATTGCAGGATTATTCTCAATTGATAAGACATGGAACCAACCCGAATGTCCACAAACAGGTGAATGGATTGGAAATATATGGCACATATACTCTATGGGATTCTACTCAGCCATAAAAAATAAGACCCTGGTGTTTGATAGAAAGTGGATGAATATGAGAGATTTACTGCTGAGAGAAGCAAGCCAGGCTACAAAAGAGAGACATTGTATGTCTCCACTTAATAGATACTGACTGTCCATTCTCTATGATGGAAACTTAAAGATTAGAAGACATAAAAGCACTGAAAATAGTCATGGATACTGGAGACAAAATGTGGGAAGAGAGTGGGAGAAAGGAGAAAATGTAAGGAAAGAAAGTAAGGAGGAAAATAGGCAAGACATTTATGGGACACAGAAATAGATTATTATCTGTTGATGATAATGTGTCTTGTATCCTCAACTGGACTGGTGTGAAGTCTACTCATGTTGTGTAAATTAATCTTACAATCTAAGTTATGTATAGTGATTAAATGTATAAAATAAATTTTAAAAGAGTATATATGTGATCTTCATTTGAATTGTGAAAGTTTTCAGAACCAAACTGGAGTTACCTATGTCAAATCCTACCTAATTTTAAAAAGGAAGAAGGAAAGATGAAATAATGAAAGACAGGAAGAAAGAAACAAAGAAAAAGGAAAGAGGGGCAGAAAGGAAAGCAAAGAAAAGTAAAAAATCTGGGAGGGTAAATGAAGAGGGTCACTTGTGAACACATGCCTATAACTATCACAAGACTCTATGAAAAACTCTTATGTACATATACCCGGAACCAAAACTTTTGCCAAGGTTTTCAACTGCGGCTTGCTACATAAACATCAAGGACAGCTACGCAGATGTGCAAGAGCAGTTACCTAATACACTGTCTTCATGAGAGAACTGAAGTCAACTCTGTGATAAGTACCTATAACCTATAAATCCAATATGTTTATCTATCCTATTCTAGTCTTTATCCTGAACTCAGTAAATAATGTTTTCTTCCAGAACAAAAGACATTAAGCAGACAACCCTCATTTGTAACTAAGTTTGTTAATATGAATCTTACTGAGCAACTGCTATGAGTGAACTAGTGCTGAATGAAGGAGAGAAAAAACTCACTACTAAAAAGAGCTAAGGACAGTTACATATAAGATATTTACATGCACAATGATAACATGCATTCTCTACACAATGCCTTTACTGGTATTAAAGAAAGTGATCAGCTGGAGAGAGTGATTACTTAGGGGAAGTGTTCTTTATCATTTCTATAAAGTCTGTATCAATGCTTATTTGCTATGGTATGCAGAAGAATGGCCTCCCAAAGATGTTCATATCTTTTTTTTAGAGGTTTTTGCTATAGGCACGTGTGCTTGCCAGACAGAGAGACAGAAAGTGAGAAATCATCCCCCAGGGGGGATGGCCATGCTGCAATCCCTTCTCCTCCATTCTCCTCTCGGGATCTTGGGCATGCACATGCCCGGTGTGAGTTTTAAGCCACCGGGTCCAGGACTTGAACCATGGTCGACTACATGGGAGTCCAGCAACATAGCCATTATGCTAACTGCTGGTCCTGTGATGTTCGTATCTTCCAGTGGGAACCCATGAATATGTTATGTTATGTAACAAAACACACTGTGCATGTTTTTGTTAAGGATTTTGAGATGGGGAGATTCTTATCTCAAAAAGCCCAATCCAATTGTAAGGATCCTTAAAATCAGAAGAGAGAGGCAGAAGGAAAGAACAGAGGGATATTTGACTTTAGAAGAGGAGTTCAGTGTTACATGATGTGAAAAGATCTCAAGTTGCTATGGCTGGCTTTCAAAATAGACAAATGATGGGCCCATAAGACAGAAAGAGAAAGAAAACAGATCCTTGCTTAGGACTTTCAGGAAGCAAAGTAGTCTTTCCAGGATCTTTCTATTAAATTAAATGAACATTTCCATGAGAGGGAGATTGGGGAAGAGCGATGAGCACCATCAACAGTCTCACATGACAGTCCTCCTCACACTCTTCCCAGTCAGCCAGGGTCATGGAAGTTTGCACATACAAGCTTGGCATGAGTCGCTTGACCTGGAATCAGATCTTTCTCTCCCACATGGCCTCCAGCATTACAGAGCATTGAGCTACCACGGTGCTACCACCAGAGTTGGCCCCCTGCCAACATCAAATTGACCTGCATCAAATTTCTGACAATTCTATGATGATAGACTCATGTTTTAAACCCCTAAATTAGGCATACTTTGCTACAGCAATAATAAAAAACAAATACACTTGCTCAATCTATTGTACTAGCAAATAGGGC
>NW_006204824.1:195848-209298 GCF_000334495.1 Tupaia belangeri chinensis
TTTCCACACTTCTTAAAACCTAGGTATCCAAGTTTCCATTTAAAAAAGACTGTGAAGCCTTCCCATGAAATTGTGCTTAAGGCAGTTGGATTATACATAGACAACTGCACACTTAAAGTTTCAGACTGGCAGCTCAAGAAAGCTGCTAGGTGCATATGCATGCATGTCCAAAATCCCCACAGAAGGGAGAAATGAAGAAGGGATGGAAGCATGGCCATTCCCTGTGGGTGTGATTTCTCACTTTCCTTTTCTCTCTCTCTTTAGTCAGCATGGCCACTCTACAGTTTTTTAAAAAGACTATAAATTTTTTGATAAATATTTCTTCTTTTTTTAACTATGCGCTCTCATGGATTGTTACAAAACACATCAAAACATATTTATTTTATAGACTTCGAAGTTGTAAATTTACATCTTACTGATTTATGACTGAGACCTTCAGATGCCACCAAAACAATGATGCAATATATGAATAAATCTAATGACAACACTTTTTAGAGTCTGAATAAAAACCGTAGGGAGAAGATGATGGTGTGAGGCTCTGTTGAGGGTACTATCTTTCTCAGGATAAAAATAAAAATAAAAAGATGCTGGCAGTGCTACACTACTTCCCGGAAGCCCTAATTTTTTTTTTTTTTTTTTAATTTTTTGAGTAAGGACAATGGCATAAATTACCCTACTGTTATAAAATGACCTTCTAGTCTTATGGGATTCCCAAAATGTTATATGACTCGTTGAGATTATATCTTGCTCTAGTAACTCAAGGCTGCTAGTTTACACCATGACTGATATAATGTGGTTTTGGTTAGTTTGAGTAAACTATCCATTGTGTTGGAGAGTCATTAGTTCTATGGATGCCTGAGAAATCCATTACACTCAGCAATCAGGAGAAGTGGGGGACAACACACAAGCTCCTACAGCTCTCCAGAGAGGACCTCAACCCGGCACCAACTTGGGGCTGGAGGAAATCTTACAAGGACATACCAAATTGAAGCAATTCTTCAAATTTATTGAGCTAATTCTAGTCTGGACTAAACTCAGAGGAATTCTGGATGAAGCCCAGGCTGCGAGAATGACTAAATCCAAGACACAAAATTTTATGACAAATCTATTTTCCTTAGTTAATTATGTACCAAGCACTGTCTTCAAACTACCAGCTCCTGTGAATAAATCAGTAACGTTTCTATAAACAGGGACAGAATCATCAAATTATATACTACAACACAAAAAGTCTGACCACATTTCAGGCAATTTGATATGAAAGTAAATTTCCTTTTAGCAAAATTTGAGCAATATATAATCCTAGCACATTTTTGCATGAAGATTCTAGGAAGCGTAGGACCTGTGCTATGATAAAGCTAACCTGTTTGACTAGAAATTCCACCAGTGATTTCAAATATAATTTTTCTTAATAAAAGAAAACGCTACAAGAAAAGGCCATATAAAAGATGAGAGGTAAAATTTCACGTGAGAGAAATTTACTGTCATAAATGGCAACACAATAGCCTTTACATTTTATTTAAATACTCTTCAGTCTTACAGCATATAGACCAGCAACTTGTGGATTCACAGCAAACTTTTCGTGTGGTTGTAAAAGAACATTACTCTTGGTGATGAATTATACACTACTTACTTTTTTAACAGCAGAAAAACTCAATAACAAAAGGGATTCGAATTAGTATCAGTTTCACCCAGAATGCCTGTTGTCCTCCACAGAGTAAATGACATGTCCCTGAACACTCTTGGAAGTCAAAATTCAGAATGTATTGATTCATTTTACAGTGGTAAGGTAATTTCTGTCATCTTTTCTTATTTATGAAATTCCATTACGAGAGTCAACAGCAATTTATAAACTGGGCTAAAAAGGGCTTATAGAGACTGGCCTTGACCAAGGAGAAAATGGAAACAGTCGTCATTGAAAAGGCAGAGCTTGTTCTTTACTAAATATCTTTTTAAAAAAACCTTTGCTCAACTTTCCATTCTTCTTTTTTGCTTTTCTTAAAATCACTTTTAGTCCTTAGTTGGTAGATACAAATGGAGGAAAATGTATAAACTACAAAGAAATATAAGTAATGTTATCAAGTACATCTCTGAAATGTCAAAATAACTCTATAGACAGGTTTGGAATCAAATGACACCATTCTCTTTTGGGAGGTAAAAGGAGTATATTTGTGTGTGTGTGTGTGTGTGTGTGTGTGTGTGTGTGTGTGTGTGTGTATGTGTGCATAGAAGCACATAGGAATCTATACTTTAAGTCTTACATTCCTATTGCACTCAAAGATTTATCTTTTCTTAATTGAATTTTTTAAAATTTATTTATGATAGAACACATGTGCCCACACAAAAAAGAGATAGAGGGGGAGGAACACCCTACACAGAGTCTGATCATGTCGATCCTCTTCCAGTACTCCAGCTCATTGTATTTTGAGTGCTCAAACTGATGCCTGGCATGTTCCAGGCATCAGTTGCACTTGGTTTCCAGCATTATAGCTCAGCATAGAACTAACTGAGCCACCATAGATGGACCCTCCAAAGAATTTATCATTCCTCTAATAAGCTATGTCATTCTTTCTAACTTTTCTCTTAGTTTCTTCTGCAATATCTTTGGCATAAAAAGCAACTATTTATTAAATAAGTATTGTGTATATTGTGGGACACATTTATGGTGGTTTTGGTGGCTGGATTCCACATGACTGACAGCATGGTTTGAATCCTGGACCCATAGACTTGGGAAAGACACCAGGCATGTGTGCATACATGTTCAAAGTCCTGAGAGGAGAATGGGGGAGAAAGGATTGTGGCATGGCCATTCCACCTAGGGACTGATTTCTTGCTTTCTCCCTCTTTCTCTCTCTAGGGGCTGATTTCTTGCTTTCTCCCTCTTTCTCTCTCTCTCTCTCTGGTGGGTGCATGTATGATGTAGCAAAAACCAAATTGTTATGGATACTAGAGACAAAGTGGAAGGAGAATGTGGGAGGAGAAGAACATATAAAAGGAAATTTGAGGAAAAAATAGTGAGGTAAGACATTTGTGGGACACAGATATGGTTTATCTGTTGATGAGGATGTGTATAGTATTCTCAACTGGGCTGGCATGAGGTGCATATCATGCTAGGTAAAATCTCTTTACAATCTAAATGATGTATAGTGATTGAATGTATTAATAATAATAATAATAATGATAATAATAATAATAAATTTTAAAAATAAATAAATAATGCAAAAAAGATAATATAGATATTGATATACATTACCTAATTCTTGAACTAGTCTGGTCCAAAGGCCCACTTCTAGATAGTGAATTCAATAACAGAGAAATGCTATACTTTATTAGTTCTATCCATTAATTTCTGTAACTTATCACTAAGAAAAGCACCAAAGACATGTGTGATCGAGTCTTCTAAGCTTCCTGATTTCAAAATATTTAAAACTAAAAACGCAGTTAACTTTTCTTAAAAAGATATAGCTCTGAATGATGGAAATCATTTAACACGCCACACTATATCTAAGTAATGTGGCTTATATGAACATTGACTACAAAGTTAGTCAGAGCTGGCTTCAAGCTAAGTCTACCAGGTGCTGATAGCTAGATGACCTCAGTCTAGATTCTAAAATCCTCGTGTATGAAATAGATTGGTCAATATCTCCATAATCTGGTTGTTGGTGTAACTAGGTGAAAGAACATAAGTACATTGCCAATCATAATGCCTGAAACATCAGATATTTAGTAAATATTAGTTTCCTCTCTCTTCTCCATGTCTTGCTTCTAAGAAGTATTGTCATTATTTTATTTATTTATTTATTTTTTGGGAGGTTTTTGCTATAGGGGGCATGTGCTAGCCAGAAAGACAAAGAGAGACAGCGAGACAGAAAGCAAGAAATCACCCCCCAGGGGGGATAGCCACACTGCAATCCCTTCTACTCCATTCTCCTCTTGGGATCCTGGGCATGTACACACACATGCCTGGTGTAAGTTTAAGCCACCGGGTCCAGGACTCAAACTGCAGTCACCTACATGGGAGTAGAGCCACATAGCCATTACACTAACTGCTGGTCCTTCATTAATTATTTTTATAAATCTTTTTTATTCTAAGTAAGATATGACTAATACTAATTTTTACTTCAAATATTGAAAATTATTTCTAATTTTAGTATAATGAGAGTTTATAAACAAATACATAAAGTTCATTTTATGATTTTAATTTATCTTCTGTCTCTCCTCTCTCTGTTTTAAGTTTGACTATAGGTTGGGTACAATTGCCAGAGAAAGACAGGGAGACATGGGGGAAAGTGAGAAATTAGTAAGCTTATAAAAAGACATAGAAAATAGATAATGTTGGTAGAGAAGTAAGAAATGGTATATTTGATGTCAGTGCTCATTGTAACAGTGATGTGGAATGACATTAACAATAGAGGGTGAGAATGAGAAATAATAAAGGATTGAGTTGGGAAGCAAAAATACATAGTTTCATTATTGAGAGAGAAAGCAACCCAAAGTCCAGACTAAAACTGTAGTGGAAAAAGAAAAATGGCAATGTTCTAGCAAAAAGTAAAGTGCATTAAAAAAAAATACTAAATTATTCTCCCAATAGCTTTCTAAGCTATGGTATTCCCACTTTGTAGATGAAGAAAATGAAGTAGTGAAAAACTAAGCAACACATCAAACAACATAAACAGCAAGTGGCCAAGCTTGGATATGAACTTGCAGAAAGAAACTCAGCAGTTTTTAGCAAATCTCATGGAACAAATACTTGCAATCTCAGTTGATTTTAATTGTGCTACTTGAGACAAATGGCAACTCTCTGTTCCAGTCCACTTTCAAGATACTGTGCTCATCCTGAAACTAGCTTCTTAAACATTAGAAATTGTTATGCTCCTCTGAGACCATCTATTTAATAAAATCCCTTTTAGTAGTATCAGTTCCTTTTCATTTAGACTCAAAGAGTCAGGAGGAAGAGTAGTCAGGATGGCTTACTCCTTCTTACCATTATAACCACAGTTGGTCTGACTAATCCTAGTGTAGGAGAGTTATAAAAGTGTGTGGAAAAACAGAACCGAGGCATAAATTTATTTTGGTGTAAGGAAAAAACTGAAATGATGAATTTTTTAAATAATACGCATTTTCTACGAACTATCTGAAGACCCCTTGCATCTACTCCTCTTCTGAAATGAATTGCACTCCCTCGTACTAGTGTGCTGGCCATGAAAAGGGGCTGTTTGAGTCTCCTGCTGCAGAAAGTAGAGCTGACTCACAGTCCTAGCTGCTGTATCCTCGATTCACCACCACTCTTATTCCAAAGCCACATTTCTTCACTCTCAGTCAAAGACTGAGAATGGTGATGATACTCATGCAGGTCCACTCCAGCGGCATGTGAGAGTCTTCAGTTGAGAATATGTTGGACTAATGAATGCTCGAAAGTCTGGCCAAACCTTTCATAAAACTGCAGTCCAGCCCAATAATTCCTATCCTCCTTCTGCTTCCTTCTTCTTTTTTTTTTTTAAGAATAATTTATTTAATTTTATTTGCTATTATTATTATTTTTTTTAATTTGACCAGAGAGAGTCAGAGAGAGAGAGAAAGGAAAAGTGAGAAAGCAAGCTACCAGGTCCAGGACTCAAACTGCAGTGGGTCATGAGGGAGTCCAGTTCCTTAACCACACTACCTGCCGTAAACCCTGCTTTCCATTTTCCTCTTGCTCCCTTCCTGTCTCAATGAAGCGAGAACTACAGTGTGATTTGAAGACCTCTCCTGCCTATTTGGGTTCCCAACAATACTTCTCCTATATATCTCGCACAAATCTAAACCTATTTATCTACTTCATGATGTACCCTAAACAGTAAGACTACCCAAATTCCTTCTTGTCCCCCATAGTATAACATGTTCCTTAGATCAGACTCACACTTTTTTCATTGTCTTTCCACTGCTATAATTATATATGTTTTTGCTACATTCTCTTCAAATTTTCTCAAACCCTGTATTATAACAGTACCTCCATCCTGATAAATGCATAGGGTCATTGTCTCTCTACTTCTAGTCATTACTGAACTTCTTGAAATCAGCCTGTAATTCCTACTTCATGCTTATTAATAATTATCTGACTTCTATGCTAACTACTTTTCGATCTAATTTTTTTTTTCCAAATCCATCAGATCTTTTGTTTCCAATTCTTCTTCAAGTTTTATGTAGTTTTTAGTATCATGGATCACTCTCAGACAGAATTTCTCTTGTTTAGAATTCTAGTTTATTTTGTCTAACTCTATGACTGAATCTTCTTTGAGTAGATTTCTTTCTCTGGCACTCTACATGTAAGTGACTCCCAAGAAACTAATTACCAAGAGAGGTAATAAATAATTTCACAGCTTGAATTATTTGTCATCATGAAGACACTCCATTCACAAACTCTGGCTCTCATTTCTGTCTGGATTGCTAGGTCTATAATATTTCAGTTTATCTATTGAATATATGGGGGTTCGTTAAGTCCTACAAACTCATTTTAGACCAAACTGAACTTCCTTTCTTACTTCCTAAACTTATTCCTCCTCCTGATTTCATCATTATTTTAATGGCACCATCTTCCCCCTCAAATTCCCACATGAACCTTTACTTAATTTGTGATTGTTCTCCTGACTTCTACCACCCACCAAAACTCCCTTTTCCAACCTAATTCAATTAGACTTCAAGAGTCATTGTCCTATAATAACTCAAAATTTTCCAGGCTCCTCTCTGTTACCTGTGTTTTTCTCCAAGTTCAAGTCTTCATTATTATTTAGCTAGACAGTAGTTTCTCATCCATTTTCCATTCTCTATTTTCTTCTGTATTCAAATTTATTTAGCTTCTAATAACTGGAAAATATTTCTCAAACATTGTTCTAATCACGAGATTTTTCTTGCTTGAAATAGACTACTTCCATGGCCTGTATACCACAATCCAGTTACCTCAGTATACTATGGGGTTGTTATCTATTTTGCCATGTGTCAAAAGTAACTTGCCATTATTAATTATTAAAATAATTACATTTGAACATACATTTTAAAAATTAGAAAGAACTATGGCTATTCTTTTTTTAGGATCACTATTTACTTCCATGGTAATATGACCCTTTTGAAAAGTAATAGCTATTTGTATATAACGTTTGCTATGACATGCTCTGCGTGTTGAAATGTCATCTGTCATGTACCCTGAGGATGAAAAAGGTTGAGAACTCTTCGTCTTCAGAATTGAACCCAAACTTGACATTTCACAGCCCTTCATAATTTGGCCCTAATCTTTTTCATACACTCTCTGTGCTAACAAGAAAACAGTGGTAACCATGAAAACCTAACTTCCTTATCGCTCACATATAAATTTATGCCTGCTTCTTCTACTCTACCTTTGCCCATCTGTTCCCTATGCCAGAAAGCCCTGGTGCTTTGTTAAGCAGACTGGAGGGCTGAAGGTCAGGCATAAATGTCATCACCTTTGTGAAAATTGGACTCTCCTCTTCTTCTTTCAAACCAGACGGGAATGCTTTGTATGCTGAAGTTTAACGGTATTTTATGTATTCCTCTTGTGGGGGTTACTTTTGCTTGACCTTAGTTTTCAAAGTACTACTTTCATTATATATTAGGATATACACCTTGAAAATAGTAACTGTTTATATTCTTCTTAATGCGTTACGCATGATTGCTGCTCAAACATATTTATTGAATATACAGATTCTGTAAGTTTTTTGTTCTGTTTATTCATTGGTTTGACATGACCTGATGAAATCTAGTGGTTTTCAGATATAACACATCGGCTGAGTCACTTATTCAAGTATTAAGTCAATTTAAACTTATTACTTGTTCCTGGAAATAGTCCTGCTACCATTTCTTTATTCAAGGAGAAGAGATTTTATCTCCAAACTTAGCTTTCTATATCTCATCTAATTTCATCCTCCTCGCATTCCTATCCTGGGTGATAAAAGCAAGTATTATGGTAGAATTAAGTGGCATGCTTTTACAAAGTTTAAATGAAGCCTTAAATTATGGAATACTCAATGTTCTTCTTATATATTATCTCAAGAAAATCAGTTAAGTGGTTGAATACATTTTTTTGTACTCACCTTTTCCCAGCATGTCTGCAGAATCAAAAGGCCTGATATCCAACAATATCAATCATGTTTTTCCACAGCTTATGCTGAAAGTAAGGCCAGTTCAATTTGGGTAGAGTTAGACCTGACATAGAGTTAGGAAGGTAGTGATAAAAAGACTTTCGAAATTGAATCATAATCACATAATATTTGTCATTGCAGAGAGGAAAAAGGTCCAAGAGAGGTCACCTGACTTATTCCATTGCCCTGGGGACAAGAATATCCCTAGTCTTTCCTGATACAAAGGTTATCTTCTCGGGTCTCCCGAAAATAAAGGATTTTTGTAGTGTATTCTGTAGTTTCAATCTGTTTTCTACATATTTTGTTTTTCTATGCTTATAGGCAACAACAACAATAATTGTCAAATAGCTCTTCCTGACAAGGGAAGTGTGCTGAACCCTGAATTACCTGTTATAACTGAGTATGGCATAAAATGTCTGAGAGTGCGTTAACACTTGGCCCGTTTAGCAAAGAGTGTAAGCAATTTTTCTGCAACAAAGGAACCGGATTCTGTGACTGCAGTTGGAAATTTTGAAGAAAAGTGAGTGGTACAAAATTATTTCCCTTTATGAAAAGAGAGAAAAGGGTAAGATGCAGATGCAAAATTGTTACTTCTATCAGAAGTGTGATGGGCACCAATGCCGTCTACAGCTCTTAAATGACTACAAGTGTAGAAAAGTAAAAATATTTGCTCAGAGAGAGAAAATGCTTAAGTTAACTAAAAGCAACATTTAATTACTTCTTTAAAGGGGAGATGGGTAACTAAAATCTTCCATACTTCTCAACTTTAACAAGATGGATTTGTGTAATATAAGACATTTAGGATTTAGGATGCCATGGGGACTACATTTCTAAAACTGCTGATAAGCGATAGATAGAAAGGAATTTGTCACAAACATTATGGTTTTCTTGCATTGGTGTGCTTTCATGAATCATCCTTTATAGCAGACTTCATGGACAAATGTCACAGAGAAGACTGAAGGGCTTTCTCAATCTCACAATGGAGTTTGTTTCTCAAAGGCAGAAATGATCAGCATAACTTTCAAGGAGAAAGGACAGTCTCTGTGCCAAAGCTCCCTAGATCATAAAAGTAATGTCAGAGAATTATGCCATTGAATACTGTGTGCACACATTTATTCTGCCTTTGCTCTCATGCTCTCTCCCTGTCTGTCTCCCTCTTTTACACACACACACACACACACACACACACACAATTATACTACTCTGTCCTTTGTCAAGCAGATCAATATTTCAGACACAAATGAGGTGAGCTCAGGGGAAGAGAGATTCATATTGAGGTGTGAAAACATTCTAGGAAGAAAAAGGCAGATCCGTTTAAGAGTACAAATACATCCAATAAATCATGGTGAGCTTGGTGAGGTGACTGCTCTTCCTTCTGGCAGCTTTGTAATTACTCTCTCAACACAGCAACAACTTTCTTTAGAAACGGACACTCTATATGCAAGACAATTACAGCACTGGGTATCACTGCTGGCCAAGGTCCAGACTATGGATGTCACAAGCCATTAGTTAGGAGATGTATCTGAGCAGCCTGAAGTTTATTAAACCCAAGTGCCACTTTTCCCGATCACTTTTCTCAAGGTCTCCCAAGGGCAGTCATCGAGTACTTCTAATAGTCCATCAATCCAGTCAGCAAATAATTCTCTCCGAGTCCAGACTGTATGAATTATTAACCTGATCTATGGGACCCAGTAATTCTCAGTTCAGCTCACCCTAAACAATCTCCTGATCCTTTGTTACAACTAACAATTAGAGATCTTCAGAACACACTACAGTGAAAGACGTTATTTCACTTTAACACAAGAGAACCTGATTTGCCTAGATTTGTGTTTAAGTACTATAGAGCATATTTGGGGAAGTTTAAAATAGGCAGACTATTGATACTATTGTAAAAATGCAGAAGACTTTCTTGGTCTTTTGTGTGCCTGAGAGCTCACTTGTCTGAAATACCTGTCTTCTTTACACCTACTCATTTTATATTTAAGTTTGTAATGACTTGCATTATCCTCTAATTGGTTCACATGTAAAAGCATCATTTTCCAAATTAGTTCGTAAGGAAAGAAGCCAAATCTTACGAGGTCTCATCTTGTTAGCGGTGGTGTGCTGGAGCTGGTTTGTACAAGCTTGCAAGAGCCAAGTTTGACGTTTTCAAGCAATTCTGACAGCCATTATGAATAAATAAATATATATATATATATATATATATATACACACACACACACACACACACACACACACACATACATATATATGATTTTATAATTAAATAAATTATATTGATAAATCAGAAAAACAATCAAAACTCATCATCCCTTAATTAGTTTACTGTATTTCACGATTATCTGTGGTCTTGAGATTATTTAATTATATTTTATGTTGCAAATATGTATGATGATTTACTACTCTGTACCTTTTACCAACTCTATGTTGAATTACTTTACATTCAATGACTTCATGTTGGTGGCTTGACATTAACCATGACAAGAGTATTTGTACCACAGAAATCAGCAAATACTTAAAATCTGGATTTTCCCCTTGACTTGCTAATCCTCTCTTCCACAGCTCTTGCTTTTTATTATGGCCATTTTCTCTATTAGGTGACCTTTATAGGGTCACCCCTAAGCACAGATGATTGTCCCAATTAATAAAGAAGGATTTTGACTTGTATGACCAATTTCCTCTCTCAGAAAAGTGGAACCAGTAAGTCACTCAGACATGAACTACATGGCCATGGGACCAACTTGGAGACAAAGATATTGTGGTCTGAGCGTCCCTATACTCATCATGAGGAAGACTTCTTTTGGTTTGAACACTATCATAAGCTATGAGAGACCCTCCAAGGAGAGTTCCTCGGCTTTGTTTTCTCAATTTTTTGGACTTCATTGTGTGCAAACTATGAAGCCATGATCCAGGTTGGAACGATTATAAGTCTGACATTAATCATATACTCCTACAATAGCATTAAATAAATTCACACTTTACTAACAATAGCTAACATTTGTTGATTATTCATTTTGAATGCTGAACTAAGTATTTTACGTATTATTTCCTTTTACTCTAACAACCCTATGAAGTAGGAGGAATTATTGCCCCCTTTGCAGTTACTGCTGAGTGAAGCAAGCCATGCTATGAAGGAGAGGCATTGTGTATCCCCACTTAATATATACTGAGTGTCTGCACTCTAAAATATAAATATATATATATATAATATAAATATATATTTATATTATATATATATATATTTATATTTTAGAGTGCAACTTTAGCAGTATTAGTAAGAATAAGAGAAACTTCACCAAGAGTGGTCATTTTAATTTTCTTTTTTTATCTTCTTAATCATTTATTTCACTTTATAGAATATGATTTTGAATGAAAATGAAATATCAAATGTCCATTAAGAATATTTATTTTCTGTACTTCTCAGAAATGTCCTTTTAATGCAAAATTTAATTATGAAATTATTCATTAACTCACTCATTTTCTTTTATTATTATTATTTTTAAATTATTTTTTATTTTTATTTTTTTGGAAAAGTTTTTGCTATAGGGTGTGTGCACTCGCCAGACAGACAGAGAGAGACATAGAGACAGAAAGCAAGAAATCACTCCCCAGGGGGGATGGCCACGCCACAATCCCTTCTCCTCCATTCTTCTCTTGGGATCTTGGGCACGCATGCACACGTGCCCAGTGAACTCACTCATTTTCAACATGATGGTTTCGAGAAAAATGTTGGTATTTCCAGGACGTTTGCCAGAGTAATGTATTTTAAAGTTAAAAAGTAAAAACGCTTACTTTATACTCAAAAAGTCACTGCCTCGGAGTTGGTATATCACAATATGACACATTCTCTATGAGGAGGTCTTTTCTAGGCACCAATGTCAGTGTACTGTGGTCTGTGTGAATACCTTGCACATTTGATGCCCTGAGTAGCAACTATTTTCATTAGCTCGTCTATTTTCTTAAGTGAAGTCTTACTTTCATTACTTTTGAATTCTTCATTTATTTTACTCTGCCTGCTTCTAGTGCTCTGGCATCATTTTTGAAAACTCATTGTCTAGTTCTGTGCAATGTTTTAAAGAGCTGTAAAACCTTAGCCTCCTGGCCCATGGCTCTCCTTGGTGTAGCGGCCATCTCTCAGGCCATCATTTTAGTTTTCTGATTCCCACGTGGCCACCAGGTTTCTCATGATTGGAGAACTGATAAAAGACTCAGAAAGATTTTTTAAAACGACAGGAATGCTCATTCATGTAGTGAATGTAACGACCTGAAGATTCATTATCAGAGTCATGGCATCCAGTACAGAGAAAAAGAAAAAAATCATCTTCCTAGACTGTTTGGGTTGATCAAACACTGCTAACATTTTACATCTGATTCTAGGCAGAAAATGCAAAACTAATCAATTGAGTTAACCCTAGGGAAAACCATTCAGAATAGTGAAGTGGATGGACATTCTAAGGATGAATAAAAGTAGATTAAAGAAAAAAAATAGCACACTTAGCCCAGAGAAGGAGAAAATTAGGAAATATATCAGAACTGTCTGTAAATACTTAAGCTGTCACATAGAAAAGATATTAGACTTGCTTTTGAACTTAAAGAATTACATTCAACTAGGACCAGCAATTAGTGTAATGGCTAGGTCTCTGAACTCTCATGTTGACGACCATGGTTCGAGTCCCAGACCCGGTGGCTTAAACTCATGCCAGGTGTGTGTGTGTGTGTGTGTGTGTGTGTGCATGCCCAAGAGCCCAAGAGGAGAATGGAGGAGAAGGGATTGTGACATGGCCATCCCCCCAGGGGGTGATTTCTTGCTTTCTGTCACTCTTTCTGGCGAGCGCACGTGCCCTATAGCAAAAAACTCTCAAAAACAACAACGAAAGAATTACATTCAACTTAGAAATGTTAGGAAAGAACTATATTATTTTAGAAAGAATATTGTAATGACTAGAGATGTTAAAAACAAAGTGATCTGTCCAATGCAGTAGTGACTGTCCTCTATTATTGAGGAGTTTAAGGAGGGCTGAGTAATCCTAGCATAAGCATTCAAGATGGTCCCTGAGGCCATTTCAGACTGATATTTTCCTGTTTTACACGGAAAGAGAAATTTAGGATTGTCACCTTTAATTACTACCAGTTCCATACCTATAATTATCTAAAACCTAAGTTTTCTAAAAACAAGCTTTTAGGAAGCAACTTCTTTTCAAAAGCCAATCCTGAACATGACACTCCCATAAAATGGTTTATAGGAGATTATCCAGAGTGGAAAGAAAGACTCATCTAAGTTGACATAAAGCCTCTCTTGACCTTGAGTGAGAGATGGCTAT
>NW_006204824.1:209312-231254 GCF_000334495.1 Tupaia belangeri chinensis
CTAAAAACTTAGGGAGTTATGGAAAATGTTATATGGAAAAAAATCCAATTAAAAAAAGAAAAAGAATACTTGGAGAAGAGGGATATATTATGTTTACTCAGAAAGACTTTCCAGGGCCAGTGGGCAGTGTGGAGGCTGAGGGAGCTGATTCCCACATGGCCATCTGCGTGGTTCAAGTCCTAGGCCTGAAGCTTGAGGGTTGAACCAGGCATGTGTATGTGCCATGGTGTGTATACCCAGGATCCTCAGGGGAAAATGAAAGAGTGGGGATTATGGCTTGGTCATGCCCTATGGGAGGTGATTTCTTATTTTCTTCTCTCTCTTTCTCATTTGTCTGTCTGTCTCTCTCAGGCACATGTACACCCTATGGCTAAACTAGGGAAAAGTAAGGAAAAAATAAAAGGCTTTCAAGTCAATGGAATATCATCTCCAGAAAATGTATTCTGAGGAGACTGGTATATTACAAAGAGAAAAATTAGCAAACAGTAGAAAAAGAATGCAATTTTTTTCTCAACATATGTTTGTTTATTAAATCTTGGAGAGATTCTATTATAATTATTACCAATAGAAGACTGGTTTGTCCTACAGTATTTCTTCAATGACCTCTTAATTATCAGTAATTATCAGTTTCCATATCTTGGTGCTCTGGTTAATCTAGGTACAAATGTAACCTGTAATTGCTTTAAGGAGGAAATACAGTAAAAATGAATTTGACCATGTCATCAGAATTTTTCTGCTGTGACTAGATTTTATTTGTTGAAAACCCATCACTAGGTCTAAATATGATTTGCTGTTTACCAATGCATGAGGTAGACTAGATAATTGTTTACAATGTCAGTGGTTAAGCTTCTTGAATTTGAGTACCAAGTTGGTCTGACCTTGAGAAAATCATTTAACTTCTCTGTCTCATTTATAAATATAATGGCTATGAAAAAAATAAATTGTACTTCTGTCTTAGGCTTGTTTTGAGAAACAAAGTAAGTAATGTATATAAAGTTAAATACTTCAGAAAGTACTTGACCCTAATTAGCATTCAATAAAAAAATCATTTCTACTATTGTTATCATCATTAGCTTAAAATAAGCAATTTAAGTTTCATTTTTTGACCAGATTGCATTAAATAATTGTTTCCAGTGTTACATAGACACAACCTAGGGATATCTTAACCTCTTTATTAGGCATAGATAGATTTATATATAAATAGCAATAGCTATGTTATTGACATTAATTCATTTTAAACATTGGTAATACCAAGTTAAAGAATAGAAAGTGTGGTTATCAGTTTTATTGTAATTTCACACAAAAAAAATTCACCTCAGAAATGACTGCTCCTGTTCAATTCACATCATTTTGATGTGAAATGTAATTGTGCTTCCTAGTATCTGTATTTAGCTACTCAAAGAACAGTAGAGTGAAGTTAAAAATAATGTCACATTTTATCTTCCTGTGTCCTCTGCAACTGTAACAGCTGACTAGAAAGGCTGAGACTTACTGATAAATGATGAATGATTTGGGAAGATTAGAAAAGTTAAAATAAAGTGTTCTCAGAGCCTAAAAGTATGTGTAATGTATAGACTTACACACCCACATCGCTTGACAGTTTTGGATTTTGAAACAGTTTTGCACTCTGGAATTCTGCTAACACTTTCAAGGTTTTATGCTGTGTTGTCCAATGTACTAGCCTCTAGCTACACGTGACTGCTTAAATTAAATTGGTTACATGTCAATAACATTAAAATTCCATTGTTCAAGTGCTCAAAAATCTCTACGTAGGGTTGGTATAGCAGGAACATACTGTTCAAGTGAACCTGGATCTGTATGGAAGATCACAGGTTCAGTTCTCTGGTCAACCTTCATGTGCAATACAAATGCACCTATTGTCCTGGCTGGCTCAGAAGACTGGGGAAGACCATGGCATGAGATTCTATTGAAGGTCCTCATCTTTCTGTATTTCTCACTTCTCACTCTCGTGTAAGAGATATACAATGTATTTGTGCTAGGGAAATTCATTTTTGCAAGCTGTTGTACACAGTGATTGAATGTATAAAAAACTAAAAAATAAATAAATAATCTAAAAGCCTCCTGTGTCCAGCATCTATTATACTTGGCTGGGCAGATATAGAACATTTTTTGGCATCACAGAAAGTTCAAATGGAGAGTACTAGTAGAAGTGAGGACAGGAGGGGGGGAGGTCTGAGAAAAGGAAACATTTCTCAGAATGAGAATTGGATGTGGCTAGACAGAATGCTATGGCTGTTCTTTAAACATTGGCGATGGAGGAATAACAAGTTAAGCATCATTTTCATTGAGAGGATAAAGAAACTACTGTACAAAGGGTAATTCGTTGCCATGATAATGTGTTTTTTTCTATCTACAATGAGTCCTCCTGCAAGGTCCTGGTGTGAGTGAGGTCAGCTGCCTGGGATTGTTGTGATTAGAGAGAATTTCACTGCAGCAGGAAGCAGGGCATCTAAAATGCCAAGATGAAAAAAAGAAAGACAAAACAAGAAAAAGTCTCCGACAGTTTTGGCCAACAGACATAATCACAAATTCTTTTAAAATGCAATTTGTTGAAAGATATCTCCATTAGCGATAAGCTGCAAATTCTTGCTACTACCCTTCTGTCAAGCCATGGATGAATATTCATATCAGGTTATTTTAAACATGTTTTTCTTGATGTGACATAATTCTACATAATTTATATTCCCTTCTTGGGGTTAAAAAAAAAGCCTCTGCATTTTTTTTTTCCCACTGTCAAGTTCAAAACTTTCTCTTTTTTTGGCCCTGAAACAAAACAGGACACAGGATGACACAGAGAGGTGACTGCACTGGCATGTGTGGCCATTGAAAATCAATGCTCACGTCCTTGGGCCATTCTGTGGAATGTAATGGCCTGGAACACTAAATTCTGCAGTACGATGGAAGGTACCTAAGGGAATCTATGGGGTCAGGACTGAATGGCAGGTCACAGCAATCTGTGTGGGTTCTAATACGCCACATGTGAGGGAAACATCCAGGTAGACACATTCTCTCAATTGGACTCAAGACAGTGCTTCTACTAGGGACTTTGAATCCACTGTAAACCCATCAATCTCCCTTCATTAGCAAGGAAGAGGTAGTGGGAAGGACAGGCTGCAGGGGAAAAAAGATGAAGATGAACAGAGAGAAGGATAAAAATGGATACACACATTCAGACCAATACATTCAAATATACAAAGGGAGACAGAGACAGACATGCAGACTAAGAGAGGCATCCACAGAAAGAAAACAAGAAGATTTCTGAGGTGTTTTTTTTCTTTTTCTGAATCTTCAATAAATTCTGTCTAACAGAGACTTTTAAGTTTGAGCAACATCATGTTTACTCTAAGTAAAAACTAGAGAGTTCTGTAAAAAGGATAATTCAAAATCAAAGAAAAAAATGTTAGTGTTTATAAAGATATCTACTTAGCTTTAATGAAGAATTGATAATGATTGGACAAATGATAATGAACACCAACACAGAAATCCCTAGTCTGTCTTTGAATGCTGTTTTTCTCCTGCTCCCAAAACACTAGCTCTCCATTTTGGTTATGCACTGACAAGCTGTTTGCAAAAAAGTAATACTCCCTAGAAGCTAAACCAAGAGCAATTTAAGAACCTGGCACTTTCTTCACTTAACTGTCATTCTGAAATAACTAAAAATCAAGTGAAGAAACACAACATTTGCTGGTCTTTTCTAAGTATGGATTAATTATTCCCACCTCTTTCCTTTTATCAGTTTTTAGTTTTCATCTTTCTTATTTTCTTTCCCTTCCCGCTGACAGTACAAGGAAAGAATTCAGAAAAAATTATGCAACAGTTGGGCTCAGTCAGATTTATATGAATTTTTACTGTTTGCCTAAGGGCATTAAAATGTCTGGACAGAATAAGACATTGAAGAAGATAAGGGACTGGTTGAAGTGACAGAGATATTCTAATTTGGACCAAAGTACGATCTACTGCATATTTTTAGGTGCCAGAGTACTATTAGCCAATTGTAGTAGGTCTGGAAATGGCTTTTCAGGCTTAGATCCTTTCAATCCTAAAAATTTCTTCCATAATTATTTGAAACTTATTATATGCCCACTACTAACTACACATTATAGTCTATGAATTCCACTGAGAAAAAAATATTGCACTATGGGAGAACAAAGATTCCAATAAAACCTATCTAAAATGTCCAACTTCACAGTGCTGCAATATTTGCATTTTACAGAAAACATTTTAAAACCATTTTAGTAAGTGGAATCCATTTTCTTTCATGAACTGTTAATACTGAATTCTTAATAGCTTCCCCAGGGTTTTGTGTCTTGCTATGAAGCCTTTAGTGATTTCATCATTGTTAAGGAACAGTAAACAATCACAGTTTATGCTCATAAGCATAAAACTCTCAATCTATTACTCACCCAACTTTTTATATTCTTAAAGATAGAAAACTTATTTTCCATGCAATCTGAGTATGAGACAATGCTAAATTGGTTTTATAAGCCTGGCGAATATTGGTATAAACATTTCTAAAATGCTTTAATGTATAATAGCATTTTGAACTCTTACGGAGACAATTTTGCTTCCAAATTTCCAAGCTTTTTAAAAAATAAAACACTAACTGTTCTTTTCTTTCATTGGAGTCAGTCTTTATTCTTGCTTCTAGTACTTTTTTCTCTGTTGATAAAAAAGATCACATCAATTTGATCCTCGTATAAGTAACACTTCTAAGGCCTTCATCAAAATCTTGAATTTCCAATTTCGGTTCTAAATGCCCTTTTAAAAAATATTATATAACTATACTTAAGCCTGACGCAAATATGACAAAGGTAAAAATTAAGTTATAACAATATATGAATCTATTAAAATGTTTTCGGTTATTTATTTTGTCAGTGTACTCTTCAAGCCACCGAGTCCAGGGCTTGAATTGCTTAGTCAGCTATATGGGATTGAGCTGCCTTAACCACCACACCATCAGCTAGTTGTCATAGTTTTTTGTTTTGTTTTGTTTTGTAAGACATTTTTGCTATAGGGCACATGTGTTCACTGGAAAGACAGAGAGACAGAGAGACAAAGTGAGAAATCACCCCTGAAGGGGATGGCCACAGTGCAATCCCTTCTCCATTCTCCTCTCAGGATCTTGAGCACTCAAGCACATGTGTCCAGTCTGAGTTTTAAGCTGTGAGGTCAAGAAATCAAACCATGGTCATCTATGTGCGTGTCCAGCAACATACCCATTACACCATCTCTGGTCCCACCCCATAGATTTCTCAATATAGAGAATGCATGTTTTTGCTTTCATTAATTGGTTCATTTCTTCTTATAATCTTTGATAGGTTTATATACAGTGGACTACTTTTTATATATAATTTACTGTCTAGTACTTTATTGACTTCTTGAATTTTTGCTATTTAGTACCTAAAGGCACATTGTTATATCCTTATTGAGCAATATATGAAATTAAGTTTTTTCTTTGCATTGATCTAGGATTTTCTTTCTAAAAGTTCTTTTCTTTCTTTCTTTTCATAAAATTTTTTTTTTAGAGAATTTGCTATAGGGTGCATATGCTCACTGGGGAGAGAACAAGAGACATAAAATGAGAAATTACCCCCCAAGGGGATGACCACACTGCAATCTGTTCTCCTCCATCCTCCTCTCAGGATTTTGAGCACATGGACACATGTGCCCAGTGTGAGTTCTTTTAAGCCACAGGGTCAGGAACTTGAACTGAGGTTGACTGCATGGGAGTCCAGTGATGTAACCATTACACCACCTTCTAGTCCCATAAAAATATTTTTATTTATAACTGTATCTTTTTATAAGAGGTTGTCATGACGTTTGTATGTTTTTTTTCTATGCAAAATGCTTCATGACTTTCCAAACAGCTCGGTATTTGTCTTTTTTCAATTTTCCTTGTCTTTCCAGATATAGATCTATAGATAAACATATAGCAACATCAAATATATCTTTTATGGCTTGATAATGGCTTATTCCCTAACGTTACATGTTATAGGATTTGGCCTTAGTAGGTACTAATTGGATATCCTAAGAAATTCATCTCTTGGGTCTTGATTGTATTGATTATATTTTTTTTTAAAGAGGGTTTTTGCTAGAGGGCACATGCGCTTGCCCGAAAGCCAGAGAGAGACAGAAACAAAGCGAGAAATCACCCCCCAGGGGGGATGGCCACGCTGCAATCCCTTCTCCTCCATTCTCCTCTTGGGATCTTGGGCTCGCATGCACACGTGCCTGGCGTGAGTTTAAGCCACCAGGTCCAGGACTCACACCATCGTGAACTACATGGGAGTCCAAAGACATAGCCATTACACCAACTGCTGGTCCCAGTATTGATTGTATTATAAAGTTGTTTCTGTTTCTTTTGGTTTGTCAGACAAAAACGCTGAACATGTTTCCCTTTAACTTTTTGTCTTTTTTTAAAAAATTTAACTGTTGGTTAAATTATTTTTATTAGCTCCATCAGTGAAATATTTAGATAATAATACTTGATTCAGAATTGTTAGGAGAATTAAAGGAAATGCAATATATTAAGCATGTAACATACAGTACAATTCCAGAAACATATTAAGAAGTCATAGATACTTAATATTACTACCATTATTACTAGTTATTTAATATAGAAGTTGATAGAATTGGCAGCAACTCTCTTAATATATCTGTGGTCTTATTTTTGTCATCTTGTTTTGAGTATCTGTTTCTCTTTGTTTTGCTTTATCATACTTTCTTGCAATAGTAAGTAGCTTGCTGTTTTCTTTTTCAGTGACATACCAACACATATTTTGTTTTTAATTATACTTAGTGGTTATTGTTACAACTTCCAAAACCAATATTTTAAAATGTAAAATATTTCAAATGTATGGGAAATTACAGAAAGTAGAACAACCAGCAACAGACACCAATGTTGTTGTCAGATTTACCGATGTTAACATTTGCTTTACTTGGTTCAGATTTTTATCTTAAAGACACAGACCATTAAAAATAGAGCCAAAGCTTAACTCCACACTCCCTAGAAAGAACCACTGTCTTGAAGTTGGTGGGTGTTAGTGTGTGTTAGTATGGTGCATTTTTTGGTTACTTTTCACTACAGGAATCTGTACTTCTCTACCTATTTAGTTAATAATTCAATAGTGTTCATGAGCCAACTTACTGTAAAATTAGGAGTATAGAATGTTTTCAATGTACCTTTTTCCTTCTTGTTCTTGTTATAATAACAAGTTTGATATACAAATATTAAATTATAATTTTATTCCAAATGCTTTTAAATTCAATAATTATTTTAAGTACATGAAATCAGTTTTGTAACTTAATGTATTCTATTTAGGTCTGTTATTAAATGGTAAAAATTCTACCAACCTATTTTACATGGAATTTCCCTATGATATACTTTTTACTTTTGCTTAATTTCTTGGTCAGTTGGTGTACATTTTAAAGTCATTTCGAAATGATATATTGTTCTTGCCATTGAGTGCGTGTGCTCACTGGAGAGAGACAGAAATAGGGAAAGTGAGAAGTCACCCACAGGGAGGTGACCATGTTGCAATCCTGTCTCCTCCATTTTCCTCAGGATTTTGGGTATGTATGGACCTGCACTTGGTGTAGTTTTAAGCCAGAAGGTCCTGGACTCGAATCACAGTCAGCCATGAGGGAATCCAGTGCCTTAACCACAATGCCATCCACTGGCCCCGATATTATATTGCTTGAGCCATTCAATATCTGAGGAAAACATTAAAAAAAAATCTTTAAAGGAGAATATTTCTGTGAGGAAATAAACATATCCCAAATGTTAGTTCCATTGGATGCCTTGTGGACACTGCTTCCTCCTCCTCTGGCTTTAGTGTTGCAGAGAAGGCAATAAACAATCAAATCCCTGTCCTTTTGTTAGTGTTAATTTTTTCCTTAGTTTAATAATTCACAAATATTTTCAGTGAATATTTAGACAAAAGTATCTTTTTGTTGATTTTATGGTACTATGGCAGTCTCTTTAATTTGTTTTCTCACATCATTTTTAAGCTCTACAAAGTCTGTTTCAGTTTTGTCTATAATCACTATTTTTACTAAAAGCTTTTAGGCCACTCTGTGGCCTGGTAGTTACATCAGCTGGGTCTAACATGGCCAACTGTGCAGTTTAACTCCCAGACTCAGCAGCTTAAAAAAGATAGTGGGCACGTACCCCAAATCCCCAAAAGAGGAAATACTAGAGAAGAGATTGCAGTATGGCCATTTTTTTCACGGGGTTGCTTTCTTGCTTTCTCTCATATATGCTCTATATCTCTCTTTCTCTGTCTCTCTCCAGTAAGTACATATACCCTCTGGCAAAACTTAAAAAGAAAACAAAGTTTTCATTGTTTTCCCTGATGAATCCATTTACTTATTCACCCAGGTAAGAGAACATTTTCTGCCTTTTTATTTTGGGGGTCCTTTCACACATTTTTTTCCTCCACATTTCTGACCATCTTTATTTCCCTCCATATTGATAGAGCATACACCAGATAGGAGAGTGGGAGGGAGAAGAGTGTCTTCCACAGGGTCCGGTCACATCTCCATCCCCGTGCCCCAGTCTTCCAACCCATCAAATCTTGGGCTCTTAAGTGCATGCCCTGCATGTTTATAGCTGACCAGGCTGGGAGCCAAAAACACAGTCACTATGGGAGATCAGCTTCTCTTGAGTAGAGCATTAGCACGACACCATGGAGTCAGCCCCAATTCCTTCATTTTTATGTGAGAGTTTCTCAGATTGTCTACAGTATTTTCTTCCTTTCCTTACTCTCTCTTTCTTTCTTTCTTTCTTTCTCGTATTTTCTTCCTTTCCTTACTCTCTCTCTCTTTCTTTCTTCCTTCCTTCCTTTCTTTTCTCTCTCTCTTTATTTTTTCTTCCTTCCTTCCTTCCTCCCTTCCTTCCTTCCTTCTCTCCTCTCTTTTTGTGTCTTCTTTCTTCTTTTTTAAATTTGGCCAAAGAATGCATCCACTTGGCAGAGAGGTACAGAGACAGAGAAAGAAAAAGCAAGAAAACACTCCTCCATAGGGGAAGATCACTCCTCCATCCCTTGCCCTGTATTTCTCTCTTATTTTGATTTTGGGCACATACCCACATGCCTCCAGTATGTGTGTCAAGCTCCCAGGTCTAGGATTCAAACCATGCAGTCAGCAATGTGGGATCCAGCTCCTCTAACCACCAGGTTATAGGCTGACACATTGTCTACCACATTGTCAATTTGACTTTTTATTGACTTATTTCAAATTATCTAGTTCAGATATTAATTCTAACTATTGAAGATGTCTTTGTAATCAATCTTCTATTGCACCTTCACTTTTTGTCAAATAGTCTCCTGTCTTTTCATTTCAAGCCATTCTCTTCTTAGCACTTATTTCCCTTTTTTTTTGGAGAGATTTTTCACTGTAGGGCGCGTGTGCTCACCAGACAGACAGAGAGAGACATAGAGACAGAAAGCGAGAAATCACCCCCCAGGGGGGATGGTCACGCCGCAATCCCTTCTCCTCCATTCTCCTCTCGGGATCTTGGGCACGCACGCACACGCGCCCGGTGTGAGTTTTAAGCCACCGAGTCCGGACACGAACCGCGGTCGACTACGTGGGAGTCCAGCGACATAGCCATTACGCTAACTGCTGGTTCCCAGCACTTATTTCCCTTTTCAGGAAGACAATGTACTGTCATGTGCTGTGAAAAAAAAAAATTCTCAAGTTTATTGTTACCAATCATTATTGCTTAAATTGATTTAATTTTTTTAAAAAGATTTTTGGCAATAGGACATGTGCACTCAATGGAGAGAGAGACAGCGAGAGAGAAAATGAGAAATCATTCCCCCTGGGGGGGATAGCCACACTGCAATCCCTTCTCCTCCAGTCTCCTCCTGGGATTTTGAGCATCCATGCGCACATGCTCAGCATGATTTTCAAGTCACCATGTCTGAGACTTGAATCAGGTTGGCCATGTGGGAGTCAGCACCTTAGCCACTACACTACCTGCTGGTCCCAAATGTCCACTTCTTTTGTCTCAAGTCAATGCTCTTTCTCAGGTTGCATTATTTTCAAGGCTGTGTTATCATTTCTTCAATGTCTTCGTGGTTCTGTTTAGTCATCCTTGAACAGAGGGCAAACTGATCCAGGTTCAGTGTTTATTATCAGATATCACATACAGATTGCCCTTGTCCTTACTCTCTGTTCACTTGCATATTGGTCAAATTTTCAGATTCACTGATAAATGGTAAGTTGATATGCATAACTTTCAGCCTAATTCCTGATGTCTTTTCATCTTTCCTTCTGTATAGTTCTAGTGAATTGAAATAGGATTGTGTCTTGTCTCAAGTGCTTGATGGTCTGACCCAAAGAACAAATAAAATACTTCACAAAACTAGAGTCTCCAGTATCTGCTGAAATAAATTTATTTCCTGCCTCTGTACCACTCCCTTACCTAACTCTTGTACCAACTGCACGTTCCAGAATACAATACATCACAGCTTGTCTTTTAGTACATCTCACCTATTTATGTTGTGGAAGATACAGCCTGAAACTGGACATAGAAGGAAGGGCAGATATAAAGTGATAGAAGAAAAGGAGAGCACCTGCTTAATTACAGGAATGTTCGATTGATGCAGAGTTTTGTTTTTAATCCAGAAGACAGATAACAAGAATGGAAAGTTATTTGTTTCCATCCAGATTCAGGTGAGTAGTTGTCTTCTGTTTTAGGTTCATCCCTGATGGAGTCTTTCCATCCAGTCTTATCAGTTGTAGTTTTAGAAGAAGATGGATAGATCTGCTTTTGGATGGCAACATGGCACTGCAGTTAGCCTTTGTCTCTGCTTTCGATCAAAGAGTTGTAAACAGAATAGAAGCTTGTTTCCCTGGTAGTAAAAGTCAGTGTTACTGTAAACTGGTAGAGAAGGTTTGCTCCCCAAGTTCCTAAATCCAGGCTCCTCCTCTTTATTCCCCTGTTGTGGCTTCCCAACCTAAGGTCTTAAGGTCAGGTCGTGGTCCAATATGGCCACTTTCACAATGGACTCACATTCTAGTCACAGGAAGGAGAAAGGGTCTAGGCAGATAGGGACAACGTTGAAGAACATGCACAAGTGGGACCAGTAGTTAGCATAATGGCTATGTCGCTGGACTCCCACGTAGTCGATCGTTGTTTGAGTCCTAGACCGGGTGGTTTAAACTCACACCGGGCACGTGTGCATGTGTGCCCAAGATCCCAAGAGGAGAATGGAGGAGAAGGGATTGCTGCATGACCATCCCCCCTGGAAGGTGATTTCTCGCTTTCTGTCTCTCTGTCTTTCTGGTGAGTGCACACGCCCTATAGCAAAAACTCTCAGAGTGCAAATCCAAAATCCAAAATCTTCTAAAAAAAAAAAAAAAAAAAAAAAAGAACATGCACAAGCTGCCTTTTAAGGGAAATTCCAAGAAGTTTACATGACCTTCTTAAATCCATTTTATAGACTAGAACTTGGTTGCAAAGCCTTGACCACCTTGAGGGGAGAGCTGAGTCAGGAAATAAAGCCTAGTTATTAATGATCATCTATCTATGTAAAGTAAGAGTTTGTTATTTTTGTTTGTTTGTTTCTTGAGAGTTTTGTTTTTTGTTTTCGTCAGAAAGACAGAGACAAAGAGAGAGAGAAATCAAGAAATCACCCCCCCAGGGTGGACAGCCACACTGCAATCCCTTCTCCTCCATTCTCCTCTTGGGATCTTGGGCAGGCACTCCCATGAGCCTGGAATAGTTTAGGCCACCGGGTCCGGGACTTGAACTGTGGTTGACTACATGGGAGTCCAGTGACATAGCCATTATACCAACTGCTGGTCCCTAACATAAGAGTTCTTAATGCCAAAGAAAGGAGAGATGAAGACAATAGTCAGACTACCACATTTGTGGCTTTTCCATTTTAGGGATATATTTCTGTACTATTTGAGCAGATAATCGGGAGACATGAAAATGAAGGCTAGTAATTAGACCTTACGTTAAACCCAAATAAAAATTCACTTTAACTCTGTGTGTGTGTGTGTGTGTGTGTGTGTGTGTGTGTGTTTACTTTACCTTTTAATAAGTGTATGCTAGAGGATGTTTATATAATGCCATGCTCATATATTATATTAGAAAAGATTCTAATATCACCTGTTTGGTGGCACCAAGATCCTGATTTACCTATAAAAAACACTTTAGCATTCTTAATGGAAATACTTATTTTTGTTACTTTTAGAGTGTTTTTATTGTACCTGAAATAATTCTCCAAAACAGTAGTATGAGAAGTCTTCAAAACTTTATGGAAAAATACACTTTAAAAGAAAACTATGCAGTCTTAAATTTTTTACACCAAAATAAACTCATACTCATTAACATTTCCATATGAATGTTTTGATTTCTCCTTATATAGGCATACCTCATGCTTGTTGCCATTTTTAAGTGTCCTAATCAGAAGCAGTTGTAAGTGAAGAAGAGACGACAGGGGAGACATGGTCATGGGGTGTTGGGTTGGAATATGGAGGGTGGCCCCATGCTACTAATCTTCTCACCTCTGTTCCCATAATTCCACCTGTCCATCTCCATCCAGCAAGTTTAAGTCATGTAACCTGATATAGCCATCTTTCTGAGAAAAAGTAGTTTTAATTCCTATAAACTTGTCCTTTGTTCATATCACCTTTGATCTTTAATTAGTCTCTCCATTACCTGTCTGGCAGATATTCTCAACTCATAAAGACTAAATTTCCATTGTGAGCACCTCCAGAGTGATTTTTCTAACAGATGGTCTTTGCTGTCTAATTATTAAATGTGTTGTGCCTTAATATTCTTATCTACTCTACACCCGAGCTACAGACCATTGTTAGAATAGGCCTAGGTCAGTGAAAACTGATTTTTTTTTAAGCCTTAGGTCTGTCTTTGCAATTAATTGACTGTATTGATTAATCACCTCCCTGATTCTTCAACTCACACCACTCAGTGGGCAAGTAAACTTCCTTATTTATTGCCTCACCTCCCTAGTTTTTGGCAATTTAATCTTGTAGGGAGTGAAGATAGACAGTGATTGAATGTAAAGAAAATAAGAGAAAAAAATATGGCATTATCCCCACACTTGTCCCATTACTTCATTTCCCCCCCTCATTTATCCAAATATTTCCTATACTTCTCCCAAATTCATCTTCAGAAAGTATAGGAGAATAAGTATATAATAAGAATAATGTTATGGTCTGACAAAAATGGGTCAAAACTTCATCCCCCACTGAAGCTGTATTTGGAGATGAGACCTCTAGGGAAATAAAGTTAATTAAGACCAAAAGGGTGGGGTCTCATCCAATAAGATGAGTGTTCTTATAAGAAGAGGTACACAAGATCTCTGTCATACCCATGTGCACATACGGAATGAGGAGAAGTCATGAGGACCGAGGGAAAAGGCAAAATTCTATAAGCCAGGAAGAAAGCCCTCACCAGAAACAGAATCAATCTGAACCTTGAACTTCTAGTCATCAGAATTTGAGAAAATAAACATCTGTTCTTTAAGGTATCCAGTCTATGGCATTTTGTTACAGTAGTCAGCGTAGACTAATGTAAGTATATAGATGTTCTAAGGGGAATGTCTCTAAACTAGGCCACATAGAAGGAATATGAAGGGGAAGGCCTGAGAGCCTCAGCTCTGTGGGAGTGGTACTCTGTGGAGCAAACACTATAGACAGATCATGCACTCTCCACTGACTCTTCGCCACCATCTAGGGGAGACTGGGAACTAGGCTGTTCTTAATTGTTCTTAATCACCTCGATTTGGACCAGAGTGACTACCAGAATGCATTAGGCAGGAGTCTCAGAGGACTGTGTTCACACCCCTGAAAGTATATGTCCCACTTGGAGTGATGTGGGGAGCTTCTGTTATTTAGTTAGTTAGTTACTTAGTTATAGTTAGTTAGTTTTAGTTAGTTAGTTAAGGTTTTTGCCATAGGGTGTGTGCACTTGCTAGAGAGAGTGAGAGGGAAAATGTGAAATCACTCCCCCAAGGACATGGCCATGATACAATGTCTTTTCCTCCTATCTTCTGGGACTTCAGGCACACACTTCTGTATGCCTGGCATGTTTCAAGTTGCCAGGTCTGCTACTGGAATCACAGTCAGCCATGTGGGACTTCAGCACCTTAACACCTTAACCACCATGCTACCTGCTGGTCCTCAGTCTCTGTTATTATTCACACAGTATTTCCTCAGTTTTGACTTAGAGATGAAGATGAGGAATGGGAGAGAGCATGAGAGGACCTGGTGTCATATTCTAGTTGAACAAAGTTGAAAGTCAGCACTTTACAGGTAGATAGTGGTTCAGCAGTAATGCAACATTCCACCATGCTCGACCCACAAGGGAAGGTCCAGCCTCCCTGTGTACACTGGCTGTGTATGTACACATGTGAGGCCAGGTAAACTGTGGCCTACAGACCCTGTTGGGGATACCTCTCTCTGTCTCTCTCTCTCTATCTCTCTCCCCTTCTTTATCTGAAAAAATAACTAATAATGTGAGTCATGTCAACATAAAATGAAAGTGTAGTGCAAGTCTAAAATATGTGATGCATTTATGAATATAAAAGTGCACAGAAAAATGACAAGAAGGAAATTTTCTAACCCAGTAGTTAAGGTAAGCTATGGATGGTCTGCTAAAGTGCTGTCTCCTAGCTTTTCTTTTTTTTTTTTTTTTAAGAGTGTTTCTTGTATTTCATAAAAATAACAAAAAGCTAAACCAAAACATGACATGTTGTGTATTTAAGATTTTAATATTATGCACTAATATCTCCACACCCTCCCTTTTCTGCTATATGACTTTAGTTTTTTGCATGCGTCTTTGCAGTTCTGTGAGACCGTAAACTCATGCATTTTGTGTTCCGTATGCATCATGCCATTTCCTGTGAAGCTTCCTAAGTCCAAGGATGTTTTTCATCTTTTCATTTCATAACACACATTATTCCACAAACTCTCTTTCCTGTCTCTGCCACAATGCTGAGGAAATCTCTCAGAATGAAAGCTATGCTTTTCTAAGAACACACCCTGTTTTGAATCAAGTTGTGATTTGCATTGTTAACGCAGCAGGAGTTTGGGAGAATTTCTGCACATCAATATCTTAGAAAGCTCTCCATCTCCATAGGCAGATGTAGATTGCTGCATATTTAGCATTTGCTGTTGGGGAAAGGACTGTTAACTTATCTTGTGATGTAAGTAGTTGACTGGTTGTTGGTGTGTACTCTGCCACTGAGCTGACTTAGTTACTGTTATGGTTGGATGTATTTTGGCAATAAACTGGTTATTTTCTTCAAAAAAGAAATCTATAAATATGAAACCAGCACATAGTCTTCAAGTACAACCCAGAAATCTAGTTCTACTCTAGCCTTCAGCAGCTTGAGCTCTTGGCCACGGAAGGCAGGATCATGAACAGTTCACGTGCTTTAGTTCATTATTTCCTAAATAATAAGCAGTTTAGTTTCTTCCAAATGGTGAGCTGTATGGACAGTTGGGTGGCTACTATGATTGTCCCCACCCCCTCAAAATACAAAACAAAAACAAAACTGGCAACTACTGATAATGCAAGCTGTCGAAAACAAAACTGCAAGCAACAGATTGGAGGCTAAACCATGCAAAGAAGAATCTCAAGAGGGATAATTAAAACACACATGCACACCCTGAGGGAAAGAATGATGATTTGCTTGCTCCCTCTACCCCAAATTCTCTTGTATTTTCAAGTACTAAGACTGGAGAAAGTGGCTGTATGCTACAGTGCCTCTAAAATTGACAATTAATAAGGATGCTGTCTTGACTGTCTAAGATTTTCTTCCTGCTAAATGTTTAAATATATCATTCCATTTGCCCCCACTCACATTCTTTCTGCTTCAGGGAAGAGTTCTTGGTCCTTTTGACTTTTCTGACTGCAGGCAGGCACAGGGGGCCTTTACCTAAATGAAAAGATTTGTCTCTGTGTACTTATCTTTGTGGGTATAGAGAAAACTGTAACTCTGAGTCATGGTGAGCTTTTCTTGCAGATGTGTGCCCTGGGCATCAGTTAGTTTTTTGTTTATTTCTCATCTTTGAGGGGTGTGTGTGAGTGTGTGTGTGTGTGTGTGAGAGAGAGGGGGGGGAGTAGAGGGAGAGAAGAAGAGAGAGACAGAAAGAGAGGGAGAGAAAGGGAGAGGGAGAGAAGTGTTTTCCATACACAGATGAATTTGTGACTGGATCAAGAATGAATAAAACCCAAAAGTGCCAGTATTTTTCATCCATCTCAGCTTCACTATATTCAGAACTTGGATTCTCACTGCTGACAACAGAAATATAGCCACCAAGGTATCTTTATACTCTTCTCTAAGTAAGAGCTGAATGAAGATACAGATATACAGATAAAGTGATGATGGCAGATGGGTGGATGAGGGTTCAACTTGGAGGTAGGGGATATTTTAAAAATTTCTGCCATGTGATGTTGTTCATTATCCAGATCATTCCAGAGAAGTCTGAAGACTGCATCAATCCAAATTTAAGCTCTTTTATAAATGGTTTATTCATTCAATAAATATTTATTGGACACTTACAATGTGCAAAGCATTCTGGAAGATACAAAATGCATAAGCTTGTCTTTTTTCTCAAGCAGCTTATGATTGCATAGAGGATGCTAATATGTATATGCAAATAACTATATTACTTTATTCAAGACTTTTTCAGTTGCAAATGACAGAATTCAAACACAAAGTCACTTACAAAGAAATTTATTGGTTCATGTAACTGAAAAGTCTGTGTAAGTAGATCTTCAGTCACAGCTTAATTCAGGGGCTCATTTAATATTTCCCTCTCTCTTTCTGGTTTTCTCTTTTCCCTCCTCCCCTCATACCTTGTAGTTTTGACCCTTTGGACCAACTGTGAGCAAATGTTATATGATTGCTCAGTTCTGGTCACATAACCTTAGCACCAAAACTATTACATAGATTTTACCAAGTGTTTATTAAACATTCACTAAGCAAATGAAATATTTTACAATACCTTAGAATGGTATAAATCAGGATTATGATTTTTATAAAAGTTATATAATGTGAATTTTAGCAAACAAGTCAGGGACCAGCAGTTAGTATAATGGCTATGTCGCTGGACTCCCACGTAGTTGACCACAGTTCGAGTCCCGGACCCGGTGGCTTAAACTCACCTCGGGTGCATGTGCATGCATGCCCAAGATCCCAAGAGGAGAATGGAGGAGAAGGGATTGCGGCATGGCCATCCCCCTGGGGTGGTGATTTCTTGCTTTCTCTCTCTCTGTCTCTCTCTGTCTGTCTGGAGAGCACACACGCCCTATAGCAAAAAAAAAAAAAAAAATAAAAAAAAAAAAAAAACCTTTAATACCTCTCTGCTGTTCTCAATAGAGAACTAGAGAGAACTTTCTGTCAAGGAGAAAGTGTAAGATCCCAGAAGGAAAAATTGGAAAACATGGGAATATAGGCATATGAAGAACAAAACTGCCTAGCAGTAGGGTCCACTTTGGTAGAGAGACAAATGAAGACAGAAAGATACTCACAGAGTGTGAGAATGGGAAAATGGCTAAAGGAAAAGAGGTTATGAAGGAAGAAAAAGCAGATTGAATAGAAGTGAAAAATAGAAGTTAAAGTGATTATGGACCTCTGAAAGGGAACAAGACTGAAATCAGTCTTTTTGTTTGTTTGTTTTAATTGGCATATAAATTATGGGCTACTATGTGATTTTTCAGTATAAGAATATGATGTGTAATTATTAGACTCAGGTGATTAGAATATCTATCATCTTAAACATGTGTCTTTACTTTGTGTTGGAAACATTAAAAATATTTTTTAAGTTATTTTGATATGTGCAGTAAGTGGTTGCTAACTATTCCCCCCCACACACACTGTTTTTATAACATTAGCAATTGTTCCTCTTACCTAGTTGTAATTTTGCTTCAGTTAACCAATATCTACCTCCCTACCCCAGCCTTCCCAACCTCTACTACTCTCTCTTCTGCTGTCTACATCTATGTGCCCATACACTAGACATAAAATGAGTCTGTGACTCCAGGCAACTGAGGTACAGAAGGAAGGAAAGCCACTAAATGGTAAGGTTCCTGTATATCTTTAACCTGCAGTTGTAGAATGTTAAAGTCACACCTAGCAGAGGCTACACACTAATGGTAAGGGACTTGGAATGACAGGGAGGAGGACAGAATCATCCTTAGAAGTGAGCCACCTCTGAAGCTAAGTGCTGTTTTTGCTGTCGCTGGTAAACTACACTAACAGGAAGCCAGAGACAGTCACCAGGGTTTAAACCAAAAGGTAGGTGTAGAAAGGGTGCTCAATCTGCCTCAAGGAAACTGTGAGTGAGTAGGTGACTTTATAACTGTATATATCACTTTGTATGTTGTGTCCCAAGTTCCTTTTGAATACCTGATGGCAGACATACTTTTTCCCCCATAATCTGGGGGCATAATTGCCCCAAATCTGGGGGCAATTTCCTCAATTATGATAGACTTAGAAAAGTCCCTCATGTAAATCAAAATAACACACATGGTCACACTTTTTTTCATTCCCATTGCTTTCTAAACACTAAATTTGTGTCATAGATTTTATTACTATATACTTTTCTTTATTCACTTGATCATGTAGCTAGATTGTATCCCCCTCTTCCCATAGTGAATTCCTTCTCTGTCTCTTTCTGTCTCAGTTTCTTATTCTCTTTATCTTCTCTCACTCCACGCCACATGCACACACTCGTATACCACCTATCATTCTGAAATCTATTTGCTAGATTTATCATTTCCATGAGAGTATTCTAATGCACCCTCTCTTATGCACGCTTTTCTGATTTGCATCACTAATGAGAATAATGAAATTTCTAGATTCAGTGCTGCTCTTGCTGCATCTTCATAATTATTCTCACATTATTAAAATAATGAAAGCAAAATGCTCAGCCTCTTGGCATGCAGTGCTAATGAGGTCAAGGTAGTCAGCTCAGTCTCTGTGCAGGCTGGCCAGTACTATGAGGGGAAGAATGGTCCTGTGGCTATGGACAGCACCCTTGGCCACAACCATCTTACAAAGGCGTATCTGTTATAAACAGACTGGGGTGAAAGAAAAGGCATGGGTTTAAGTAAATCCACAATTTAAATAGGATTAGAGTCATTTTCATAATTAGCATAGTTATGGGGGGTCCATCATCAAAAAGTCAAGCTGAGGTAGCAGTAGAACTAACCTTAACAAGTGACTAGTGAATATATTTCAAGAACTTAAGATAAAATTAGACAGAAATAGTTGAAGGTGAAGAGAAATATTAGATAATAGGTACTATTAGGGGATACCAGAAATGTGCAAATTCTGTAATAACATTACATTAGTTTGTCTGAGGGCCAGTTTATAGAGGGTGTGTACTGTACAACTTTGAGAGGGACTTCCATGCATACTCTGATGTGAATGGGTCGCATGCGGCATTCCCTCTTCCCTCTTTACAACATTTCTAGAACATAAGCATTACACTCTCCCGTCTGTGTTTACAAACGAAGAAATTGAGACTGGTAATGGATAGGTAACTTGCCCAAGTGAGGCAGTCAACAAGAAGTGGAGACAGGATTCAGAGCAATTCTGCTTAAGTTAATGCAATCTTCCAAATGAAGGAAAGACAATATTTAATTTGGCAGGATAATATAACGAAACCTCAGGAAAAGCCCCTGGGACCAAAAAGTTAAGTGTCTTCATTATCTTCAGGAATGAAAGAAAAGGCATGGGTTTAAGTAAATCCACAATTTAAATAGGATTAGAGTCATTTTCATAATTAGCATAGTTATGGGGGGTCCATCATCAAAAAGTCAAGCTGAGGTAGCAGTAGAACTAACCTTAACAAGTGACTAGTGAATATATTTCAAGAACTTAAGATAAAATTAGACAGAAATAGTTGAAGGTGAAGAGAAATATTAGATAATAGGTACTATTAGGGGATACCAGAAATGTGCAAATTCTGTAATAACATTAGTTTGTCTGAGGGCCAGTTTATAGAGGGTGTGTACTGTACAACTTTGAGAGGGACTTCCATGCATACTCTGATGTGAATGGGTCGCATGCGGCATTCCCTCTTCCCTCTTTACAACATTTCTAGAACATAAGCATTACACTCTCCCGTCTGTGTTTACAAACGAAGAAATTGAGACTGGTAATGGATAGGTAACTTGCCCAAGTGAGGCAGTCAACAAGAAGTGGAGACAGGATTCAGAGCAATTCTGCTTAAGTTAATGCAATCTTCCAAATGAAGGAAAGACAATATTTAATTTGGCAGGATAATATAACGAAACCTCAGGAAAAGCCCCTGGGACCAAAAAGTTAAGTGTCTTCATTATCTTCAATGCCCGTGGGGAAAATAAAGTATAGTGCAGGGTCAATGGGGGATGACCTACATATTCTAAAAGAAGAGGTTGAAAAGCATTTATTTGATCTCACCAGTAATACTAGTTCATATCTCTATCATAAAATATCCTTGTTCAGAGGAACACTTGAGTGACGAATGCGGACAATAGGATTCATCCGTGGCTTATTTTTCAGGCCTAGGGTTATTTTACCCTTTACTTAGGATATAGAAAATAAACAGATATGCTTGCGGTTCTCTGTAATATTTCTCCAATGGGGTGTGCGTGCTTCTAAATGTAGATTATGGAGCCCTGCCTTATGCTATTCTATGTCCAAATTCCAGGATTTTGTTTTTCATGATAAAGAGGACCGATAAGAGAGAGAGAATGCTCCTCCAGCAGAATCTCATCACACTGTAATGCCTTCCCTGGCCCTCCAGCTTCTGAAGATCATGGGTGGCTGGGCAAGCACCTGTGGAGTTTTCAGATTGAGAGCCACACTTTGGTCAGCCATTTGCTATCTAACGCTGGAGTTCAGCACACTATAAACTGCTCCACCTAGCTGGGGTTCAGAAAAACCTTAATCATATCAAAAGTCGGAAAACATTTCCCTAGGACATGGGTAAAATGTAGAATGTGTTCAACTTCTAAAGCTCACTAACGGGCTGAAGATTTTAGAATGGATGAAAAGAGAAGCCAAATTAAAAAAAAATAAATTAGAGACATAAGATTCTACCATAAACACTAAATCTCCTATTGCACACTGTCCTTTTAGAAGATAATCTGTTAGATGAGCCAAGTATGCACCCACATTAGGAGAGAAGTGGGAACATCTGACAGGGTGGAAGAACCAAGAACTCAAAGTCAGGATAGTCCAAATTCAGATTCCTGCTCTGCCACCGGCCAGCTGGGTAACCTTGGCAGATGGCATTTTTTTTTTTAGCCTCGGTTTCCTTACTTATGTGGAGATTAATTACTCTTTTCCTTTTTTTTTCCATTTATTTATTTATTTTTACATTTCTCCACAAACATTTACTTTATACATCAAAAAACTTTAGTTCATACTCCATAGTTCTTGACAGTTAATAAACAACTTTCAAAATTTCAAAATACTCAATTTTAAAAATAATGCTCAAAATATTTCTTATAATTTCATATGATTTTGTTTGTGACTCTGTAACAACAGAAACAGTATGGTTTTAAATATTTCTGAGAAAATATTTACATGTCAACTACTCAAATGGTTGAAAAGCAAATACTCAGTTCACAAGTGACACATAAACCTTCTCCATTCAGCCCTGCCTTCCAAGTATTCTGTGATACACCACCTGCTAGCAGAGATCAGTCTCTTTTTCTTCCTTCAAGGTCTTTCTCAAGATAATCCTCTGGTTGTGGTTGCTCTTTTGCAATCTCAACTGATTACAGTGCTGGGCTGGAAAAGTCCAGGTTATTTTATGTTATAAATTCTTTAATATATCTTCTCTAATCCTCTCTGCCAGGCAGAACTATTTATGGTACAAGGCCATCTTTTTTTTTTTTTTTTTTTTTTTTTTGCCCTTGGGCCTTGGGGCCTCCCACAA
>NW_006204824.1:232063-232447 GCF_000334495.1 Tupaia belangeri chinensis
CTTAAATCTCATGCCGGGCGCATGTGCGTGCGTGCCCAAGATCCCGAGAGGAGAATGGAGGAGAAGGGATTGTGGCATGACCATCCCCCCGGGGTGTGATTTCTCACTTTCTGTCTCTATGTCTCTCTCTGTCTGTCTGGCTAGCGCACGCACCCTATAGCGAAAAACCTCTCCCCCCCAAAAAATAGGTTTCTACTTGTTAACGATTGTGTTAAGGGACCAGCAGTAATGGCTATGTCTCTGGACTCCCATGTAGTTGACCGTGGTTCAAGTTCCTGATCTGGTGGCTTAAACTCACCTCAGGTGCATGTGCATGCATGCTCAAGATCCCGAGAGAAGAATGGAGGAGAAGAGATTGCAGTGTGGCCATCCCCCCTGGGGGGT
>NW_006204824.1:232636-240230 GCF_000334495.1 Tupaia belangeri chinensis
GGGTTCTGGGGACATAGCCATTACACTAACTGCTGGTCCCAGTTCCATAGTTTTCTGATTAATCTTCAGATATGACAGTGCAGTCAAAGCCCTGTCCAATAATGAGTATTACTCTTTTCCTAATTTTGAGGATAAAATGATATGACTTATGTAAAAGGGCTGGCTGATATAACATTGATGATAATAAGTTTTGTTGTGGTTATTCCTAGTGTTAAACGGCCAGGAGAAAACCATATCTCAAAAAAAAAAAAAAATCATAGAAATCCGTAGTTGTTTTCAGCCTGGGCAAAGGAAGCTGTCAAAATAGGTTTCTACTTGTTAACGATTGTGTTAAGGGACCAGCAGTAATGGCTATGTCTCTGGACTCCCATGTAGTTGACCGTGGTTCAAGTTCCTGATCTGGTGGCTTAAACTCACCTCAGGTGCATGTGCATGCATGCTCAAGATCCCGAGAGAAGAATGGAGGAGAAGAGATTGCAGTGTGGCCATCCCCCCTGGGGGGTATTTCTTGCTTTCTGTCTGTCTCTCTCTGTCTTTCTGGCGAACACTTGCACTCTATAGCATAGAACTCTCAAAAAAAAAAAAAAAAAAAAAACACTCAAACTGTGTTAAATTACTGAACTTAAAATTCTGAACCAAATTCAACTTTGGTCATATTTGACTAGTACTACTTAAAGGGAAATCATTAAAAACAAACATAAATAAGTTATGCAATGATAGGGAAGGAAAAATTAAAGGGGCCTTTGGCATGGCTGTGCTGCTGCAGTCTTACTGGGCAGCCTTGGTGCCGTGAGAATAAGCCTTTAAAGGCAGAGATTCTCAGAATATCTCAGGGGCAAAGGACAAGGGGGCTGAGCAATTCTGAGTTTGCTTCATTTTCAGGCCTTTAGTCAAAAGAGAAAAAGAGACATTGGCAACATCTGTGTGAGGATGGTGCTACAGGAACTCAACTGATAGAGTCAATGACTCAGACTCCAAAGAGACATTTCTATTCTAATTTTTAAGACAGGGATAAAAGCAGCTGGCATAAGCTTCAGGAAAGGTATAATCTTTCAGTTAGCTGGGAAGAAAAAAATATCAGCAACAAGTCAAAGAAAGTGCTGGTTAGACTTGGCAAAAATTGCCACTTAGAGGAACATGATTGAGAGAGGCAGCTAGCATGCAAGAGTGTGTCTTGCCACTAATTCGGGATGCCTGGGAGACGGCAGTGTGCTGGTTAATTGGACATTATGCTCTCCCAAGTGCTTCCATCATTATGCAGCACATACGGATTACCAGTTTTCAGATAAATGAAATGCATGTGGAATCGTAAAATAGGCAGAGATTCTTCTGAAGCGCCCACTTTCTATAACAGATAAGAACATTTAGGCTCGGTTAGGAATTATGTTTGTGAAGCCACAATTAATTAATAATGTACCAATATCAGAACTCATGTTTTTCCCACCTTAGGCCAGTCTTCATTTCCACTGCCCCAAGTGACTGCATAACTCTTAATATCCTTGAATATCTTTAGTGATTGAGCATTGGGGGAGCCTTGGAGGTCATAATCACTGAAATCAATTCTCTCTGGACTAGGCAAAGGGTGGTAGTTATAGACACGAGACTCAGGAAGTATTCCAAAACTTGCATTTTCACACAAACTATTTATAGTCATCTGATCCTTTATCATTGCATAGTTCTCTTAAATGATCATTAGTGAAACATGGAAAAGAAAATAGGCATTGCAGACAGAGTGATTTCAGGTGAAAATTTATAAATAAAAGGGTTGCTAGCACCGGCACCACGGCGCAGCAGTTCACACGCTCCCTGCTCAGGAGATGCTAGTCTCTGTAGGTGCCTGTCGTGATAATCCTCAGCCCAGTCAGCCTGGAACACATCAGCAGCCCTGAGAATACCTAGAATTCGATGAGTAGAGATGGAAGGAACGGGATCCTGGTGAGACCAGACCCTGTGGTGGGTTCATCTCTGTCTCTCTTTTTTGTCTCTCTCTTTCATGGGCATATGCTCTATAATTAATAAAGAAAAACATTTTAAATGAAAATACTTGCTGAAGAGAATATTTTATCATAGTATAATTAAAAGAAGAATCATTGTACATATTGGGAGCAACCACCCACAGGCAAAATTTTAGTACTGGGAGGTACTAAAATTATAGTACAGGTTGATCTGATACCAAATTTAAATATTGCAAGGCACAATATTCTAGAGATAAATTCTGGGAACACTCTAATTTGCTGAGGTCTCCATCTCTCTAACTCCAAAAATTTGTAATCAGTCCACCTTAAGGTCAGAACTGCTATGGAATATAAAATAATTTGGGGACATTAATAAACTCACCTCAGGTGCATGTGCATGCATGCTCAAGATCCCGAGAGAAGAATGGAGGAGAAGAGATTGCAGTGTGGCCATCCCCCCTGGGGGGTATTTCTTGCTTTCTGTCTGTCTCTCTCTGTCTTTCTGGCGAACACTTGCACTCTATAGCATAGAACTCTCAAAAAAAAAAAAAAAAACACTCAAACTGTGTTAAATTACTGAACTTAAAATTCTGAACCAAATTCAACTTTGGTCATATTTGACTAGTACTACTTAAAGGGAAATCATTATAAACAAACATAAATAAGATATGCAATGATAGGGAAGGAAAGATTAAAGGGGCCTTTGGCATGGCTGTGCTGCTGCAGTCTTACTGGGCAGCCTTGGTGCCGTGAGAATAAGCCTTTAAAGGCAGAGATTCTCAGAATCTCTCAGGGGCAAAGGACAAGGGGGCTGAGCAATTCTGAGTTTGCTTCATTTTCAGGCCTTTAGTCAAAAGAGAAAAAGAGACATTGGCAACATCTGTGTGAGGATGGTGCTACAGGAACTCAACTGATAGAGTCAATGACTCAGACTCCAAAGAGACATTTCTATTCTAATTTTTAAGACAGGGATAAAAGCAGCTGGCATAAGCTTCAGGAAAGGTATAATCTTTCAGTTAGCTGGGAAGAAAAAAATATCAGCAACAAGTCAAAGAAAGTGCTGGTTAGACTTGGCAAAAATTGCCACTTAGAGGAACATGATTGAGAGAGGCAGCTTGCATGCAAGAGTGTGTCTTGCCACTAATTCGGGATGCCTGGGAGACGGCAGTGTGCTGGTTAATTGGACATTATGCTCTCCCAAGTGCTTCCATCATTATGCAGCACATACGGATTACCAGTTTTCAGATAAATGAAATGCATGTGGAATCGTAAAATAGGCAGAGATTCTTCTGAAGCGCCCACTTTCTATAACAGATAAGAACATTTAGGCTCGGTTAGGAATTATGTTTGTGAAGCCACAATTAATTAATAATGTACCAATATCAGAACTCATGTTTTTCCCACCTTAGGCCAGTCTTCATTTCCACTGCCCCAAGTGACTGCATAACTCTTAATATCCTTGAATATCTTTAGTGATTGAGCATTGGGGGAGCCTTGGAGGTCATAATCACTGAAATCAATTCTCTCTGGACTAGGCAAAGGGTGGTAGTTATAGACACGAGACTCAGGAAGTATTCCAAAACTTGCATTTTCACACAAACTATTTATAGTCATCTGATCCTTTATCATTGCATAGTTCTCTTAAATGATCATTAGTGAAACATGGAAAAGAAAATAGGCATTGCAGACAGAGTGATTTCAGGTGAAAATTTATAAATAAAAGGGTTGCTAGCACCGGCACCACGGCGCAGCAGTTCACACGCTCCCTGCTCAGGAGATGCTAGTCTCTGTAGGTGCCTGTCGTGATAATCCTCAGCCCAGTCAGCCTGGAACACATCAGCAGCCCTGAGAATACCTAGAATTCGATGAGTAGAGATGGAAGGAACGGGATCCTGGTGAGACCAGACCCTGTGGTGGGTTCATCTCTGTCTCTCTTTTTTTGTCTCTCTCTTTTTTGGGCATATGTTCTATAATTAATAAAGAAAAACATTTTAAATGGTCTCTCTCTTTCATGGGCATATGCTCTATAATTAATAAAGAAAAACATTTTAAATGAAAATACTTGCTGAAGAGAATATTTTATCATAGTATAATTAAAAGAAGAATCATTGTACATATTGGGAGCAACCACCCACAGGCAAAATTTTAGTACTGGGAGGTACTAAAATTATAGTACAGGTTGATCTGATACCAAATTTAAATATTGCAAGGCACAATATTCTAGAGATAAATTCTGGGAACACTCTAATTTGCTGAGGTCTCCATCTCTCTAACTCCAAAAATTTGTAATCAGTCCACCTTAAGGTCAGAACTGCTATGGAATATAAAATAATTTGGGGACATTAAATATTATACTGGAAGATATAAAGTTGAAAGGCATTTCAGTGTTTATATAAGTTATTATATTTAATCTCACTGATAAATCTATATCAATCTCTAAGACAGAGTTAGAATTAAGCGGGACCAGCAGGTGGAATAATAGTTATGTCATTGAATTCCCATATAGTTGACCACAGTTCTAATCCCAGATCCGGCAGCTTAAAACTCAAGCCAGGTAGGTGCATGTGCATGCATGCCCAAGATCCCATGAGGAGAGTGGAGGAGAAAGGATTGTGGCATGGCCATTCCCCCAGGGGGTAATTCTCTCTCTCTCTCTCTGTTTCTCCAGTGAGTGCCCTAGAGCCAAAGTCTCTTTCTAAAAAAATGAAATAAAATAAAATAAAACATTAAGAGTTGAGGCATTATACAGCAGGTTTCTATCACAAGCTTCTTAAACACTAATGTATATACTAATTAGCTGAGGAACTAGTTAAAATGCAGATTCAAATTTAGTAGATCAGGATGGGAATAGATTTTCACTGTTTTTCAGCTGTGAGAGGGCATGTCTGCTAGCCAGAGAGAGATTATGTGGGCACACACCCCCAATGTGGCATGGTCATGACTCAATTCCTTCTCCTTCACTCTTCATTCTCATAAGGATTTTGGACACACATGTATATATGCACATGGCATGTTTTTCAAGCCAATGGGAGTGGGATTTAAACTTGGGTCAGTCATGTGCAATCCAGTTCACTAAACACTGTACTATAGGGCTGGCCCAACTATTCACATTTTTAAACATCTCTCAGGAAATGTTGATTATTCTGTTCCATGGATCATGTTTTGAATAATAAGGTTTTACAAGAGTGAAAAGAAAGGGGATGGTCACCAAATCTTCATTACTTATAGAAACCAAGTCTCTTTTTCTATCTTTGATTCATCTTTAAGTAGAGATACAAAATACTATAGAATAAAGAGAAGAGACAAAAGACTTGTGGTTTATAGGCAATATGTTTAAATTGTAAAAAGAATATGTGTGTGTGTGTGTGTGTGTGTGTTTTACACTTACTCCCGGGCCTTTTCTCTCCGCTTATCCTTTACACTGCAGGAAGAGCTATCTTTTTAAGCTCACTCTTTAATTTCACCACCTCCTTCCATTTTATTTTTTTAATTGCTAGAGGATGTGCATATTCACCAGAGAAAGACAGAGAGACAGAAAGAGGGGGAAAGAGAAGGATAAAGCACACCAGTGGAGCTTGGCCACACCACAATCCCTTCTCCATCTCTCCATCCTGTTGGGATTTGGGGCCTGCGCACATACACATCTGGGGAATTTTTAAGCCATCAGGATGAGGATTCAAATTGTGTTTGGTCATGTGGGATCCAGTTCCCTTAATGACAAGGTTAAAGGGCCAGACCCACTTTCTTTTTAAAATCTTTTAGTAGCTCATTCTTTTACACAGACAATGTGGAGGCTGCTAAAATAGTGAATATGGTTCTACTGAAGCTGGTTACTACCTCATATCCTATCCCTCTGTGTTCCCCACTATAAAAGCTCTAAACATACCAAACATCTATTAGTCCTTCAAATATCATTGTTTTCTTTCCCTTTTAGATTTTTATGGTACTGTTTCTTTTTCCTGAAATATTCTTTCTCTTCCATGTAATTCTTTCACTTGACCTTATTTATTTATTTTTTTTTCCTTGCTGGAAAAAGACAGAGAAAGAAAGTAAGAAATCATCTCCTAGGGGGAATGGCCACATAACAATCCTTTCTCTACCCTCTTCTTTCTTAAGATTTTGGGCACACACACATACACGATCCTGTGAGTCTGTGATTCAAACCTTTTTCAGTCATGTGGGAGTCTAGCAGCTTAACCACCAAGCTACCTGCTGGTCCCTCATCTGTTCCCTTTTATCCCTCTGAGGAAACCTTCCTTACTGCTCAGAATCAAGTTTAAGAGCCTCTGTTATGTTTTCCTAAAGCACATTGGTTTGACTCTATCGTAACCCATCATACTGCCATTTTTTAAAAGTTTACTTGAAACTCTCTTCCACCATACTCAAATGTCCTTGAAAAGAGGTGCCATGCCCTTTTCTTGGTCACAGTTTTGTTATTTTTTTTGACTTGACCAATTTTAGATGAATAACTGATAATACTAAATAAATCAATGAACAAGTAACAGTTGCAAACCCTGGACAGAAGAGAGGTTGAGGGATAGCGTAGGGCATTATCCAGAGAGAGCAGAAGACTTCGGGGAGGTTAACCTAACAGAATTTGGGTAGCCAGAGACATTTTTCTAAGGAGAAGGCCCAAGAGCACCAAAGTCTATTTAAATTGGACAACTAGAATTTGGAAAGGGATGCATAAATGAGGAAATTTCAAAGACATGATGAAGAAGAGAACAGAAGATAAAATCTGCAAATCTAACTGTAGTTTTCCTGAAGGAATGCTGACAATATAATAGAACGCACTATTCAGAGAGAAAGTTTCCAGTGGTGTGAGAGGGAAGACAGAGGTGAGCAGAAACTAAAATAAACTATTTTCTCCAAATCGTTGTGAAGCAAAAGATCACTACACTGTGTAACATGAGAATGCAACAGTATGAATTTAGGAAGGATTTGATTGCTTAAATACTTCCAGGCTTGAGAAGAGGCTTGTAACAGTTTATAGAACAAAAATAACATCGTTTGGCATCCATCTGACAATTAAGGGCATATTTGTGAAATACACTATGTCCAGAATAGAATAGGCAGGAAGTACAGAGAAGATATTTGAAAGGCTCCTAAAATACAACGTGCCATGGGTCTTAAACAAACAGAATGTTTATTTATATACCCAAGTTTGGGAAATGTTTGTTGCTTATAATGGTGACATTTTGGACACTTGAACTGGATTTGATTTCTCAGGAAGCTTAATTTTTTTTTCAAACATTCTAATGAGTAGTTCACCTTTTTGTCTTATAAAATATACCCCATAGGACAGGATCCCAGGATCCTCAGAGAGAAGCATAGATTCCAGCCTTCCCCACAGCCCAGCATCTCCTCAGCAATCTCTGAGGTCCTTCAGAGAGAACCTTAAAGCTTTGGAATGCATTATCACAATCCAGTTCATTCTAGCTATCAGGCCAGATATTTGTTCTCGAACATTCATTGACTTAATTTACACACAATTCACTACTGCTTATGTGATATCTTGAAAGTTAAAATTTAGTTTTGATTCCATATAAAATTTCTCAGTGTGTAATGTTTGCGTGTGTGTGTATATATATATATATATATATATATATAGAGAGAGAGAGAGAGAGAGAGAGAGAGAG
>NW_006204824.1:240267-240624 GCF_000334495.1 Tupaia belangeri chinensis
TATATGAACATATATAGAGACACAGAGACAGACATGTGCATGTACATACATGCGCGTAATATATTCATATCAAATAAGCTATATATATATATATTAAAGGATGGTTGAACTATTTACTATAAGAGGTAAACAAATACAAAGATTAAATACATATCAAGGCAAAGAAAAAAAGACAAGGAAAGTGAAGATCTTTCATTTTAATTTTGCTTGTTATCAATCACTTCCTAAAACAATTTTGTGTTTCTAATTTATTATGGATCTTTGTGAACCAATGACCCTGTTAGCAAGTGTTCAATAATACATTGGCCTTGATATAAAGACCCCATAAAAGAGATCTCTCTTTTTTTTAGAGAGATT
>NW_006204824.1:240691-244085 GCF_000334495.1 Tupaia belangeri chinensis
TGGCCACACCACAATCCCTTCTCCTCCTCTATTCTCCACTCAGGACTTTGAGCATGCACACATGGGTGACTGGAGTGATTTGTTTTTTTTAAAGCTGCCAGGTCTGGGACTCGAACTGCAGTTGATCACACATAGGAGTCCAGTGACGTAATCATTATACCATCTGCTGGTCCCGAAAAAGATTTCTAATACGTTGTTCAGTCTTATTGAGTACTTACACGTACTTCTTAATATTTGTTGAAAGACCTGCTGAATGGATAAGTATTGCCTTTTTTTTTTTCTTTTCATTTTCCATTCTAATGTCATCCAGCAAGCCTTTGCAGGGCCTGGGCTGTAGAGCATATTGCTGTGGACCCAGAATCAGAATGTCTGGGTTTAGGGCCAATTCTAGGCAATATCTTATTTGATGGTAGGTCCCACTTTAATTTTTTGTAAAGTAGGGATAGCAAGCACACCTTGAAACCCATAGACTGATATAAATGCATTATTGTTGTGTTTGGTAACATCTGCCCTCCTCCTGAGGAGGAACTCTTAAGTGTAGGAGCAGACTTTTTCTGGGCTTTTTTCCATGTAATATTTCTTTTTTCAAGTATATTCTTTCTAAGGCTAGTGGATGTGGTCTTACCTCCTTATGTTCTTCCTAGACAGGAATGTTTGACTTAACCATGAGGCAGTTCTCTGATCCCCTACTTCCTAATGAGGATTTCATTAACATTGGAAGTATTTAATTGCATCTCTCTGCTTTATAGCAGAAAATACACTTTTACAAGTTCTGCAATTTGCAACAAGATTTTTCTTTAATAAAGACTTGTGTCTTAACCAACAGTTTGACCTGGAAATATTAGTTGACCTTCTTGTTGATTGGTATGCCTGAACTTTTGACACAAAACAGCAGGAGGTAACCCTGTCAAGGTGCTGTAAATATGAACAGCATCATACAGCATGCACTTTATACTGCCACGATGCATTTCACAAACTGTGTCTGCAAGCTGGGATTTAAGAGCCAACTGCAGAGCATAATACAGTGGGGTTAATTAAAAGGTGGCATAATATTTTCCTTTTTCTTTTTCAAAATTATTCTTTACTAATTAGCTGTGCCCAGATTAAGCAAAAGACTGATAACCTAAAATTTTCTGATTAATTTAGAGAGAAGAGCAAAGGAGGCAGCATTTGTTGAGTTCCTGTTCTGTGACATGATATAAATTTATTTAATCTTCATAAAAGTCCTGGGAAGTATCATTTTCATTTTATAAACCTAGATTCTAAAATTCAGTCAACTTAATAAGGTGCTCAAAGTTATGCAACACAAAAGCAATATGGTTGGGATTTAAATTCAGAGATGATACTCTCAACTCACAACCTTTTTCTTCTCACCACCATTGAGTTTCCAAGGAGACAAGAAAATAATTTGAGGGCTGGTCCATGGCTTGGTGGTTAAGAAAACCATATCCAGAATTACCAACATGGTGGTTCGAATCCTGGCCCCAGCAGCTTGAAAAACATACCAGGTACATACTCATGTGTGTCCTTTCTCCCATTAGGATGGAGAAATGGAGGAGAAAAGATGGTAGCATGACTACACCCTGTTGGGGGGTGCTTTACTCCTTTCTCTTTCTGTCTCTCTGCCTATCTCTGGTGAGTACTTGCACCTTCCAATGAAATTTTTAAAATAATGTTATTTGTAAAAGATACAGATTTTAAGATTGCTATGTCCATATGCATATACAAGTCAGGTTTAGATCTAACATAGTGTACTATATTTAGAATAAATTTCATGTGTAACAAGACATAGCACTGCTGGACTCAAGTCAGAAAGTCATCCAGTCGTTAAACTTATATTTTTTGTGTGCCTTTTGCATGGCAGGTAAAGTTCTTTAATTTTCATTGGTATCAAAGGCAATCTTCATATTTTTCCTGGAGGTAGTCATCCAATCTTAAATATTCCCAGGTCTAAGCAAATCTATGGAGATAAGAGCTGGACATTAAATTTATAAGGTTTTGTTTAAATATAAAGACTGATAAAATAATAAATAACACTTCAGCATTAATTCTTCATTCTATTTAAGTCCTAAAAAAAAGAGAATGGTATGCTTTATTTTCCTCAGATTTTTAAAGATTTTTAAAGATTACCGTGGGGTAAGTACTCTCACTGTGTTCATTAGAGAGACACAGAGAGGAAGGGAAGTGAGAACTTACCCCCCAGGGCTGATGACCATGCTCCAGTCCTTTCTCCTCCCTTCTCTAGGGATTTGTGCATGCGTGCACACCTGCCCGATGTATTTCTCAAGTTGCAAGTAGGGATTCAGACAGCATCGCAGGTCATCTAACACCTCAAACACCATGCCACCTGCTGGCCTAAGAATGGCATGCTCTTTAGTTGGTTATATTTTCTAAATTTGATGAACTCACCCATTTTTCCTTTTCAGAAAATGGAGCAGGAAGTAAAAGTTAACCTCATGGTCTGCTTCCCCATCTTATCCAACTCAGACGATGTGAAAAAGAAAGCAAACCAGAGTTAACCATGGAGTAAAACGCTGAGTCACTCCAAGTTCTGATTTTTTTAGTTAGAAGATATAAGACATTTGGACCAACAGCTGGTGTAATGGCTATGACACTGGACTCCCACATAGTCGGCTATGGTTTGAGTCCCAGACGATGGCTTAAATTCATGCTGGGCATTTGTGTGTGCGTGCGTGCCTAAGATCCTGAGAGCAAAATGGAGGAGAAGGGATGTGGTGTGGCCATCCAGCCTGGGGGGTGATTTCTCTCTCTCTGTCTCTCTGTTTCTGTCTGTCTTTCTTGTGAGTACATGTGCCCTATAACAAAAACCTCTAAAAAAATTAATAATGTAAGTCACATGTACTATACCCTGGTTAAAATACAGTTTAAGCCTTAGCATTAGAAGCATGCTTAAATTCCACAGCCTGTCCCTCCCACTCCAGTAGTGGGCACAGACCAGTATCTGTGCACATGGATTCTCACTCCAGCCTCATAAGGATACAAAGTTGTGAAATTGCTAGGCAAGTTCATATTTCATACTTGTTTCTAGATAAAAGTGGGCATTACGATATGGATGTTAAGCCTGAAATATAGATATTATCTGAACATTACTTTGCAGATAATTTACTGACTAGAGAGATAGACGACAGAGAGATGGAGTGATAATTCAAAAGTTATAATAGAGCATGTAGCTATATTTTAATCACTATGAGAGATTTCATGAATTCTCATTCATATTCATAATATATAGAGATATATTATATGGATAATATCTATATCTATCTATCTATATAGAATAAATGCCCAAAAGGAGAGTTAGAGACCTCTTGTGAAAAGTAGTTGATGGTCATGGAAATACTCTACAGGGAGAGCGTATGATTAATGCTGCAGGAAT
>NW_006204824.1:244346-248317 GCF_000334495.1 Tupaia belangeri chinensis
GGAATGCTGAGAGTAACACAGTATAGTGAAATATCAGAAACCATTAAATAACTGAGTAAGAAAGCACAGGGCACAGAATACAACGATCCTGACTCAGCATCAGTTGCCAAGATAAATTAACCAGTACTTAAATTTACCAGGAGCTTTGCATTCATTTTCACTTGTTTTTAGAAGAACACTTCAAAGGTAGACTTATTTCCAAATTAAAAAACTAAGCTCCATGAGTTTAGAGATGTATGCATATGAATGACGCAAGTACTGGTAGATGCGTATAAGTAGTCTGCTTTCTGGCTGAAATTCGATGCATCTTCCTTGGCTCAAGAGCGTAGGGTGTACATTTCCTCCAGGACAGGGTACACCAATAGGACAGCAACATGCCCACTTGTGTTCAGGAAGGCTAGAACTAGAGATCCTGACTGGGGTGAGCGTGACTCCAACTCTGAAACTTCTACACTTTTCTGCTTCATGAAATATCTGCCCCTTCGCTGCTCATTTAACAGTGTACTTCCCTGTTCTTCACACAGTCTCGATTAGTCATTGCTTTTATTTTTTGTTTTATACTCTGATTTTCTTAATGATATTACCCCATGCTTGTTCCCCTATCAGCCTGTGTTTTCTGAGCCAGGTAAGAGAGATCAAATTTCGCCAAGAAGCAAAGATACATGCATCTGCTGACATTTTGTTATCTGTGTTCATGTACCACCTCTTACTTACTGCGCTCGGACATTAAAAAGCATCTTCCATATTTTATGGACAGTAAGATGTAATTGATGTAAGATATACTGTTATTTCATGAGTCACCAAGAAAGGAAAACACAGTCAACTAAATTACAAGATAATGTTTTTTTTTTTTTTAATTATCAACTCTAAGATGCAATTCAACTTCAGAAATATTAATCTGTGAGTAAAATGTGTGCTTAGAATTGAGGAACTATGGTATGTGTTATATCATTCTAATACAAAGTTATATTGGCTAAATATTCTTTTATATAGAATACTTATAATTTACACACACAGTTCACTACTAATACAACAGGTATGCAATCGCAGTTCTAGCGTGTACACATAGGCAGGGTAGCCCTAGAGTCAAGCTTATAGACTCTGGAGCCACACTGTCTGGACTTGGGATGTAACTCTAGCACGTACTAGCTGTGACCTTGGAAAGTCTCTTATCCTTTCAGTGCACTTAGTTTCTCCTCTCTAAAACATAGATAGTGATACAATATGACCCATAGAGTTACTTGAGTATTAAATGAGTAAAACTATGCATAGCACATATTAAATGTCTGATAAATATTTACTGTTAATATTGATGGTATTATGATTACCAAGCACAGGCAGATGAAGGCCATAGTGTACTCCTGATGCAAATATTCATGAAGCCCAGGGGACTGCATCTCCGCTTGAAGATGCAAACCCATACAAGCACACAGCTGTCTGGGCATCCAGAGTACATGTACAGACCATAATCATGCCAGTTATGTAACCTGCCATGCAAGCCACATTCTTCCAAGTCATGTATCCCCTGAGGAAATACACTGCTACTCACAGAGAACCTAAAGCTGTCTCTTAAGTATTTGCACTTTCCATAAATTTACAATTAATATTAATCCTGATCTTGAAAATAAGCTGTGAACCAAAGCAAATCGCCTTAAAAGCAGATTTTCATTAATGAGGAGATTTATTGTAAGTTTCTCACAGCCTACCTTCCTCACTTGGCTTTTGTGAGCAATTGCAAAGCATCTTTCCCTGGTGAGATCCATACATGACTGCTGAGACATGGTTGAGAGCACTTTTGTACTTAATTAGTACAGAAATACGAGTAAAGGCAGAGCCTCATTCACCCTTCCCATTCATTTCCTCTCTCTTCTCTTATTGTGTTGTTGCATATGGACAACGAATCTATTCACAGCCACATGTGTAACAAACACACCAGATCAAGGCTTCACAATTTTTAACGCCTATCCTTCTTCTACACACCTTAGACGTTGCCCTACATCCACTCACCTCAAGGATTCACTTAAGGTCAAATACATTTATAGGTTTCCAGCTTATACGCGCTTCTACCTTGTGCTTTCTCCTTCGCTACTGGTTGCTTGAGCTGTTTCTCAGAAAAGTGGGTACATTTACCCATGACTCTGGCAAGAATTTTCTTTTCTGGGTTCATAGGTTACACTGTTTATAAGTACATCTCAGATGGACTAATGGACTTTTATCATCGAGAAAAAAATGAAGTCGCTTATATAAAGTACATACCAAAAATGAAGCTCAATCTCACCTATCTATTCCTCATATCTATTTCTTCTCTATTTACTTACTCTTATGAGAAAACAGAACAGGAAGAGACGGAATGGTAGAGCAGAGGCAAGTGTAATGTATCAGTCTTCGTGTAATTTAACCCCATACTTTTTCATACAGAAACAGGTCACAGATTTAAATGATGAACTATCAGAGCCATGAATCTGTGTTACTCCAACCAATGCTTCCTAAACCCTGATCATTATTCATAAAATCCCTAATCACTCTAGCAAAGCTAGAGAGAAGGCCAGTGAGCAAGGCAGATTGTAGCCTTGGAGGTGCTGACCATTCACACGGTCATAACACTGTCTTGGTATGTAAGTTCTCCCCAGCTCATTATTATCCAGAGGATAATGGGAATCAAAGTATCTGTCATTCATTGATAACTACTGAGGGAGACAGAGCCCTTCTGCTGTTTTGTGTCCTAACCACTTCTAATTCTGCTTTTCTAAATTTCATCCACATTTTCCTTTATATTTAGAATCCTCTGACCTTAGTTTCCACACTTAACAGTCCAGAACGTATGCTACATGTTCTGGATTCTACTAAATAACTATTATCTCAGTTCTCAAAATCAGCTGCTTAAATAAGCAACCATCAGACTAATAGCAGGTGCACAGAGATGACTTCAGTCTCCAACCAACACAAGAAATTATAAACATTGTCTACTGGTCTTTGCTTTTCCAGTTTATTTCTTCTTTTTCAGCCCTTGAACTTGCATTTACTCATGTCATGTGGAAAATGTCAAATTCTAGCCACTCAATATAGCATTGACTTAAAACAGGAGATCTGAGGACTGTGGCCCTGGTTCTAGTATAACAAATATAAGCTTATTTGCAGTAGGCCATGGAGGCAAGGCTCTCCTTATCTTGAGTCCCTATCATCTCCTGGTGCCTTGAACGTGTTTCTAATTGACCAGCATTGTGTTAATGGAGCTCTGAAATGGGGTTCCAGAAAGCCTAACTAGAGGAGGCCAACTCTGAAAACTGCCTACCACTTTCTGGGACTTACAGGAAACAACATTATTTATTTACTCATGTAAAAAGTTAACAGTTATTAAATAAGTAGTGTTATGTGCCATCTATGGTTTAAACACATGGGATACATACCATCATAATTACTATATATATATTTGAGTATTTACCATATGGTAGATAATATTTTAAGTTCTTTACGTTCGATCAATGCTAAATGAAATATAGTTCTTATACCACAATGATAATTATTTTCCTCTCTTTCCTATGTAGGAATTTTGCCTTTCAAGGACTTTGAGGAAATAGGTAAAAGTTTTCTAATTTTCTCTAAATAGAAAAAAAAAAAACAACAGAATTTGTTGTGATTTCCCTTCTTACAACATTCTTATTATAGATGACCCATTGTGTATGTTTAATCTATTCGTTTTAAGTCTTAAACTTTGAAGATGACTTATGTAAAAACAGCAAGGTAAAGAGGATGTCATGGCAAATCTTGAGATACTGAGCATCTGCTGGCTATCAGTCACAGCTCAAATGTCACCTACATTGGGTTGCCATTAAAAGTTGAACATAACAAACTAGAATGACACATCACACATGTGCCTGGAGGCAGACATTTTCAAGAAGATGTTTTTGCTTTTTTTTTTTTGCAAAAAAAAAAAAAAATAAATCAATTCATCAATAAACTAACCTAAATTT
>NW_006204824.1:248531-260803 GCF_000334495.1 Tupaia belangeri chinensis
CAAAAAGAGTGTTTTGTTTTTTTTTTTTTTTAAAAAAAAAAAAAAAAAGAAAGAAAGTAAGAAAGAAAGAAAGAAAAGGAAAACCTGAAGTAATCCTGGTCCTGGTTATTTATTTTGGAAAAAATAAAAAAGTGTAAACCATAGGAGATTACATATAGCTCAAAACAAGTCAAATGCAAAGTAGGTGAAAAAGGAGCCATTCTGGGCTTCATCACCATTTTCTTCAGCAGATCATATCTTTCTGAAAACAAATGTCTGAAAAATACAGACAACAATAGCAACAAAATAAAAAGAATGAGGGTCCACGGATAGACCGTGAAGCCAGTGAGATGTGAATAAGAAATGTTGTTCAACTCAGCAGGACCATTATCTATTTGTTTATTAAGTTTTCCACTATAGTAGTTTGATCTGAAGATAACAGAACATTTATGAAGCATGAAGCGTTTCCTAAGCTTTCAATTAAAATGAAATAAAACAAAATGCAGGATGTGTGTTCATTGCCAGAAATCTCATTAGGGCACCGGTCATCACAGTCGGGCATGGCTTCATTACCTTGTGCTCTGGCTCGGCTTACTGTGCACTGGCTTGGCTCAGGCGCCAAGGGTGAGCAATGCAGCTCTTCACAGACCTGGGCTTTGTTTTCTAGGGAGTAGCATCTGGAATTGATCTCTTAAGACAAAGAGCAGCACTCTGACCCCCTCTCTATAGACGAAGACATTGAAGTAAACCAATCGGTTTTCCATAGGTTCCATTGTAAAAAAATAGAAATACAACATAACAATTAGAAAATAACGTTAACACCCTGAAATCCCTTGTGCTTGTATTTCTGTGGTTTCTTTTTTCTAGGAATTTGAACTTAGAGAGGGGAGGGAAGAAATGGAAGAGCATTAAATGAGGGAGAAGGAAGAGAGAACAAGTAAGAGGCTGGAACAGACTAATGATGCAAACCCTGGCAGAAAGTGCTGGGGTGCATGGAGCAGAGCATGCAGAGCAGGGCAGAGGGCGAGAGCATGGGAGCTTCGCCTCTTCTCTGACAGCCAGACTGTAGGAACAGTTCAATTTCTTTTCATGGAACAGTTAAAAAATAAGTCCACATGAAGAATCTCATAAGAAATCAAGACCTAAATAGCAGTCAAAGCTAGACCTACGAGTATTTTTGTTGTTAATTTTAAAGATTTTGTATTTTTTTAATTAATAAAATTTCAGTAAGACATAGAATAAAACAACTCAACTTTGGTATGTGTTCACTAGTGTCTGTGTTAAAACCACATCTGCTTTCCTCGGTCCTTTAGATAAATAAACTGCATTATAAAAATGTATAGGTCAAATACCTCTTACACTTGGACAAATTCCAATTGTGGGCCATTTGGTCCACTCCGTGAAAGACCATTGGAAACCCACAGCCAGTGGAAAAAAATTACGCACGAATAGTGCATATTTATAACCTGAAAGAGCTCCAGAGAAAGGTAGGGCCAGGTATAGAATAAAGCCTCATAGTTCCCTTTTTTGTCTTTTTTTCTTTTTTTAACCTAGTGTTATGGTAAGATTTTTCTTATCACTTAAAGAAAGCATTGGCTCAAGAGTGGAGTTTTAAAAATAATGAACCACTTATACATGTGGTCTAAATGGAACGCCTTTTTTTCCTCCTGAATTTCACTCTTTTCATCTTGTGCATGAACCACAGTAGAGTTTAGTTGGAACTGGAATGCACTCACTGGTCAGAAGTCAAGGAGGAACAAAGAAACTGTGTTACCATCCTCGCTGAGCCAGCCAGCACTGAAGATCATGGATATTCTGTGAGTACTGAATGATGAACTTGAATTAGGACTCACTGATAGGTGAAGGTTCTCGAGGCACTGTCTAATCCTACTATAGAAGGAGACAGCATTAGTGTGGTTCTGGCACTGCTACTTATTAGCTACTTGAGCAAGTTGCTTAGTTTGTGCCTTAATTTGCTCAACTTTAGAAGTGTACAGACCTCATAGGAGTTTGAGGCTCAACTAAGCTAAGACTTCTGAAGTGCTTAAAATGGCACCTGGCATGCAGTAAGCACTCAGTGCCATTTGCTACCGTTGTTATGATGATGTGTCATCATCTCCAATAGTAGTCTTTTCCTGTGTGCCTGGTGGGTGTCTTTGGCAAGCCACTTTACTAACAAACTGATTGGGTAAGTAATGATTTGGAACAATCAGCACTGGAGGCAGGCTTGGGAAGGAGAGTTTGGCTGATTGCTGTTGTGTTATTTTTCTTCCTTTTATGATCCATAACCAGTACTTACTGGAGCAATATATATTCACAAATTGCAGACCCAGAGAGTTGGAAGGAAAAGTTGCTATTTAAAGGCTGCTCACAGCGTCTACAATAGATTGGCATTTTGTATTTACTACTAAGAAATAAACTATTGGAGAAGGGTTGATTTAACTAACGTGGCCTCAGAACTATTCTAGGTACTGGAGGTAGAAAGAACCTACATAAATATTAGGTCGTTGGGAAAGTCATGACATATGTTTCTATGTTTTTTTATGAAAAAATGTGTCACGACTTTGCCAACAAGCCTATAAATAAATAAAATATTTTTTCTTGGAATGGCTTAAGATTTAGCCAGGTATTCAAAAGTCACTCCTCTCTGAAGCAGTAAAGGCTTATTAAACACTCTCTGTCTCTCTCTCTCTACAATATCAGTATATTTTATATATATACTGATATTGAGATCATCATATTTCATTTATATTGGCTCATATCATACACTTAAGGGAAAAGAAGTTTCAGTGAAGTAGAATTTTTTTTTTAGTATCTACTTGCTTAATATGGATTGTGTGTAAAAACTTGAAGCATGGAATCTGTACAACAGATAGATGAGATAGGGAATTACAAAAGATAGAAAGGAATAAAGAAAACAAGTCTTGGGAACCAGCAGTTAGCGTAATGGCTTTGTCGCTGGACTCCCACGTAGTCGACCACGGTTCGCGTCCCGGACCCGGTGGCTTAAAACTCACGCGGGGTGCGTGTGTGTGCATGCCCAAGATCCCGAGAGGAGAACGGAGGAGAAGGGATTGCGGCGTGACCATCCACCCTGGGGGGTGATTTCTCGCTTTCTGTCTCTGTCTCTCTCTGTCTGTCTGGCGAGCACACACCCTGTAGCAAAAATCTCTCCAAAAAAAAAAAAAAAAGAAAAGAAAACAAGTCTTTCAGAGGCAGAATTTACATACAGAGAATATCAGTAGAGAAGAACTTGATAGGCTATGGGTAGGGAGGCATAACATCTGTTGGGCTGGGAATTCGTGGGTTTCCCATTTCAGAGTCTTTGTTTTACTCTATAAGGTATTAGTGAGACATTACAGGGTTTGATATAAAGAAAAGATATACTGAAGTAAATGGAGTATCCAATTGAATGAATCATATAAAATTTCCAATATTTAACCTTTTTTTTTTCTTTTTAGTAACCTAAGAGAATGGCAATTTATATAGTTCAATCTAACATCTTAAAAGCAATCTGTCTCATATAAGAATCATGGAGATTTTCTTGGAGACTGAATCTGTTATCCAGAAGTCAACTCTCATGGGCATTTATTTGCTTATTTATTGCTATAGGACGTGTGCGCTGGCCAGAAAGACAGAGAGACAGAAAGCAAAAAATCACCCCCCAGGGGGAGATGGTCACATTGCAATCCCTTCTCCATTCTCCTCTCAGGATCTTGGGCACACATGTATGTGTATCCAGTATGAGTTTAAACCACTAGGTCTGGGACTCGAACTGTGGTTGACTACATGGGAGTCGAGCAACACAGCCATTACACCAACTGCTGATCCCTCCCATGGGCTTTTATAAAGGTGGATATTTTGAACAGAGAGTTAATTTTACTGATATATGTGAGCTTTTGTTGAGTTTTCTTAACCTCTTTTTTTTTTTTTTTTTTTTTTTTTGGTGGTGGTGGTTGTTCAGTCTTACTCTCAGGAAAGGGATATCTTTGCTTTTCTTACATCCTTTTGGACCCAATTATGATGATTCTGATCCCTTAGCTGTTTGACCCATAGACCTTCTACAGAACATCTCAAGGATCCTTCTTAGAGGGGCAGCAGAGGTGAGCTTAGCTTCCTTAGGTTAGGATAGTTACACTGGATTTGGTAGGTGAACTGCAAAAATGCATGGATAAGCACAGCTATTGAGAACAAATAAACAGCTTCTTTATAGCACTCTTCACTGGATTTGGAAAAATACTGTAGATCTAAGGAAACCAAACTTTCTATGGTTATTCTTACTTGTAAATAGACTACAAAAAGAAAATATTGGTTCTCATTTAAGAGACATTATTAAGCATCATCAAATTTATGGTTATATAAGGATATATAAATAATTAATAACATGGGAATGTATAGCCACTCAAATGCTTTCAATTTCTCTCTCTCTCTCTCTTTTTGGAGAGCTTTTTGCTATAGTGTGCATGCACTTGCCAGAGAGACAGAGAGAGAGAAAGCAAGAAATCACCTCCCAGGGATGTGGTCAAACCACAATCCCTTCTTCTCCTTTCTCTTCCTGAGATCTTGGGCACATACACGCATGTGTGCCCAGTATGAGTTTTAAGTCACCTGGTCCAGGACTTGAACCTCATTCAATTACATAGGAGTATAATGATGTAACCATTATGCAATCTGCTGGTCCCAAATGCTTTCAATTTTTAAAAATGATTTGAGGTTCTATTTTGGGATTGAGAATAATGGAATTTCTTTGAACCAATTCAACCCACTACTAATTATGTGGTATAGGCGTATAATATGGAGCATGACAAAGGCAGGTCATCGACTTTGTCAGTTGAGTGAAATAATTATAAAGCTACGAAATGTTAATACCATCAAGTATATCCAGTCGAGTGAAATAATTATGAAGCTACAGCAAAAATTAATATCATCCAATGTTTGCAGAGATTAGATGACAGAATATTTATAATTTAAGGTTTTTACTTTAGTTATATATTATATCACATGCTAAAAATTTGGGCCTATTTACAAAACATCATGGGTCTAATGATACAGTCATTATAAAAATTAGAGGCCGTTTTAGGGAATTCTAAAGACCCACAGGAATTTAGACTAGGACTGGAAAAGGAGCTATCCTCCTCTTTGAAGACTTCAAAGCATGTTGAGCAGAGATTAAACAAACATTGAAGTTCCACAAAGGCGGAACAATAGAAAAAGAATTTAAAAATATGAGGAAGATATAAGAAATTGAAGATAAGTGAGAGTGTATGACATAAGGTAGGGAAGAGCAATCTGGGAGAATGTGCTAGAGAAAAAGACAGATAGGACTGAGTTGTTGGAGTTGGTGGCCGGTGTAGAATAATATTTAGTTCGAGGATCAGACAGTAATAGCAGTAAAACAACACCAACACTGGCTCCAGATGGGAAGGTCCTGGGTTTTCATGCTGAGGCCTCCCTGTAGACACAGTACATGTGCATGTCCATGATCTGGGTCACTGGATTGCTGAGTGCAGACCATGCAGTGGGGGCCTATCTGTCTCTTTCTTCCTCTTGAAGTCACCAGAAAAATCTGCTCTGGGCCCTGTCCTTGCCATCCACCCAGATTTGATTTTCATATTACACATTCAAGATATGCTTACAGAGACAGCAGTGCCAAACTTGGGTGGGAGAGGGCAGAATGAGCCAACTAACATATCTCTGGCTTTCTTTTGCCTCCTTTATTTCAGAACCATGACCAGCGAAGAGGATGAGAACTGCTTGATCTCATTTCTCCTTTGCTCCACCTATAGAACTGACTTTCTTTCTTCCCATGAAAAATGTGGATTCCCTGTATTTGCTTTGGTCAGTAACTCTGAAGGCAACACAATACTGTTGGACATCAAACGCCCTTGACAATCCACCCACTTATCAGATAGATGGGAAAAACGACCCATCATACTCTAAGTGTATATAGCACGCGTGTGTGCCTGTGCACGTGTGTGAGAAAACACTTGCATGAGGTACCATGCATTAATATTTTCTCTTTATTGGCTCATTATAACAGCCATCCCCCCATCTTCTTCTTTAATCTATAGAAAAGAGAGAAGGAACAAAAGAGAAATGGAGGAACTTTTCTAACAAGACAGGATCGTCCATCAGTCAGTCCTAGGGGCTTCCTGGCCCATAGTGAGCTCCAAAGCTCTGCCTGGCCCTGCTGATGTGTTTCAGAGGATTTGTGCCAAGCTCTCTCTTTTTTGCTGACACATTAAACCCTGAGTGATCCTTCACAGGCTGAGTGAAATGGATTTAAGTCTTGGCTCAGAGCCGCTTTGCAGTTTAGGATCCTGGACAGTTGCGTTCATAGCCAGAAGCACAGAGAAAAACACAACTGCACTTTTCAGTTCATATTTCCCTCAGAAAACTTAGCATTACACTGCTGTGTGCTAACTCGGTCACGCTTTTTAGTTTTGTTTCACCAACATGACTAGAAGCTCCTAGACATCAGAGCCCTGTGAGACATTTTGTTGTATCCCTCACAGCACGTTGGACTGAGATTAAATAAATCTTGAAGTTTTACAAAGGTAGGACTATAGAAAGAGGGAAAAAAAATATGAGGAAGATACAAGAAACTAGAGGTGAAGTTGAGCATGTGACTTAAAAAAGGGAAATGCAATCTGGGAGACTATACTAGGAAAAAGGAAGAAAGAACTGAGTCATTGGCTTTGGTGGCCAGTGTAGAATAATATTTAGTTAGAAGACCAGACACATACAGCAGTAAAACCACACTGTGATGCTGGACCCAGGTGGGAAAGTCCTGGGTTTTCATCTGGAGGCCTACCTGTAGACGTGGGTGCGTGTGGGTGCCTGTGATCTGGGATCCTGGATTGCTGCATTCAGACCTTGTTAGATGTGCCTGTCTGTCTTTCTCTCCCCCTCTCTTTCTCTATCTCTCTCACAGAAAAAATATAGGTAAACTTTTTTAAAAAATGTAGTTAGAAATGTCTTCCTTTGGTTTGTCTTCCTTTGTGTTCCCTGTCCACATTCTTGTCCTCTCTTCCTCTCTTTCTCTATGTGTAGCCAGCAAAAAGAGTATAAGAATGGACAGCAGCTCAAGAGGATGGCCACGCTGCAAGTCAGAGTGCAGACTCACTGTCCTGACAACCCACAGGAACGGTGTCTGCCATCCTGAGACTAGGGGGCAGCAGAACTGCACAATGCTAAAGCCACAGTCACCCATGCTTGTCTGTGGCTGACTTAAGCACCTGTCTCTCCTGTTACCTGATCTAATATTTTCCCCTCCATTGAGGGCCTTTGAGGATGGTGAAAATAGAACAAAATGCACCTGAGTCATTAAAAAGCCTCCTGATAAGCTCCTTCAGCCCTTCCCTCCCGAGTCCCAAGAAAGGATGCCATTTTTTTTCCCTCCCAACACGTTTAAATCATTGTTCACTGAATGGGAACATCCTTTCTCTCCTCAGTCTTTTCCAAGGGGAAAAATGGTGCCTAGGTCTATGAAGTATCCCTGTGTGCATCTGTTAGATCTGTTGAGAAATAAATGACTCTGGTCTCTCAATGTTCCTAAGAACAAATGGGAAATGGTGCAATTCAGGCAGCAGATAGTGAGACCACCGTGAGGCCATCAGTTCTCGGCAGACACTTAGAGAACTCTGACTTTCTCCTTGGCTTTAAATCCCACCTTCTGTTTTTATTCTCCCTTTACCAGATTGTTATCCATTAGGTCCCTTTACTCTGTTTTAGCATTTCTTTTCCTTTATTTTCTCAAACTCACTCTCGTCTCTTATTCTTTCTGTTTTATTGCAGTTCCATTTCTCTGTCTGTCACTCTTTTTGGTCTGCTTCTCTTGATATTTATGCAGCTGGATTACATTAGTTCATTGCTCCCATCAGGTAAATTAGTACCAGAAGCCAGGGCAGGAGGGAAAGGGGCTCTGCTTTACCTTATAAATAGAGTAACCCTCGTGTGGGTCATGATGAGTGGTGGTCTTTCCTGAATAACATCCTAACAGCTCCTTTACCTCCACTGGTATTGAAATGATATTTGCTTTTAAAGCAGCAGGGCTTCACTAAAAGCCCAGAAATCCCTAAAGTCTCAATTGTATTGGCCCTCTCCACATCTCCTTCCACGGCTGTGAAGTTTGTGACACAGAACCTAGTGGTACTCACTGCAATAATACATCTCCAACAGATTTCTTCCAATCCGCTGAAATTGAGGTGCTCCATTCATGAGCACGGGCAGTGAACAGGTTTCAGTGTTGCCCTGTCCCATATATGATGTGTTCTCTTAGAGAGACCTCATCTGGCAAAAGATATGTATGGCAGAGTTTCCATCGTAAAAATCACATTTACCTTTTGGTATTATTTTTAATTTTACAACAACTGAGAAGCTGAGAAGAGATGTGCCATTCTTCTGGCTCCTTTGAGAAAAGATGCAGCCCTCCAAACGTACCAACTCTATTTTCCTGCCTCTTCCTCTCTCTGTTGCCGACACTGCCATTCTGTTTTCCACTCCCGTCTCTTTCCTTTTCTTTTCTCTCCTAATGCCATCCTTAACTCAAGGCTCTGAAATTGTTTTCCTAGCAAATTGTGAAAGAGTTTATCAGATGATCTAAAGTTGCCCCAATCCTTAACCTTTTCATGTCAAATCTGTTGTCAAAGTTTTAGCCCAGGAAGAGTTATATCTTACGGATTTGACTGGGAACAGCTGTTCCCCGTGTAGTTTAGGGCGTTTTCAGCAGGCTGAGGGCAGTCCTGCTAAAGGTGCTGTGGGGAGTTAGAGTGATAAACCTAAGCAGTTGTGAAAAATCCTTTGGTTCTAAAAAAGTGCATTGACTTGGAGCTATGAATGGGTAAGGAATAGTTGGCAGCATAAAGGGAAGCAATGAAGAGGTACAAGGCAGACAGCTATTACTAAAATAAATGACTGTAGAGAGAGGACACAGGAAAATAGATGAAGAAGAGAGTGGAGAGAATGGCTGAATCCTAAACAAAGGCAGTCTCGGAGTTGTCTTGATGGGGTCCTTTGACCTCTCACTGAGCTTCTCGCCACATGGCTCTGTGCTCTGGAGAGCTCCTCCTCCTCCCTACCTGGGTACTCACACGTGACTTCATGTAAGAAAATGACCCACTGCTGTGAATGGTATCACTGTATCACTTGGGAGTTATCTGAACAGTGAATATGCATCTGTCTTCTGTTCTTCATCTCATTAGTAAGCCTCCAATTTAATCCCTTATCCAGGCTTTATCCATAGCCACGTGCAATGCTGAGACTGATGCTGACATCAGCTTCCCCTGCCAAGGACACATCAAACATGCCAGGAAAATATACATGGAAAGCTGCTTAACAAGTATGATGGAAATGAAGTTTCCCTCATCTTTCCACAGAACTCTAGCCTGACCAGACCTAACGCCCTGACCACCTCCAACTCCCTTTCATTTCCACATTTTCAAGGGCAAGAGTTTCTCCATAAATAATTTTCCACAGATCTTTTTTTATTTTAATCTTCCATCATGACCTCCCCTCTCACCCTTAATGCCTTCCTCATCCTTCGATGCATGACCAGAAACAAAGGCAGAGAGCAGGAACTGATTCAGCTCTCCTGGGAGGTAGACAGTAATGCCACAGTGGAGACAGGACAGGAGTGGGAGCCCTCCCAGTGTCAGTTAGGATTCATGGGAGGAGAGTGAGAGAATTAGTTCTGGAACTCTGGGTTTCTCCGTTAGCAGAGGGGTACAGATGACAGAATGACAGAGAAGGAGAGAATGAAGCAGAAACTACATTTCTTTGTGTGATTTTTTTTTTATTCAGTTTTAGTCAAGTGTCTTGATCTTGAATATTTCTCCTCTCTCACCCCTTTCTTATTTTTTTTATTCTTAGCTCTCAATTTCACTCAGTATCCATTTAACTAAGCAAAAAGTGAATTTATACTATAAAACCTCAAAACCCAAATTGTGCTTTTGTGGGCTGTTTTATATCACTGCTGCTTTTTACTCTCTCTCTGAATAAATTACTACTTTTTAATTTTTATTTATTTTTTCCATTTTGATTTTATTTATTTACTTTTATTTCAATTTCCTTTATATATTCAATTACATATGTCACTTAGCTTCCAAAGTGAATATTCCAACATGTATACATTTCTCACCAGTCCAGTGCATGTGCTCTCCAGAGAGACAGAAAATGAAAAATCACCCTCCAGAAGGGATGGCCAGGCTACAATCCCTTCTCCTCCATTCTCCTCTCAGGATCTTAGGCATACATGCACTCACCCCTAAGCATGAGTTTTAAGCTGCTGGGTCTAGGACTTGAACCATAGTTTACTACATAAGAGTCCAGTGACATAACCATTATGCCATCTGCTTCACCCAAAATACTGCATAGTTTTATACGAGGTAGGAACTGATTGACCTGTTCTAAGTGAGTGCATGAAAAATAATCAACAGACTTAGAATGCATTATGTATGTGGAAGCAGGTAAAGAGAGTTTTGCACTATTTAGGTGCCCAGATTAGCAAATATTGAAAACAATAAACACAGAAGAATAATTATATATTAATATTGTGAGGAAACCAGACAAACTAGACTGTAAGGAGCTAACACAAGCTCCTGCATGTGCCCGGCATCCTCTCTGTGTCTATCGGCTGTGTTGTGGTATAGCTGACCTGATGCAAGTCTTACAACTGCGGACTTTCCAGCCTCTAGGATCATGAGTCAAATAAACCTCTATTTCTTCTAATTTATTCTGTCTTAGGTATTTCTGTTAGTAACACAATGGTGTATTAAGACAGGTATCCAGCAAAAATAGCCCACATAATCTGGCTGGGATTTCATTTGACGTCAACTGGAAGACTGAAGAAGAAGCTTAGTAAGAAAGTTTTTATTCACAAATAGTAAAAATTTGGGTCAATATATGATCTTACTAAAGGTATTAAAATTAAGCTAGCTCTCAATCACTGTGCAGATATAATTCTCATTAGCAAAAGGATTGTGTTTTATTAAAATATGTTAACACTGTAGGGTCTGTAGGATAAAAAATGAACGTTTGGAGTACAGGGGATAAAACCCACTTGAAATATTTCAAGTAATCTTTATTATTCTAGGGGAAAAAAGTTAAGAAAATACAACAATAGAGTCTGAAACAGGTTATACAAGACCTTGATGAGAAATAATTTCAAAGCTTCAGAAAAACAGAGACATGCAGAAAAAGTTACCCCAAAGAGTATTTCGAGGCAGGATCTGGAAAGGTGAAATTTTTTTTTCATTAAAAATGCTATTAGTTGTGGCACAATCTGGACCAGACCAGCATGAGGAAACTAGATGTATCTGGCCGGTCTTGCCCCATCCAGGACGTGCTCTCCCTGCCCAGGTCTCTGGCCCTGAGCCCTCCTTGAGGTGGAAGCTTTGTTGAGCCTGGTGGTCTCCCATCTATCCCCCCTTCACCCACCTCCCCAACAACGAGAAGGGCTTAAGGCCATGAGCCATTTTAGAGATAGCTGAAAGCCCAGGAGATGGCTCCCGCCTTGCACCACCTTGAGACAGGCAAAATGTATGTTGGGGATGAAGTTTGATGACACTGATCCCAGAAACTCTTTGTCTGAAGTATGTATTAAAAACTCTTTTTGCACCATGTCTACAAGTTCTGTATGCAAACAATCTCATGGTGAAGAGAAGACATTAACAGGGGATGTGGAAACCAATTCTCCATGAACTGTGCCAAAGAAACAGCTGTCTTCTATTCCCGAAAATGCTTTGCCCGTAACTAAACCCACATCTCCTTCTCCACCAGCACAGTCAACAAATGGCACACATCTTACAGACTTTTCTACTTGGAATACTCTCTTTTTGCAGAATTTACCTTGGTTGTGAAGCAGAAGTTAACAGGTGTCTATGTGCAGCCATCTTACCATTCTGCATTAACACAGTTTGGAGTAATATTCATACGGCATGGACTTTATCAAGATGGCATATTTAAGTTTACAGTTTACATCTCTGATCACTCTCCAGATGGTGACCATCCACACTTGGTGTATGATATTCCTGTCTTTTACCCATTAGGAGATCTCTCTTCAGGTGAACCAGATACAAAGAGGCATTTTCAAAATGAAGGTGGAACCATAATCATATTCAGCAAGGATTAATGTATGTGAGAAGAGTTTTCTGCCAGACTGGTACAGCAAGCACACCCTGCTTCCAGAAGCTGCAGTACTGTATGACAAAGATGTTCAGCTTTTTAAAAGTGAAGTGGTCACTGATAACCAGAATACATAGGGAACTCAAGTGCCTTATGCAAAAAAAAAAAAA
>NW_006204824.1:261613-272122 GCF_000334495.1 Tupaia belangeri chinensis
AAACATAGAAAAGATATGGAATGTTGAAGTGGGGAGATTAATGTCTCTGTACTGACTGACATGCATGGCATTCCCTTTTGAAAAAACAATGTAATACACTGTAAATTTATATGTAATCCAATGTAATATAAAGAAGATTATGATGATAATAAAAAATAAAATTAAAAAAAAAAGTGAAGCGGTCGGCAGTGTGAAGGTATGCACTGCCCATTTGTTTGGTCAACCTAAAATAGAAGACCCCTATGCAATTAGCTTTTCTCCACAGAATTCTTCTGCACATGAGGAAGCCAGAGAGAACATGCTAACTCAGAAAATACCTGAAGAAGCGCACAATAAATGTGCTCGTGTTGCTGGCTTGCCATGGGTAAAGCCTGGCTCAGAACAACCTTACAGTAAAGAAGAGAAAACAGTAGCAACTTAAGAGATGGCGAATCTGATGCTCTGACACTTTTCTGCTGGACTCTGACCTAGTGGAAACTGACCAATGGCAAAGGATTGCCTCAAGAGGAAAACTGTGTGAACAATGACTGACTGTCAGTGCTTTCCATGTTTGCGTGGGTTCTAACACCACGTTTTGGAAGCTTTTCTTTTTGGGAGAGGTTTTTGCTAGAGGGCACATACACTCGCCAGAAAAACAGAGAGATAGAGAGACAGAAAGCGAGAAATCACCCCCCCCCAGGGGGGATGGCCACACTGCAATCCCTTCTTTTCCAGTCTCCTCTCGGTATCTTAGGCACACACGCACATGCGCCCGGCATGAGTTTAAACCACTGGGTCCGGGACTTGAACTGCAGTTGACTACATGGGAGTCCAGTGACATAGCCATTATGCCAACTGCTGGTACCAGGAGACATTTCTTTAACTAATGTATTACTTCTGTCAGAAGTGTCTACTAGGGTGGTTATCTAGTTCAGTACTACAAATTATTGGGGACCTTTAGGTATTTTACTGAATATAATGCTAAAGGTAAATGGCATTCATTTAAACTAATAGAGCGGACAGAATTCACTATGCGCTACTTTTTAAATCAGTGGTTTTAGTTGAAAATACGTTAAGATATAGAAGAGAGGATTACAGAAGGGAGGTTCCAGGGCTTAACACTTTTAAGTGGAAGATCATTTGAATCACAGTCTTATCCTATTGTCTTACTGATGTACAAACTGCTGTCACTGAGAAACTTACTAGTTGAGTGAAGAAAACTGGAATGCTTGTTCATAGTATTTTTTTTAAAAGTGAATCACTTACTGTATTTTTATGGGAGGAGAGAGAAAAAGTGTTAAAATGGTTTCTAATGAGGTCAGATATTTAAATGATGAAAGACTAATGTGTTTAGCAAAGATGAAATAAACCAATAAGTGATTGTTCTTTGCCATTTTAAAAAATGCTATTAGTTTTCCTATTTGAAAGGGAGTGAGAAGAGCATAATATAGAGGGCAGAAAATACAAGAAAAGTGAAGAGGAAAAGAGAAGAAAGGAGAGAGAAAATAGAAAGCTTGAGAAACAAATTAAGAGGCTCTATCTCATATTTGCACAAATAACAAGGGAAATGTCTGATAACAAAGATGTCACATCCTATTTAATGCTTTGTTTTGTACATTGACATGTAAATCTTGCTGCTTGCACAAGTCAGGAAAGCATATCATGTGTGAGTTGGTTTTTGTTAGTTTGTATGTCTTTTGAATTCAGAGAAAAAATAAGAGTAAACTATTGTTCTGACCTCCCCATGTGAGTTAACACTGTGGGATAAAAATACCTGCTGCTAAAGGGCGAGCTGGATTCCAAACTGAGTGAATTCAGTAGAGGGAGAAGCGTGGAGCTCTGTGTGACAATCAAATCCTAAGTCCTCAGGAATTTGCAGATATTTGGGGAGGTCACTGGACAGTCTGTTGGATTTAGGTTTCTAGACAATTCTATTTTGTCTAGAAATGTATAAACAAAATATTAGTTTACACATGGAGACTAAAAACACAATTGTGTCAGGATACACAACAGAGAACTCTTGGTCAATAGGAAACATCTTCCTATGGAGGATGGTAGTTAACAAGAAAACAACTCAGACTAGCAGCCTGTTGCCTTGTGCCATCACCTTGCAATTTAACTTTGGGCATTTCAAACTATTCTGGTCAAATAATGGTCAAATAAAACAAGGGTATGAGCAAGCTCTTTAAGAGAAGGTCAGAAATCTGTATTTGTAAGGAAAACCATTTTTACATCTCAGTACTACTGAGAGGACAGTATGGGTGCAGAAAGGAAGGATAAGAAGTAGGAGGAGAAAGAGAAGAGAAAAGGGGGAGAGAGGAGAAGAAAGAAAAAGAGTAGGAGGAAAAGAAGAAAGAAGGGGAGGATGCAGGGAATATGGGGAGTTAGAAGAAAAGAAGGGGAGGAAAGGAAACTCATTGTGGCGTGGGAGAGGGTGATGAGAGGAGGGAGAATTAGCCATCTGGCTAACCAAATCAGACTTCTATTCCTGCTTGTTTAGTTCCTTCAAATCGTATTCTACATCCCTTTTCCCATCATTTGTGCCATATCATTCCTACCAGATTTAGAGAAGCCACCAAAGGTAAATCCATAGATTACTTTTGTTTGTTTGTTTTAAGTTGTTGCTACAAGGTTTGTGTGCTCATCAGAGAAAGAGGAGAAAGAGAGAGAGAAAAAAAAAAAAACAAAAAAAGACGGAGCGCAAGTCAGAAATCATCCTCCAGGGGTGATGGCCATGCTGCAATCCCTTCTCTTCCATTCTCCCCTCAGAATTTTGTTGCGTGCATATGTGTCAGGGTAATTTTCAAGCCTCCATGTCCAGCACTCAAACCATAGGGTTGGCCAAGTGGGCATCCAGTGCCTTAACAACCATGCTACCTGCTGGCCCTTAAACTTTAAAAATATATATTGAAAATACTATATTTAAAAAATGTCTTTTAAATGATACTCCAGTTAAAATTTCTAAGTGGTTAAGATCCTTCAGAATCTTATTATCCCTGATATGAAATAGAAATTTCATAGATCATCTGAAACTCTTATCCAGAAGACAGCGCTTAGGATAACTTCATGCTTTAAAAACTCAGGGCATAGTTTGGAGGAAATTTCCATGGCCCTTGCTTTTACAGTTGTTATTTATTTTTGGTCATATAATTAGCTTTGTGACAATGGTAAGTTGTTGATCAACACTATACTGCATACCCATATTGCTTATAAAACAACTAGATATATTAAAGGTGATATAACAAAAAGTGAAAAATTAAGATGGTAAAGAAAGTGAATCAGTAGGAAAATTGTACATGGGAAGAAATGTGCTGGGAGACAATATTAAGGTTTAACTTCAAGGCAATAATGAAGGCAAGAATTAAGGAAGCAGATCAAGGGAAAACTGAATTTGCAGCCTTGTGCTAGATCTCTCTCCTACTTGCAGATTTTCTTGTTTATTTGCAGCAATAGATGCAAAGTAAATCATATATTGTATTGGAATGGAAAGGGGTTGTCATGAGGGAAAGTGGTTGTCTTTGAAAGTCTTTTTTTTTTCTTTTTTTAAGGAGAGTTTTGTCCTTGTTGTTGTTGTTGTTGTTGTTGTTGTTGTTATAGGGTGCATGTGCTCACCAGAGAGACAGAGAAAGAGAGACAGACAGAAAGAAAGAAAGAAATCGCCCCCCTGCCCCAGGGGAGATGGCCACTCTGCAATCACTTCTCCTCCATTCTCCTCTCGATATCTTAGCCACGCACACGCAGGAGCCCAGTGTGAACTGGAAGTCACCAGGTCCAGGACTCTAACTGCAGTCCCATTATGTGGGAGTCTAGCAATGTACCTATTTTGCCACCTGCTGGTTCCTTTAGAAGTCTTAATCTGCTTCTGACCATAGAAACTGCATAATTAAGTAAGGTCAAACAATACCTTTTTTAAGACCTATGAAAAGACTTTATAGTTTCATAATGTATACCATAGGCAGGTCTCCACTATAGTGCTGGCTTAGTAAGAATAAGGATGGCATCCACATTAAAATGGCAAAGGCATACCATGTATTAAGATGCATGTGTGGAATATGATTTGACCTGCCTGAAAACAAAACTTGTGATAAATCAAGTTGATTTGTGAATTTCAAGTTGATACATCATTCATAGTCTAAAGTGTTCTTTCAAATACCAGTGATATCAGAAAATTTTTCGTGTACTTCTTTTCTCAGAATGGATTATGCTACTCTGATACTCTGCTATCATTTGGTGGATTTAATAGTGTTAGTCCAGCTGTAAATATGTTTTCTCACCCTCCTGAAGGACCCTGAGTCTGAGGTTTGATAGTCAGCCATTAGAGAGGCTGCAGGCAGACTCTCCAACTCAATGTGTTTAACATCCGTAAGCATCTATCCTTCCACATTTCAAATCCTTAACAAGTTTTTATATATATCATTTTAATTGTCAATAGCCCAAATCAAGAATAAAATCAACTTTCTTTGGAAGCAATCATAGGGGAAAAAAGGAAAAAGAAAAACACTTATGCAAAAGGCACTTTCCCTTTCTTCCTGTCTGTTCTCTGTTCCTAAAGACTGGGGTTCAGTGAGTTATGATGTCTCACTGAATCTCCTTTCAAAACTGGAGACTTGAGGTTGTTAAAACTGTCTTTGCTTTGAACTTCTCATGCTGTCTGCTGAATTTTGGAGAGGCGAGAACATTATTATTGAAGCTACTTAGGAAGTTTCTGCTAATTAAGACCTGTTCACCTGAACCAAGAAAGTGGCTATGTACCATATACGAATAAATGCTGTTTCTGATCTTATCTGTCTTTCTATGCAATAGTTAAGGTGGGTAGAAGATGACATTTGACTGGCAACCTATCCTGGGACCTTGCTATACTCCACAAGGGAAAGAAATTAAAAATAAAAAAGACTCAATATTTAAGTTATTTTTTGTGCTATAGCTTCTTTTAAGTCCTTTTAAATGTAATAACTTAAAGATACATTAAAATTTTGAACTGATGATCACTTTTTTCATAAATATAATGTAAATAAGTCACACCATATTTTTAATAGATCATAAATTCAACCACTGTTTAACAATTGTGTATGCTACATTGAAAAAAAACGTATACTTAACAATTAATGTTTTAATGTAATTGAAATTTTGTTCACTAAAAACTTTAATTTTTATTAAATGAAAGCAATACCTGAACAATATACTTATATATAAGTGCTTTGACACCTACCACTGAGTTATTGAAATATCTATTTCAAAACACATCTTACCAGAATCAATCAAGATTTTAAACATCACACAGAGAAAATAAATATCTTAAACTGTTCAAGTGCTCTTATAGCTTAAAGGGCTTAAGATTATCATCAATGAATGAAACAATATATTAAAATCGTGAAAATTGCATTACAGAAAAGTAATCATTCCACTTAGATAAGAAGTCATATTAATATATATTCGGTATAGTTTTGTATGATGATGCACATATAGTTTTGTATGATGATGCACATATACATACCACAGCTCATCAGGGAACATAACACTACAAGAAAGCACCCTAAAGGGATGGCTTGGTCCATACTTCACACAATCCCTTGCTCCCTACAGGAAGATGAACTCTCATCCTTGGTGTAAGTAAGTGATGAAGGTGCGGCAAGACAAGAGAGTTGAGGGATAAAGGAGACAGACAGCAGCTTTCACTGCCCTTAGAGTTCTCAAGTTCATGGAATCCTGTTGTTAGGCAGAGGAGAGTGACCAATAGCATGGAGAAAAATGACATCTTCAATGAAGCTACTAACTTGTGACACCTGGTCTTACTGTAAATCTGTACTTACATAACACGAGAGTAACTGGATTTCTAGGAAGCTTTCTATACTGACACACACTTGAAGGCTGAGACTCAGAAGATAAATGTCAGCCCTGAAGGCAATTATTTCAGACAATTCTAAGAGGTTGAAGAGAAGCTATGGTAACAATGGTGCAATGAATAAGAGAAAGACACCTTTGTTTTTAGGCTTCCATCTTGCCCTGACCGTGATTGGTCAGGTGTATGGCTGGTTTTTTTCTTTCTTCTGCCAGTGGCTTTTTTCCACATTGCCTGCTCTAAAATGAAGAGCTCTTTTGCCTGAATTTTATCCCATATAATTGCTGCCCCCACACTTTCAGAGTTGAATTCATGATCTTGCTTCCCAAATATGAATCTTCCCAAATATTCTCTCTCAGGGAAAGGTAGCACCATATGTTCAGTTCAGACTAGAAATCTAGGAGTCTACCCTGGAACTAACTGCCCTTTTTCCAACCACTCATAACCAATCCATTATAAAGTCTGGCCAAATTTACTTCTACATCCATCTCCTAATTTTCATTTACATGTTCTACATTTATGACCAATCAAACTACAGCAACCTTCCACCTGATTCTCGCAAAGGTCATGCGCTCCTTGTTCATTCTTGCCATCTTGATTTTGTTTTCAAGCTGCACCATGGGTAATCCTTTTAATACATGTTAGGCGTGTTGTTGCTGTGAGATAACAGTTAATTTTTCCAAGAAGGAAACCCACAGCTTCCTCGAAACTCCATGGAAAGCAGCAAAGGTCCAAGTTTAAGGCATTAAATGCCAGAAAATTATAAGACTTTAGCTCCATGCCCTCCTCAGGTCAAAAGAACGGCCCAGGCTTCCCATAGAGGAACATTTGATGTGGACAAGTCTATTACTTGCAATATCATATACTTGTAAGCTTTAGTTCTAAGTCACAGGAATGACTGGTACTACGTACAACTACAAATGCTGGGGAGGGCTGGAGCCAGCTCTCTGCTTCACAGTATTACTATTGCTCCCCTACCCCCAATCACAGGGTCCTCCCCTGAGCATATATCCTCAAAACCCCACAAATCAGAAGTAAGGGTTCCTCCTGAAGCCTGGGGTCTGGCTTTGTTAAACTTCTTGGGCTAGTCTGGACTACAAATGTACTAGTACTGATTCTGTTTTCATTAGTTAAACTTGAGGCTAAATGTTTTTTATGTTTGTTTGTTTGTTTTTTTAATTTTTACCCTAGGGTGCTCACCAGAGGAGAGAGATAGAGACAGTGAGAAAGAAGGAAAGTGAAAAATCACTCCCCAGGAGGGATGGCCATGCACAATCTCTTCTCCTTCATTCTCCTCCTTGGAGTTTGGGCATGCATGCACACATGCCCAGTGCGATTTTCAAGCCACCACGCCTGGGACTTGAACCACAATTAGACATGTTAAGAGTCCAGAACCATAACCACGATGCCACTTGCTGGCCCTAAGGCTAAACTTTAACTCCCTTGAAATTCTGTTGCAGCAGGTTTGGTGTCCTTGTTTTCCTGGGGACTATCTAGCCTAAAACTACCCAAAGGAGAAGAAGACATTCAGATGGAGAAACATTTGCATATCCATGTTCATTGCTATGTTATTTATAGTTCTAAGATACAGAATCTACACATAACAGGTGAATAGATTTGAAAAAGTGTGTCATACATATACTATGGAATACTACTCAGCCATACAAAGCAATAAGACCCTGGCATTTGATAGAAAGTGGATGGATATGGAAGACTGAAAGTAAGTGAAGCAAGCCTGTCAATGAAAAAGAGGCATTGTGTATCCCCACTTAATATATACTAATGTCTGAATTCTATGGCAGAAACAGAAAGATTGGAAGGTACAAAAGCAAGGAGAGCAAGTGTGGATATTAGAGCCAGTGTGGGAGGTGTGTGGATAATGGCAGGAGGTAGGAAGAAGGGAATTAAGGAGAAAAAAATTCAACAGACACAACAATGGGAAATTATCTGTTGATGGTAATGTGTATAGTAATATCTTTGAAAGGATATATATATATACATTGTATTCGTGCTGGGAAAGTTCATTTTGTATGCTCTACAGGTATAGAGTGATTGAATTTCAGAAAAAAAAAGAAGAAAATAAAGAAAATAATTTTAAAAAATAAAGAAAAGAGACTTTTCAATGGTACAATATCACTTTTAAGATAAGCACCAAAATACTTACCGTGTACTGCAAGACCAAGCATAGTCTGGCATCTGTCTACTCCTACAAGTTTACTTGGTACCACTTGTTCTCTTTGTATCAATTAATAATTATGTTTTTCAGAAATGCAGCCTTTTACTTGTGGCCTCAGGACCTTCAAACTGTTGTTTCCTATTCTGGAACATTCTCTCCCACCTTGTCTAATGACAGATAATTTGACTTCAACTTGATATTATATTTCAAGTTTTGTTGTGTAGGGGATGTTTTAAAAAGTTCATTGAAAATGTATTTAAAATCTATGCATGAATTTAAAAATGTTTTGAAGCAAGACAAATTCATACTTTATTTTTTTAAAAAAGTAGCTTGGCTGTCTATTATATAGCTTATATTGTTTAGTGAAACTCAATCAATCAAACAAACACAAATAGGAGTATTTTCTTTTCATAGCTGTTTCTCCTAGTTTGAAACTGAATATTAATGAGAAAGGTTTATGCCATTAACCAAAAGCTCTACAAATATTTGTTATAGCAATATCAGTGTTTCCAAAATGCACATTTACTCTAAAAAAGATCACTTGGGTGTCTTTAATTCTTGTTCTTCCCAGTAGAATGCTATACTCTCTTCCCTCAGCATCTGATATTTATCCCTTATGACACTTACCAGAGCTACAAATGCAATGCATGATCATTTTAGGAACATTTAAACAAGAATATTATCACAGTTCCATCACTCAATCATCTATTTATCTTTTTTGTCTGCATTTAACAAAATGTGCTATCTTAATTAGAAAAACGTGTGTCAGTCTTCACTGGTGCTATGAGGCAGGGAAAAAGGGAAGAAAGAGAGGGTAGGCTTGTGGACCCAAGTGACCAACATGGAACGGCTGTGTGTTACAGTGCGACCAGAGGAAGAATATAATTCTTGCTTTAGTTTTTATGAAAGAATACAGTAGGCTGAGATATAAATGTATTTCATTGTTTTGATTTTTAAGGAAAATATTAAGGAGGCTCTCATTTGATAAATGGCTTTGGAAACAAACAAGAGAAACAGTTGAGAATGATTAGATCAAATAGTGGTTAATGTACAAGATGTTCTACACCTAATAGATAAACAAGATGCAGAAAAATTACCAGGACTAGATGGCATTTCTTATGTCCTTCATATGTAGGACTTTTCTCTCCAAAATAAAGATGAAGCACAGAAATATGTCTGAATTTAGTCTAACTGAAAGTAGCTGGGGAAAGAATAAATAAGTCAATTTCTAAGGCTGCCATCTTTCACCAATATTGCATTTAGAAATAAAGACCCAATGAAAGTGTCATCCTGTATCAACATCTTCTGTAACTTTCATAACCACAAAATTCAGTCGGAACACAAAATAAAATATTTCCCCACAGAACAGATGCCTCATCACATAATAATCTAAATAAAGTGAATATTTTGCAGTACATCTGCAATTAGATACAATGCCACGTTACAATATAAACACATAGAGTAGCCCTGGATTGTTTTTCTTTTAATAAGATCATTCAATTCCAGTTCTGATATTTTCAGCCAGAAGGGATCTAGACAGCTGGTTGAGTGAGTCATTCCTAGTATTCTGAGAGACAGGCATGGGATTCATTTGCTCTTTGCTTATGGGGATATATTAATGAATCTTCAACCCTGCTCTCACTGTCCCTGATGGCCATGATGCATTTGTCGAGAAAGCAGGTTTACCTAGCAGAAAGACTTCTGTCAATAGTATTAAAACTGCTGTTATTTATCTTCCTAGTCTTAGAATACAGAAGGGAGGGGCAAAGAAGGAAAAAATAAATGTTACACCTGTTTAACAATAATATATAGCATTCTCTCTTAGTTTTGGTTGGCATTTTTTCCTTGTGGGTGTTATTAACATTGTGAACTAAACACTAATAGGGAAGTCTATGATCCTAGCCCGCTGCTCTGAAAGGATGTGCTTATGGTAACTTACATAACTTGGACACGCAACACATATTCACTCTTTAAAATGGCCCCTCTTCGTTTTCCTTAACTTAATTATTTTTCCCCTTAAGACTTTTTATGGCTATCTTCTCTCTGTAGTGAATGCTGACTACTCGGAATCATTTCTTGTTAAGATTATTATCTAAAATAACACTAAACAGCAGACACTCCAGTCAAAACAAATAAGAAGCTGGAGAGGTAGACAGAAGCGGGTCCTCTAAAGATCATACTATGCCTGATGCCTAATAGAAAACAGCTATTGTTTTTGTCTGGCCTACGAGTGCTTCATGATGTACTAGGATTAACTATGTGGAGAAGGAAAGAGGCTAACACAAGAAGTGGGAGGAGCCATGGAGTGAGCACGGTGGAGGCTGAAAGCTCAAGAGCAGAGGGGCTAGTAGATGGTCTAGTGGTTATACCACTGGACTCCCACATGGCCAACTGTGGTTCGAGTCCTGGACCTTAAAACTCACACTGAGCATGTGTGCGTGCATGCCCATGATTCTGGGAGGAGAAAGAAGGATAAGGGATTATAGCATAGCCATCCCCCACCTCCAGGGAGGAA
>NW_006204825.1:0-850 GCF_000334495.1 Tupaia belangeri chinensis
TAAGAGAGAGAGAAAGAGACTGAAGGAAAGCTGGAAAGCAACTGGTCAGGTCTAGGAGTCGAATAATAGTCATGTGGGAATCCAACACTTTACAAATGATGTCACCTAGTGACCCATATTATTCATTTTCTAAAAAAGTTTTCCAGGAGTCACATTCACTCACTAGAGATACCCAGAGAGAGAAAGACCTTGAGACAGCACCACCTCTGTAAAATGATCATGCCACAATCCCTTCTGCACCATTTTTCCTCTTATCATTATTTTCCACAACATACAAACTCCTGGTGTATTTCCCACATCATCTGGTTTGGGACTCAAGTCACAATTTGGATCATGTGAAATTCAGCCACCTTATCCACCATGCCATGGGCTGTCTCCATACCTCTACTTTTATTTCTTGTTTTGCAAACTTATTTGGTTTTTTAATTCCTTCACAAAAATAAGTATTTTTTTCTTGGCATATTCTAACCTGAACATAAATATTTAGTTTTACTAGCAAATGATTTCTACTGTGAAAATGCCTGGAATTGCATAATACTTATCAAAGAATCCAACCATATTTATTCCTTATATATTGGAAAAAATGGAAGCATGATTTCTTATAACTTTCTATATTTCACATTTGATAGTACCACATTTTGTTTTGATAATTGTTTGATTTTATATATTGTATGACAGCAAATTTTGAGATGCCCAATTGTGAAATTTACTAGAATGTGAGTCTTCAATCTTTAAACTATGTATCTTTTTCTTCCTGCAATATAATTCAAGGTGTGATATTCTGATATTAGTCAATTCTTTGTTCTTAGTTGCACAGGTGTGTTTGAGCATGGTTGAAAAGTTTAAAATA
>NW_006204826.1:0-503 GCF_000334495.1 Tupaia belangeri chinensis
AAATCTGGAAACAAACCACACAATGTCTAGGAGGTCATTATGTGGGGACACAGCCCGAGATGGTGACCTTCAGGCCATGGAGAGAAGATTAGAAGGACCCAGCCTGAGGACAAGTGGATCAGGACTTCCAGCCTCTGGACCTGAGAGGAAATAAAGATGTTGGGGGACGCCCAGCCTGGGGCCTGTGCTGTGGGGGCCTCAGAGACTCATGTGCCCCTGGGCTCAGCTCAGGCCCACCCACCACTGCTCCCTGGGCTGTCCTCCCTGGACTGTCTTATAAATTCAAGAAAATGCACAATGTGTCATTGCCAAAGACCAGACTTGGGGGCAGGATCAGAGAGGGTGAGGACAGGTTCTCTGCACGGATGTCCCTGGACAGGAGCTCTGATCCAGAATAGATGAAACAGAGGAAGGACTGAATTCGCCCTGGGTGGGTGCTGAGCACGGAAATCCCGGGGCCGGGCAAACAAAGGGTTCTTGTCTCACTTCCCCCTGGCCTGGAG
>NW_006204827.1:0-1286 GCF_000334495.1 Tupaia belangeri chinensis
TTCCTTGAGGCTTAATTCTGGCTAAGTGTTCCTTGTGTATTTTACACCATAATTATCAGTGGTGAGTCTATATAAATTTTTGTCTAGGTATCTCTCCGTTTTGTGTGTCAGTTGGGTGTGCCTAGTGTCACCGGTTTGTGGTCAGGGATACATAGCTTTGCACAGTGTTGAAAATGTGGTGTGATATGGGTCCTTGAGGCTTAATTCTACCTAAACGTTCAGTGTGCACTAAACACCAGTACTTTCAATGGTGGTTCTCTGTAAACGTTTCTCAAGAGATCTTTCAGTTGTATGTGTTTTTGGGGGTTGCCTATTGTCACTGTTTTGTCCTATGGGATAAAGAGTGTTGTACTGTGTACCAAATCAGGTGTGATATTGTTCTTTGAGGCTTAATTCTTCTTAGCGTTCAGTATGTGCTTAACAGCTTAACTCTCAATGGTGGGTCTCTGTTGACATTTCTCAAGAGATCTTTCAGTTGTGGGTGCTTCAGGGGTGAGCCTATTGTCACTGTTTTGTCCTCAGAGATACAGAGTTTTGAACTGTGTACAAAATCAGGTGTGATATGTTTCCTCGAGGCTTAATTCTGGCTTAGAGTTCAGTGTGTAATAAACAGCATGGCTCTAATAGTGGGTCTCTATGAATATATCTCAAGAGGCCTTAAAGTTGTGGGTGCTTTTGGGGTGTGCCTATTGTCCTTGTTTTGTCCTCAGGAATAACGAGTTTTGTAGTGTGTACCACATCAGGTGTGATATTTTTCCTTGAGACTTAATTCTGGCTTAGCTTGCAGTGTGTATTTCACAGAATGACTCTCAATGGTCGTTCTCTATAAACATTTCTCAACAGACCTTATAGTTGTGGGTAATTTTGGGGTGTAACTATTTTCACTGTTTTCTCATCACGCATACAGAGTGTTCTACTGTGTACAAAATCAGGTGTGATATGGTTCCTTGAGTCTTAATTCTGGCTTAGTGTTCTGTGTGTACTTAAGACCCTAATTATCAGCGGTGATTCTCTATAAATTTTTCTCTAGGTATCTTTCAGTTTTGTGTGTCAGTTGGGTGTGCCTAGTGTCACAGGTATGTGGCCAGAGATACATAGCTTTGTACAGTGTTCAATATGAGGTGTGATATGGGTCCTTGAGGCTTAATTCTAACTAAATGTTTAGTGTTCAGTAAACAGTAGTAGTTTGTATGTTGGGTCTCTATAAACTTTTCTCAAGAGTCGTTTCAGTTGTATATGTTTTTGGGGAGGTGCCGATTGTCACTGTTTTTTCCTCTGGAATACAG
>NW_006204828.1:0-3001 GCF_000334495.1 Tupaia belangeri chinensis
TTCTGAATATACTGTATATTGGTTCAGTCAAGGATATTCTTATACATATTATCATGAACAGATAATGTTCCATTTTGGGTCCATTAAATGTTTTGCTTTTTTCTTTTTCCCCTCGATTCCCTCCCTCTCACCCTCTCCCATTTCCCCCCCTTCTGCCACACTGCCTCTAGTATCCACAGTTGCTCTCCTGCTTCTACACTTTCCAACCTTTCAGTTTCTGCCACAGAGTGCCAGCCTTCAGTATATGTTTAGTGGGACATACTCCTCTCACATTGTCTAGTATCCACAGCTTCTCTCCCTGCCTTCATAGTATCCAGTATTTCAGTTTCTGTCATGTAGTGTTACTATTTTTTATATATTGAGTGCCTCTCTTTTGTAGTGTGGCTTGCTTCACTTAACAGTAAATCTTTCATATTCATCAATTTTTTTTTATCAAATGCCAGGATTTCATTGATTTTCATGGCTGAGTAGCATTCTGTAAGATGTGCCACACCTTTTTAGTCCATTCATCTGTTCATGGACTTTTAGTTCCATGTCTTCACAATTATGAATAATGCCACAATAAACATGGATGTGCAAGCATTTTTCCAACTGGGGATTTTCCTATCGTTTGGGTAGATATTTAGAAGTGGAATTGCTGGGTATATAGTAGTTCTATCTTAAGATCTTTTGAGGAACCTCTATATTGTTCTCCACAGTGGCTGGACTAATATAGATCCCCATCTAAATTAGATGCAGGAGAGTTTTCTTTTCACCACAGCCTCACCAGCACTTACCATTCTTTATTTTTTTTAAACTTAGCCATTCTGACTGGGGTTATATGCTATCTCATTGTCATTTTGGTTTGCATTTCCCTCATGATAAGAGATATTGGGCATTTTTTCATATTCTTTTTTGATCATTTGTATGTCTTCCTTAGAGAATTGTCTGTTCAGTTCATTGACCTATCTTTTAATTTGTTTTGTTTTGGTTTGGTTTTTTTTTTTGGGGGGGGGGAGTAAGTTTCTTATGTTTCCTGTATTCTGATTATTAGTCTGTTATCTGAGGCATGGTTTGCAAATATATTCTTCTATTCTAAAGGCTGTGAATTCACTCTAATTATTGTTTCTTTTCCTGTCCAGAAGCTTTTGACCTGATGTAACCCCACTTGATTTTGCTCTGAGTGTCTTTTTAAAGAAGTTTTTGCCTATTCCAATGTCTCCAAGAATTTTCCACCAATAGTTTTATAGTTTGAGGTCTTCACTAGTACATTTTTATTATATTAGTAAAGAGAATTCCTTCTTCTTCTTTTTTATTTATTTGTTTGAGAGAGAGAGAGTTTTGCTCTAAGGTGCATGCACTCATCAGAGACACAGAGTGAGAAAGGAAGAAATCACTCCCTGGGAGGATGGCCACACTGTGACCTTTTTTTCTCCATTCTCCTTCTGGAATTTGGGGCATGAAATGCACACATGCCTGGCATGAGTTTCAAGCTGCCAGATCTGGGACTCAAACCACAGTTAGCCATATGAGAGTTCAGTACCTAACCCACTCCACCACCTGCTGACCTGAGTCAGCAAGTGAGCATTTGTACAATGACTCTCTCCTGGCTTCTGGAAGTTTACTGGCAACCTCTGGCATTCTTTGATTTTTCTTTTTCCCATGCCATTATCCCTGTCTGGGTGTCTGTCTCTAAATTTTCCTTTTCACTAGTCATACCAATGACTCACCCCAAAGACTTCATTTAAAACCTTGTCTCTAAATTAAGTACATTTGGAGGTGCTTAGATCAGGATTTCAAGATAGCCTTTTCTTGGGTGACAAATTCAACTCATACAACAATAAATTTCACATTGTAAGTGATAGTCTCATGCCAAAAGTTTTTTTTAGTTTCTAAACTTCTATTCTGCCATCCCTAGTTAACACCTAGATCTACTTCCACAGTGAGATGCTCCCTGGTTTACCCGTGGATGTGCTAGCAAAGTCTTGCAACTTCCTCACATATGTCATTTCCTCCTGGAGCAAGACTGATCTCTCTGCTTGGACTTTCCTTGGGACTTGCTTCTGGTTAACTGTTGGGAATCACTAAGGGTAGAAGAGTAAATATGTGAAGAGAACAAATATTTCATGACAAGTTCCTCTGATGAGGTAATGGCATAGTGTTTGGGCAAAGGAACACAATTCTTGTATTTCAAGAGACAGGAAGCTACATCAACAACTCAAAGAATGCAAGATAATTTATGGGGTCATGAATTTCACACTTCCTCAAGTGACACTATTTTAGCTCTTTTAGCTCTTATCTTCACACTCTTTTCTCTATAAACACCTGACTTGAACCCAGAAATATTAGTAAGCAGAATAATGGTTCCAACGATTTCTGTGGTCTCATAAATTAAATCTGTGAGTGAGCAAACTCTCTGTCTGAAGATGTGGTGACAGTACCTTTGCACTGAATGTATATCCAGGAGACATCACAATCAGTGTATTGGGAGAGGCAAATAAATTCAGTATCTGTCCCTTTTCTTTTTCTTCTTTTTCTCTCTAATTATCAGAGGGCATGTCCACCCAGCAGAGGAGGACAGATAGAGAATGAAAGAAAAATCACTCCCTAATGGAGTGTGTTTATTTCACAATCTCCTCTCCACCATTTTTCTGTCTTATTTGAATTTGGAACATAAGTTTATGTTTAGCATGTTTTTAAAGTTACAGGTGCCTAGAGTCAAACCATGGTTGCATATGGGATCTGTTTCTCTCAACAACTGGGTTCTGGGCTGACCCAAAGTATACAGCCCTTTCCAAGTTTCTCTTGGCTTGAGATTAAAGAAGATATTATGTAAAACTGTTAGTTGGACTTGCAGCTAGGAGAACAAAATTTTAGCTGCTGTACTGTATTTAAATTCACAAAAATCCAAAAAAGAGTGATGCGTGCATGTTGATAGAATAATTGTGTAATGTAGTTTTATATTAGAGGATCATTTTCTCAAACTAAAACAATTGTAAATTTTCTTGTACAATAATATAGA
>NW_006204829.1:0-1268 GCF_000334495.1 Tupaia belangeri chinensis
GTCTTCTTTAAGGAGTTCTCTGTTCATCTCACTAGCCCGTATTCTACCTGGCTTGATCATTTTTTGAGGGGTAAGCTGCTTGAGTGCCTTGTATATTCTGAGTATTTGTCTGTTGCCTGAGGCATAGCTTATGAATATATTCCCCCGTTCTGAGGGTCGCTGGTTCACTCTAACTATTGTTTCTTTTGGATTATTGCCTGGACTTTAGGGGTCTTCTTTAAGGAGATTTTGCTTGCTCCAATGTCTCTAAGAGTTTCCCCTGCATTTTCTACCAGTAAATCTATGGTCTGAAGTGTTAGGTTTAGATCTTTGATCCATTTTGAGTTAATTTTTGTTAATGGTGAGAGATAGGGGCAAGATTCACCCTTCTGCAGGTGGATACCTAGTTTTTCCAGCACCATTTGCTGAAGACGTTTTCTTTACCCCACTGGATTGACTGATGCCCTTGTCAGAAATCAGTTAGCTACAGGTATGGGGCTTTGTTTCTGGGGTCTCCCTTCTGTTCCACTAGTCTCCTTGCTTGTGTTTGGTGATCGCAATTGAAAATGACATACAAAATGGCAAAGAAGTAGAGCTTTTAAATCTAAGCCACAAGTTAGAATGAAAATTATTGCAATAAGGAGAAAAATAATCCAAGACTTAATTTACTATTTGTTTATGGGAAGGTAAATTTCAAAATGTGTCAAAATGTGTCAAAATGTTATAGGACTGGAACACCTTGGCTGGATACCTGAGCCCAGGTGATTGTAAAGAATCGAGGCTTGCCCCTCCCCTTGTATGTCTCTATTTAAAATTCTTGCTACTGCTCACATGCTTTGTAAAAACTGTATTGTACACTATAAAGGTGTATAAGGATTAAATATAAATAGTAATAATAGAGAAGAATAACTTCCTTCAGTTATAGTAGTGAATTGAGGATCTGCGGAAGGGTGTAGGGAGGAGGCAGGGCCTTTTCTTCTAAGCCTTGGCGCACCATTTGTCTTACAAGTAACATGCATATACCACTTAATAAAATAAAATAAATTAAATCCTACGATACAAAACAAAAAGCAAACAAAAAAACTGGAGAAAGAAAGAGTACTCTAAATGTCCAAAGAGAGAAGGTTAACCAAATGAGGGCTCAACAAGCATTTCCCACGTTCTAAAGTAATGGTACCTTTAAAACACCAAAGACCAGGCTCTGGCTCAGGATCAAGAGTACCCTGCAGTCCCTGAGAATCAAAGCCTGTCCTCACTGGGAGTCAATAAACTCTCATCAGAGCTCTGGA
>NW_006204829.1:1528-3337 GCF_000334495.1 Tupaia belangeri chinensis
CTCAGCCAATAACAGTACAGCACAGGAGAGGTCGGAGCCACCTCTGAATGCTGAAGCACAAGGATAAATTTACACCACATGGGCAAGATTAGGGGTGGTTTTGTACATCACTGAGGGTCTTGGCTGGTATTGGGTCAGTGCATCATTGCCCTCCAAGATGAAAATGCCTGGGACAGTTGATCACACAGAATCGAGGCTGGCCCCTCGTCTGTATCCCCTCCACTTTATCATTGGATCTTCAGGTCCTGCTGCAGAGGCAGATGGTCTGCACTGAGTGGGACAGGGCACGTCTGTCTTTCACAGTCTATCTCATGTCACCTCGTACCGGGGGAGGGGCTCAGTGAAAAGCACTGAACAGACATGAGATTGTAAAGTTCTTTGTTACAAACATTGTGTGTAGGCCAGCAGGTGGTATGGTGGTTAAGGTGCTAGACTCGCCCATAGCTGACCATGGTTTGAGTCCTATCCCTTGCAGCTTTCTTTCTTACTTTCCCTTTCTCTCTCTCTGGTCAAAATTTTAAAAAATAACAATAATAAATAACATTAAACAATTATTAAAACAAAACAAAACAATGAGTATGATACCATTCTTTATTTGCTTATTATGTACCACACACTTGCTTTCAAGTAACATAGAGATGTACAATTCAATGTTAGAGAAAGTATAAAAATTGAGGTTTCCCTCACGATTCTGCTGACTGAGAAGCCCAAGGCCCTCGGAACCTATGTTATAACAGGGCCAGGACGAGCAGAGGGAAGGCAGGGGTGTGCAGTCAGGGGAGACAGCAGGAGATGCTTCTCCACTTTCTCAGCTTGTCCCCCCATGATCCCAGCGGGTGGGATGGAGCTCTTCCAGGGGGCCCCACATCTTAGAGGTCTTGCCATCTCCCAATGCCATAGCACTGGGGACCAGGCCTCCAGACATGAGCCTCTGGGGAATAAGCCAACCCCCAAACATACCAGGTATCCAGAGGTGAACAACAGGAACTTACTAGATACTGAGGGTGGGGGACTTGTCGATGACCTGGTGAGAAGGACCCTCAGCAAAAGCTGGACTGGGCAGCTCAAGGACGAGGCCTCACCGTGAGCCTTAGAGGACAGTCAGTGACGTGTGGGGAAGGAGGGAGTCCCTGTGAATGCCTGAGGAGCTGAGTTGGTGGAGGTGGGTTACCCTGCAGTGGGGACACGTGTGTGCGTCTCTGAGGGAGGAGCTCAGAAGCTCAGTGCACTGTTGAACTGAACGAGAGTTGGGGGAAGCAAGCCCAGTCAAGGATGATGAATTTTCAGAAAGATCTGTCTGTCAGGAACAAAAAGGTCATACAAGAAATTAATGAAGAAATGGGAGCCAGAGACCTCTCACATCACATCTGCAAAGACAGAGTCACTCCCCTCTCCGTGTGCAGTGAGAATGAGAGACCCAGAGCCACCAAGAGAAAGGGACCAAAGTCCCTGTAGATGAGAGGGAGCTGGGAGAGAAGAGGACATCTCTCCTCCCACCAGAAAGCATCTCTCCACCCCTCTCTGCACCTGTCCCTGACTTCTGCCTGAGTCCTGGTGGGCCCTGAGCACCCCCTGGTGGCCCTGAGCCCTGCAGGGTTTGTGTCTGGGCTCACACTGGGTCTAATCACTGTGTCTCTTGCACAGTAATATATGGCCGTGTCCTCGGGGGTCACAGAGCTCAGCTACAGGGAGAACTGGTTCTTGGACGTGTCTCTGGAGATTGAGCTGCGGCTCTTCAGGGCTGGGCTGTAGTAAGTGCTACCACCAGAGCTGATGTACCCAACCCACTCCAGCCCCTTCCCCGGGAGC
>NW_006204829.1:6931-7785 GCF_000334495.1 Tupaia belangeri chinensis
GAAATCTTACTACAAAGATGTATGAGAGAACTATGTAATTATTTTATAGTAGTATATCAGGGAGTCAGAGCGGGGTCACTTCCCAGCAAGGCTACCACAGTTTCTGGAGCACATAGCAAGCAGCCTTGCCAACATGCTAACTTGACCCATGCTTTGCTCATAGGTGGTGGTGGTGATGGTGGGGGGGGGGGGGCTATATAAGGGGGTTTTGCAACCGTCTGGGTGCTCAAAGGTCAAAGGCTCAAAACAGATCCTGGGGCCCCACCAGGTCGGACTCCTCCAATGGGACAATTTCAAGAGGCTACTTTGAATAAAATTGTAACTATCTAATTGGAATTTCAGAAGAAAGATAAACAGGGAGATCTGCTTCTAGCTCAGTCTTTGGCCCCATTTGTGCGAGTTGATACGATGGAAGTCAAAGTGAAAAAAAAAATAACAGGAAGGAATACAAAGGCATCACAAGAAAAAAAGAGATTCCATAAAAACAGTGACTCTGGTTCTTCAAAGACATTCCCAAGAAAAGTTGTTATGGAAGGCGGACCTAAAATCACATCAAAGAACTTTGAGAAAAATGCCACAAAACCTGGGAAAACGTTGTAAAGCAGTTCAAGAATAAGCAACAGGAGGACAAAGCACCTAAGAGCAAATTCCAACAGGCGAATAAATTCAACAAGAAGAGAAACTTTCAATCAGCCAGCCGAAGTGATGACTCAGTGGCCAAGAACCCAAATGGGATGATTTCAGAAAGAAGAAAGAACTGCAGCAGAGCAGGCCACGTAATGATAAAACCAACTATGACACTGTTGCTCCATCCAAGCAGATATGGGAGATTTTAAGAAGGAAAGACTGTGACA
>NW_006204830.1:0-20120 GCF_000334495.1 Tupaia belangeri chinensis
TCTTGCATGATCTGAAAGAGGAGATACAGAATATAAAATGGAATCAAATGGAATTGTTAGAGATAAAGGTTGTAATACAGTAAATCAAAACTTCCATTGAAAATATCAACAGCAGATTAGACCATGCAGAATATCAAATCTCAGATATAGAAAATAGAACCTCTGACCTAGAAAATCTCACCAAAATGATTGAGAAAATAACTCTCCAAAATGAGAATAACCTACAAGTTATACTAGATACCATTAAATGCCCAAACATCTGGATCATTGATATCCTGAAGGTGTAGAAACTAATAAAGTCATAGATAATCTTTTCCATGAAATTCTGGAAGAGAACTTTTGAAACCTAGAGAGGTACTCAAATATCCAGACCCAAGAAATACAAAGGACCCCCCCCCATAGAATTGACCCAAGAATATCTTCTCTGAGGTACATAATAGTCCAATTGACCAAAATCACAGACAGAGACAAGATATTAAAACTGGCAAGAGAGGGACCAGCAGTTTGTATATTGGCTATGTCGCTGGACTCCCATGTAGTTGACTGCCATTCGCGTCCCAGACCCGGTGGCTTAAACTCATGCCAGATGCGTGTGTGTGCCCAAGATCCCGAGAGGAGAATGAAGGAGAAAGGATTGTGGTGTGGCCATTTCCCCTGGGGGGTGATTTCTCGCTTTCTGTCTCTCTCTGTCTGTCTGGTGAGCGCACGCGCCCTATAGCAAAAACCTCTCAAAAAAAAAAAAAAAACTGGCAAGAGAGAAACATCAAGTTACTTTCAAATGATATTGCATAAGGCTAACATCTGACCTGTCATCAGAAGCAATGCAAGCAAGGAAACAATGGGAAAATATATTCAAAGTGTTAAGTGAAAAACAATTTCAATCAAGAATACTATTCCTAACAAGATTATCTTTCATTTGGGAAAAAAGACAAAAACATTCTCAGTTAAACAAAACCTGAAAGAGTTTACCAACACCATACCATGTTTCCAAAAAGTGCTGAAGGGAGTGCCATACCAGGAATACTAAAGTCAGATACTCAGAAATAAGAGTACAAGAAACCAAGAGAATGGCCAGCCTAATGGTAGGGAGAAGTCTGAAGTTGAATGTTAACTTCCAGAGTTTAAATGGAAACATCAGACCACAGTAACAATGCAAATTCAATAGAAGAGAGATTAATTACATGAGTCTGAATTAGTGAAATATATTTTTACTTTTTACTTTACTAAACTAAAACATTACTGTTTTTCTTTGATATTTTGATTTTCATATTTAAGGATTTTTGTCTCTTCTTGAACTGTTGATAGGTTCATCTACCCATAATTTGAACTGAATCCTAATGTTTTTCCTGGCTTTAAGTTTTAAGCAAATTTCTCCTCACATTTTTAAATTTTGATCTATTAAAACTTAAACTTTTTTGAAATTAAGACATGTATTAAAAGATGCCTATTAATACCTATTTTATGACTGAAGTAAGCTATATAGCCCAGATACTTACTACTTTACAGTATATTCACTTTGATCTCTGAGGTTTAGGCCTAAAGTCAGACTTGCATTCTTAAATATGTATATATCAGCTGTGCTTGATATTGACAGTCTTTAATTAAGATTTTTAGTGAACCAATAAAATGTGAAAAAATATAAATAAAGCAATCTAAAATAACCGCATAGAGTATAAATCACCAGGGAATAAACCTAACCAAAAAATTCAAATATCTCTACAAGGAAAACTACACAAAGCTGAGAAAAGAAATTGAAATTCATAGTGAACCAATAAAATGTGAAAAAAATATAAATAAAGCAATCTAAAATAACCACATAGAGTATAAATCACCAAGGAATAAACCTAACCAAAAAATTTAAATATCTCTACAAGGAAAACTACACAAAGCTGAGAAAAGAAATTGAAATTCACACACATACACAAAGAATGACATCCCATGTTCTTTTTTTTTTTTTTGAAGATGTTTTTTTTTGCTTTATGGTCTATGTGCTCGCCAGAGAGAGAGAGACAGAGATTGTGAGAGAAAGTGAGAAATCACTCCCCAGAGGGATGGCTATTCCTCTATCTGTTCTCCTCCATTCTGCTCCTGGGATCCTAAGCATGCACGTACATATGCTTGGAGTTTAACCCACCATGTCCAGGACTCTAACTGTGGTCGACTACGTGGGAGTCCAGTGACATAGCCTTTACACTAACTGCTGGTCCCCATCCCATGTTCTTTGATTGGAAGAATTAACATAATCAAAATATTAATTCTACCCCAAACTAGTCTACATATTTAATGCAACCCCAATGAAATTACCAGGGACATTCTTCACAGATTTAGAAAAAACAATCACAGAATCTGTCTGGAATTATAAAAGACCCCATATCATCAAAGCAATAGTGCACAAGAAGAATGGCATAGAAGGCATCTCACTTCCTGTCCCAGAACTATATCATAAAACTGTGATTGTCAAAACAGCATGGTACTGGCACAAAAACCAGAATATAGGCCAACAGAACAGAATAGAGACTCCAGAAATACACTCTAAAACATGCAGCCAATTGATTTTTGACAAAGGGACCCAGAAAACCAGTGGAGAAAAGAAAAATCTCTTTATCAAATGATGCTGGAATAAATGAGTATCCACCTGCAGAAAGATGAAACTGGACTCCTATCTGTCACCACTAACAAAAATCAATTCCAAATACATCAAAGATCTAAACCTAAGACCTCAAAGCATACAACTATTGGTGGAGAACAAGGGGAAACTCTAGGAGACAAAAGAATAGAGAAAGACTTTTTAAATAAGACTGTCAAAGCACAGGCAATAATCCAAACAACAAGTCATATTAGATCAGGTTACAAAGCTTCTGCACAGAAAAAGAAACAATTAGAGTTAATCAACATCCCTTGGAATGGGAGAATATATTTGCAAACTATTCCTCAGATAAGGGACTGATAAATAGAATATACAGGAGAAAAACATAATCAACCCAATTAAAAGATGGGAAACTCAACTGAAGAGATAACTCTCTAAGAAGATATATGAACAGTCAAAAAGTATATGAAAAAAATTTAATATCCCTTATTATAAGGAATATGTAAATCAAAACCACAATGAGATACTGCCGAAACTCCATCAGAATGGTTAAGATTTAAAAAGCAAGACATGGTATGTGCTTTTGAGGTTGTGGTGGAAAGGGAACACTTCTATGCTTTTGATGGGAATGTAAATTAGTACAGTCATTGTGGAGAATATTATGGAAATTCCTCAAAGACCTACAAATAGAACTATCATATGATCCAGAAAATACACTCTCTGGATATAACTACCCAAACGATAGAAATACACTTAGAAAAACATTTGCACATTCATGTTTATTGCACCACTATTCACAATTGCTAAAACATAAAACCAACTCAAATGTCCATGAACAAATGAATGGATTGAAAAATTGTGACTCATATATATTTTGGTATTCTATTAAGTCTATCATTTGATAGAAAGTAAATGAAATGGAAAATTTTATGTTAAGTGAAGCAAGCCAGACTATGAAAGAGTGACATTATATGTCCCCACTCAATATATTCTGAATGTCTGCACTCTGTAGCATAAACTAAAATTTTGAATAATATAAAAGCACGGAGAGCAATTGTGGATACTGGAGAAAGTGTGGGAAGTGGTGGAAGGTGAGAGGAAAGAATCAAGAGGAGAAAGAAAGAAGAAAAATATTTAAGAAACACAAAATGAAAAATCACCTGTAAATAATAATACGTATAGTAAAGTCTTTGATTGAGCCAATATACAATGTATTCTGGATTGAAAAATCCATTTTCTATGCTGTAATGATATACATAAATTTAAATTATAAATTTAAAAATAATAATAAAAAAATCTATGGCTAGAAAATTTCATAGAAACAGAGAGTAAAAGAGTTACTAGAAGCTGAGGGCTGAGAAGCTTGGAAAATTTTTAAAAAACAAAATTTTTGTACTAACAGATGGTATAGCAGTTATGTCATTGGACTCCCACATGGTCAACCATGGTTAGAGTTCTGGACCAAGTGACTTGAAACTCATGCCAGTGCATGTTCATGTGTGTCCAAAATCTCGGGAGGAGGAGAATGGAGGAGAAGGAATTGCAGTGTGGCCATTCCCCTCGGGGGTGGGGGGGATTTCTCACTTTCTGTCTCTCTGTCTCTTTCTGTTTGATGATTGCATGTGCCTTACAGGAAAATCTCTCTAAACACACACACACACACACACACACACACACACACACACACACAATTTTAGTGAGACAAGAAGAATGAGTTCAAGGGACCATTGTAAACAATGCACTTAATAACATTATACTATCCTTGAAAAATTATCAAAGAGCAAATATTAAGTGTTTCACTACAAAAACATAAGTTGTGAGGTAATGCACATGTTAACTTGATTGAGCCATTTTGAATATTTTACATCTATCAGAGCATTTTCTTGTATCATAAATATATAAAATGTATAGTCGAAATATTAGCAACATGAGCAAATATTTATAACATATTTTTCATAAAGACTAGTATAAGAAAGAAAATATTAAAGAGGTAAATTCTGGATCAAGAAGTGAATTTTTAGTTATGACACATTAAAACATGTAATGATGAGAACTTGGTGCCTGAATTATCAATGGACAGAGCACAAGACATCAGGCTGAGTAAGTGGATTAATCTTGTGGAGCATTGAGGGAAAGGTACTCTAATCTGTAGCATATGGGCTCATCTTTTGTATATCATGAAGCCCATTTCTCCCAGGTTGGTGTTGCACACCTGGAATGATGTTGGATATAGTAATAAAGTACCTCTCGTACATTACCGAGAACCCATTAATAACTGGCATGTGCCCTTTTTCTTCTTGCAAAAGCCTCAGATAGAATTATGCCAGTAGGTGTTTTGCTGACTTTAATGACATTTTCAAAAATCCCATCCTAATCTCCAACATAAGTCTTCTGACATAATAACTGTTGATCTCTCTTGGACATAAAATTACAGAGCTCATTGTCTCAATATGGGGTGATCCCCAAAGCCTTTCTGGACCATGATAAAATTATAGGGAATAGAGTATATGAGAATTCCAAAATATGTTTTTATTCCAGTTGTTTTTCTACCAGAAAGTCAGGTCACAGGTTCAGAGCCCCAGGGCAAAGAGATTCCCAGAGCTCCTGGATAAAACTGAAGTGAAACAGTAAAAAGACGGTGAACCTGAACTGCTCAGATCACAGTGACACTAAGGGAGAAGATGAGCACTGTGATTCTCTTTAAAATGTCTTTTTAATGCTTCCAGTCATGCCCTTGTCTGCCATGACAGTCTGACACACACTTTGTACAGGTTGAAGGCAGACAGGGAAAGCAGGAGTTCTCTGTATGCTCTACAGAAGTTGATTCTTTCTACAGAGAGCTGAGCCTGCAGACACCATCCAGCTCCAACCTCTTAGCTTGGCACACACTCTGTGTTAATAGGCTTTGACATGTCATTCTCTCTGATTTGTCTCCTGCTACTTCAACCTTTACAGACTACATGTGAGATGACATCTGAGAGCTGTTATCAACATGAAAAGCCAGTTTTCTACAGAGATAGGGACCTAGTACTGGGTGGGTTTTTCCATCTTTAGCATGGATGAAGAAGCAGCCATAGTTCAGAAATCTTTTCTAAGGTCACCTCAAGAATTGCAATATTCTTGGTAAGTTCTTGGTTATATGTATGTGTAAATGTATTATAACTGTCATACACAGTTTGTAGTTGGAGTTGGAGTGTGGTTTACACATTTGTGTAAGCACATGAGATTAATATCATTTGAGAATAATAAAAAAATGTGCACAGAAGTCATAGAAATGAAGAATAGTGAATTTAGATGTTCTGTTTCATTATCCTTTTATTTTTCCCCCTTAAAAATTTCCCTCACTACTTTCAAGATAAAGCATAGAAATCAGTATAGCATGCCATCCACTCCATCAGCACTGTCCTCACATTTAGTCATTGTGAGGCTCAGAATGAATGAGAATATTATGACAGCTCCTCCTAAAGCTAAGACCCATGTAGTAAAGTCCACATGAAGATGGAGACACTGAACCCTGATGTGAGGTCAGTGTTAGCATCAAGGGACTAACTTTGAGACTCAGGGCTGGTATTGTACAAATGACCTTACAGAGAAGTATGAATGTCTGCGATCCACTGCCCTATAGAGACCACGTTCCTCAAAATGTCAGTTATTTAATCTTTCAAGTATGAGACACTTGGGCTGGTGATCCTGAGAGCCAAAAACAATCAGTAAGATCATTTTTCAGGAACCAGCAGGTGGCGAGTGCTCCCTTATTATTTTTTCTGTCTCTATCTGGTGAGTACTTTATCATCTAGAAAATTTTCAAAATAAAAAAAAGGAGAGATTTCTTTATTCACAAAGCTTTTGGTACCTTTTGCCAAATACTTACTAAAACACCATCAAATATTTGTCACCCAAAAACAAAACCCCATACTTATTTGCAGTTTCTCCAGATTTTTATCTTTTCTCAGCTACTGCTAAGCAATAATCTACTTTCTGTTTTTATGAATTTCTCTGTTCTGAACACTTCAAATAAATTAAATCATACCATGTGTAATTTTTTTTTGAAGAGGTTTTTGCTTTAGGGTGCGTGTGCTCCCCAGACAGACAGAGAGAGACAGAGAGATAGAAAGCGAGAAATCACCCTCCAGGGGGGATGGCCACTCCACAATCCCTTCTCCTCCATTCTCCTCTCGGGATCTTGGGCACGTAAGCACACGCGCCTGGCGTGAGTTTAAGCCACTGGGTCCAGGACTTGAACCGTGGTCAACTATGTGGGAGTCCAGCGACATAGCCGTTATGCTAACTGCTGGTTCTCCATGTGTAATTTTTTGAGTCTGGCTTCTTTCTCATAGCAAAATGTTTTCAAAGATTATTGAGGTGGTAGCATGTCTGAGTACTTCATATCTTTTTTTTCTTTCATTTTTTTAAGAGAGATTTTTGCTGGAGGACATATGCACTCACTGAAGGGATAGAGATACAGAGTTTGATTGCTGAGTCATGTGGTAACTCTACCTTTAACTTTTCTTTCTTTCTCGTTTATTTAATTTTATTTATTATCATTGTAATATTTTTACATTACATTGAATCTCATATCTTTTTTTATTTGAGAAGTTTTTGCTATAGGGCGTGTGCACTCCCCAGAAAGACAGAGAGACAGATACCAAGAAATCAACTCCCAGGGGCAATGCCACAGCATACCCCCTTCTCCTCCATTCTCCTCTCAGTATCTTGGGCATACATGCAAACGCACCTGTTGTGACTTTAAACCACTGAGTTTGGGACTTGAACCACGGTCAACTACATTGGAGTCCAGCAACATAGCCATTACATCAACTGCTAGTCCCGAATCACATATCTTTACAGTGTATTACATTTCTTTTTCCAGGTGAAATACCATGCATATAAATCAAGTCAATGACATTACTTCCCACATCATCATCATCAAATAGTTTTTCATCATCTTTTCAATTATTATTATTGTCATTTTTAAAAAATATTAAATCACTACATATTATTTAGCTTGTAAAAAAGAATTTACCCAACATGAAATAATTCTCAGGCCAGTGCAGTTGAGAATATTGTACATGTTATCATCAACAGGTAATAAGTCATTTCTTTGTCCCACTAATATCATGCTTCTCTATTTGTTCTCTTGCTATCCTCCTCTACACTCTTCCCTTCTCCCACCCCATTCTACACTGTCTTATGCATCCATAACTATTTCCCACTGCTTTTATGCCCTCCAATATTTTGATCTCTACCATAAAGTGTAGATAGTTGGTATATATTAAGTAGATATATACAATATCTTTCTTTCATAGCCTGGCTTGCTTCACTCATCAATAAATCTTCCACATTCAACCACTTTCTATAAAATGCCAGGGTCTTGTTTTTTTATGGGTGAATAGTATTCTGTAGAGTATATGTGCCACACATTTTCAATCCATTCATCTTTTTGTGGACATTTGGGTTGGTTCCATGTCTTAGTGATTGTGAATAATGCTGCAGTAAACATTGATGTGCAATCACTTTTCCAATGGAGCAGTCTCCTGTCCTTTGGGTAGATACCCAGGAGTGGGATTGCTGGATCAAATGGTAATTCTATTTGTAGATCATTGAGGAACCTCCATATTGTTTTCCACAGTGGCTGGACCAATTTACATTCCCACCAACAGTGTAAAATAGTTCCCTTTTCACACAACCCCACCAACACTTACCGCTTTTTATGATTTTAATCTTTCCCATTCTAACAGGGGTTAAGTGGTATCTCATTGTGATTTTAATCTGCACCTCCCTTATGATGAGGGATGTTGAGCATTTCCTCATATGTTTTTTGGTTGTTTGTATGTCTTCCTTAGAGGGATTCTTGTTCAGCTTATTTTCTCATCTTTTAATTGGGATATTTATTTATTTTTTTTTCTTTTTGGGGTAAGCCGCTTGAGTTCCCTGTGCATTCTGGTGATCAGTCCCTTACCTAAGGCATATTTTACAAACATATTCTCCCATTCTAAGGGTTGTTGATTAACACTAATTACTGTATCCTTTACTATACAGAAACTTTTTAATCTAATGTAGTACCACTTCTCTATTTTAGGGGTTTGTCTGTGCTTTGGGAGTCTATTTAAGAAATCTTTGCCTACCCCAATGTCTCCCAGAGTTTCCTCAGTAGTTTTCACCAGTGGTTTTCTAGTTTGAGGTCTTAGCTTCAGATCTTTGATCCATTTTTAAATTGATTTTTGTTAATCATGAAACATGAGGATTCAGTTTCACCTTTCTGCAGGTGGATATCCAGTTTTTCCAGCACCATTTGCTCAAGAGGTTTTCTTTTTCCCAATGGATTGACTGGTATCCTTTGTGAAAAATCAGTTGGCTGTAAGCTTTGGGGTTATTTCTGGGGTTTCTATTCTATTCCATTGGCCCACCTGTCTGTTTTTGTACCAGTATCATGCTGTTTTGATTACCATAGCTTTATTTTGGGGTAAGGGAGTGATGTTCTTACCATTTCACTCTTCTTGTGCAGAATTGCTTTGGCAATGTACGATCTTATGATTCCAGACAAATACTATGATTGTCTTTTCTAGATCTGTGAAGAATGTCTCTTGTAATTTTATAGAGATTACATTAAATATATAGATTAATTTTGATAGGATTGCCATTTTGATTATATTAATTCTGCCAGGAACATGGGATGTCATTTCATTTTTTTTGTGTCCCTTTCAATATCTTTTTTGAGATTTTCATAGGTTTCTTGGTAAAGATCATTGACTTCCTTAGTGAGGTTTATCCTTGGGTATCTTATGCATTTGTAGCTTTGGTAAAAGGGATTTCTTTCTTCAGATCTATTTGTTCAACTTGTTGTTTGTATATACAAATGCTATAGATTTTTGGATGTTGATTTTGTATCCTGACACTTTACTGTATTCTTTTACTACTTCAAAAAGTAGTAAGTGGTTTCATGGAAACCATTGGGTCTTCCTAGTATACCATCATGTTATCTGCAAATAAAGATATTTTCAACTCTTCTTTGCCTATTTGAATACCTTCTATATTATTATATTTTCTGATTACATTGGCTAAGACTTCCAGCACTGTATTAAAAAGAAGTAGAGAAAGCGGGCAGCCTTGTCTGGTATCAGGTTTTAGTGGAAAAACTTTTATCTTTTCCCCACTCAGTATAATGTCAGCTATAGGTTTTTCATATATGGCTTTTATTGTGTTGGGAAACAACCCTTCTATACCAATCTTGCTGAGAGTCTTAATTATGAAGGGGTGCTTTATTTTATCAAGTGGTTTCTCTGCATCAGCTAAAATTATCATATGGTTTTTATCCTTTTTTTTTGTTAATATGATGTACTGTATTTATGGTCTTGCATATGTTGACCCACCCTTGTATCCCTGGAATAAAGCCTATCTGGTCATGATGAATAATCTTTTTATGTGTTGTTGGATACAATTTGCAAGTATCTTGTTGAGAATTTTTGCATCTATATTCATTAGATATATTGTTATGTGTTTTCCTTTTTTATGTGTTTTGGGATGAGAATGATAAAGTATTCATAAAATGAATTTGGAAGTTTCCTTCATTTTGGATCTTTAGAAATAATTTGAGTAGAATGGGGATTAACTCTTCCTTAAAAGTTTTGTAGAATTTAGAAGTGAATCCATCCGGACTTGGGCTTTTCTTTGTCGGGAAGTTATGTATTACTGATTCAATCTCATGGCTTGTTTTAGGTTTATTCAGGTTTTCTTTGTCTTTCTGATTCAATTTTGGTAGATTACATGCATCCAAGAATTTGTCCATCTCCTCCATGTTCTTTCATTTGATGGCATACTTTCACTCATAGCATCCTCAAATGATGTTTTGTACTTTTATTGTGTCTTTTGTAATGTTGCCTATTTCGTTACATATTTGATTTATTTGGTTTCTTTCTTTCTTTTTCTTTACCCATCTAGCTAATGGTGTGTTGATCTTGTTAATCTTTTCAAAGAATCACCTTTTACTTTAATTTATTTTCTGTATAGTTCATTTATTTCCTCTCTGGGATAAAGCCTACCTGGTTGTGATGAATAATATTTGTTATATATTATTGGATACAATATGCAAGCATCTTGTTAATAATTTTTGTGTCTATATTTATTATAGATATTGGTCTGTAATTTTCCTTTTTTTTTGTCATATCCTTCTCAGTTTGGGGAATAAGGATGATGGAGGCTTCATAAAATGAATTTGAAAAATTTTCTTCCTTTTAGATCTATAGAAATTATTTGAGTAGGATAGGGGTTAACTCTTCCTTAAAAGTTTTGTAGAATTCAGAAGTTAATCCATCTGGATATGGGCTTTTCTTTGTTGGGAGGTGATTTATTACTGATTTAATCTCATGGTTTGTTATGGGTCTATTCAGGTTTTCTAAGTCCTCCTGATTTAATCTTGGTAGATTATATGCTTCCAGGAATTTGTCCATCTCCTCCATGTTCTCTTGTTTGTTGGTATATAGTTGCTCATAGTACTTTCTAATGATGTTTTCTATCTCTATTGTATCTGTTGTAATGTTGCCTGTTCATCACGTATTTGATTTATCTGTTTTTTTTTTCTTTCTTTCTTCTCTATTAGTCTAGCTAATGATGTGTTGATCTTGGTAATCTTTTCAAAGAATCAGTGTTTGCTTTCATTTGTTTCCTGTATGGTTTATTTTCTATTTCATTTATTTGTGTTCTAATCTTTGATTTCTTTTCATGTGGGATTTTGTTGTTGTTGTTGTGATTTTTCCAATTCCCTGAGGCATGATGTTAGGTTGTCTATTTGCCACCTTTCCATCTTTTTCTTATGTGCACTAATTGGTATGAATTTCCCCCATTTGACTGCTTTTGCCCTGTCCCATAGATTATGGAAACTCATGTATTCCTTATCATTTGTTTCCACAGATTTTTAAATGTCATACTTAATTTCTTAAGTATTGAAGAAGTCATTCAGAAGTATGTTGTTTAGTTTCCATGTGTTTGTGTATTTTCAAGGGTGTTTTTTTATTTAAATTTATTTATTTGCATTCATTCACTGTACATCATTACAACATACAAAATGAGATTTTCCATCCAGAGTACACTGTATATTGTCTCAATCAAGCACATCAACAAACGTGTTATTGTCAGCAAATAATTTTCCATTTCTTGTTTTCTGTATGTTTTGCTTATTTTTCCCCCATCCTTGATTCCCTATCTCTTACCTTCTGCCATCTCCCACTCTCCTCCCACACTGTCTCTGGTGCCTATGTTTGCTTTTATACTGTTTTCCCCACATACACATTTTATTGAATTACTAAGGATCTTAATGAATCTAAATATTTTCATAGAAAGCTGGGGGTACGGGGTGGAGGACTCCCTACCACTAGCTCATAGAAAATCTTCATTCCCTGAAATATCTAGTTCACTGGAGCCATGTGGAACCTTCTTCTAAGGCCTGGCCTCTTCTGCCACTAGCTCATTTGCTGGAGGCTGAATTATCACTCAAGGGTGTTTCTTAATATGAATGTTGAGTTTAATTCCATTATGGTCAGAGAATATCTGGATATACTTTCTATGACTTTGACTCTGCTAAGACTTAATTTGTGTCCTATCACATGATCAATCTTTGAAAATGTTCCATGCCAGGGTGAGGAAAATGTATATTTTGTGGTCTTAGAGTGGAAAATTCTATAGATGTCTGTCAAGCCCATTCAATTTATACTATCTTTTAGGTACTGTAGCTCTCTATTTTTTGTCTAGAAGATCTGTCTAAAGGATATAATGGCATGTTGAGATCCCCAACAATTTCAGTGTTGCATCCCATCCCTCCTTTTAGCTCAGGCAGTCTTACCTTCACATAATTAGGTACTTCTGATTTGGGTACATAGATATTTATAAGTGCTTGGTCTTCTTGAAGAATTGTGCCACTGACTATAATAAAATGCCATTGTCTGTCTCTTCTTACGGTCTTTGTTTTGAAGCCTATTTTGTTTGAAATCAGTATGATAACTCCAGTGCTTTTTTGATTTCCGTTTGCATGGAATATCCTTTTCTAGCCCTTCACTTTTACTCTATGTGTGTCTTTATTCATAAGGTGTGTTTCTTGTAGGCAACAGATAGGGAGTTTCTTTATCCATTCATCCAGTCTGTGTCTCTTAATTGGATAATTTAATTAGCATTCAATGTTATTATTGATATTTCAAGATCCATTCCTATCATTAAGTGAGCTATTTTGTGGTTGTTTTTTATTCTCTTGTAACTGTCTGTCTGACTTTTTAGTTTCTCTGATATAGAACTCCTTTTAGAACCTCTTGAAGAGCTGCCCTGGTGTTGGTAAATTCTTTCAGGTTTTGTTTATCCAAGAATGTTTTTATTTTTTTTCCATATAAATAATCTTGCTAGCTATAGTATTCTTGGTTGAAATTGTTTTTTACTTAATACTTTGTCTATATTTCCCCATTCTTTACATGCATGCATTGTTTTCAGTGAGAGGTCTGATGTTAGCCTGATGGGATGACTTTTGTAGGTAATTTGATGTTTTCCTCTTGCCAATTTTAGTATCTTGTCTGTGGTTTTGGCCAATCTGGGTATAATGTGCTTTAGAGAGGATCTTTTTTGGGTTTATTCTATTTGAGGTCCTATGTATTTCTTTGTTCTGGATATTTGAATGCCGCTCTAGGTTTGGAAAGTTTTCTTCCAGGATTTCATGGAATAGACTGTCAATGCCCTTTCTTTCTTTTCTGGGATACCAATTATCCAGATGTTGGGCTGTTTGATGGTATCTAGTATTTCTCCTATATTATCTATATTATCCTCATTTTTTTCTTGGTTGTTTTCTTCTTCTTTTTGATACATTTTTCTAAGTCAGAGTTTTTGTCTTCTACATTTGAGATTCAATCTTCTGTATGATCTACTTTTAATACTTTCAATGAAAGTTTTAATTTCCTGTATCATATTTTTCATCCCTAATAATTGTGTTTGATTCTTTTCATGGTGTCTACTTCTTCTTTCAAATCATGAAAGAACTTCCTCATCACCTGGAGCTCATTTTCTCTTTTCTCTTACATCTAAATTAGTTTGGTCACTACAAATATTCTAAATTATTTATCTGACATATCCACGACTTCCATTGTGCTGTCTGTGGGTTATGGGGAATTGATGTTTTCCCTTGGGGGAGTGATATTTTGTCAATTGCTCATAATGCTTGTGCCTCTGCAATTGTTCCTAGTGATCTGATGATTTATGTTTCTTCCTGTATTTTTCAAGATATCTGAGCATTCAAAGGTGTGCAGGAGTAGAAAATTGGTGATCTCTCTTATGCTCTGCCTTCCTGTTGCTTACTGGCACTCACTCTGTATTGTTGTCACTGATCCCGGGTAACCCAAAGTTCTCTATTTTTCTAAAGAACAGGTGTGCCTCTAACTGATTTGCTGAGCTTCTACTCAGGAGTAAAGACAGGATCACACTGCATGCTGCATTCTATACTAAACACTGAAGTCCTGAGAGCCCAAAGGCCAGTGGGGTAGGGGATTAGCCATGGGTCCTGGCTGTCAAGACTTGCAGCCTCAGGCAGCCTGATGTCTGGCCAGGCTGCTTGCTTCAACCGGTTTCTGGATGGGGTGGGGAAGGGGGCAATTTATTCTTAAAATCCCCTGACACACACCTGAAGTTCAAAGGTGAGTGGCGGAGAGGTCTTGGCCATTGGTCCCCGTCTTCAGGCCCTGTAGCTACAAGCAGCCTTGTGTTCAGCAAAGCAGCTTACTTGAACCAGTCTACTTTTATGTTTAACTTGGAAAAAAAACCTGTCAAACTGTTTTTTGAAGTATTTGCACCAGTTTTAAATCTCATCATGCATAAATGAGAGCTCCAAATTGTATTCATCCCATCAAAATTGGTTATTGTCTTGGTGTTATTATTATTGCAACTATCATAATGAACATGAAGTAGGTTTATTTTGCATTATATTTTTTATTATTGTATTTATTTATTTTTATTCTTATGTCATTTTTCATTAAGTTGGGGCTTCAGAGCAGCTAAAAATTTCAGGGGAAGAAATTCTATTTCTTTCTCTTTGTATATTACATTATCTTGGTGTGATTAAAAATATTTACTGTGAGAACTACTCTCTTAACAAATTTTTAAATGTCTAATAAATCATTTAGCTTTAGGTACAATGTAGTATAGTAGATCTCTAGAGATTGTTTATCTTGTTTGATTGAAAAGTTAGTGACAAGTAATTTTGAGCATCCATTCACATGCTTAGTGGCCACTTTTGTATCTTCATTTGAGAAAGGTCTATTTACATTAATTTCTAATTGGGTTTCCTGTAATTTATTTTAAAGTTGTAAAAAGTCTTTGCTGTTGTGGAACCAATTGCTTTATTAGACAGATGATATGGAAATGTCTCATCTTGTATGTGTTGTAGGTACACCTCTTGATCATGTCTTTTGAAGAACAAAATATTTGGCTTTGATATCTAGTTATCTTTATTTTTTTCTTTTTATGGCTATGCTTCAGTGTAACTGAGTAATATAGACTAATATAAGATATCAAAAAACAGTCACTCCTATATTTTATCTCAATGATTTATTGTTCTTACTTTTGGGTTTATGACTATGATTCATTTTCAGTTCACTTTTGTACATAATGTGAAACAGATTTTCTGTAATTATCCCTGTTACTTTCTGTGTAATGTACTTTTTTACAGATCAATTAAATATACCATTACTTTTCTGTAATTTTTTTCTGATTTTATCTCTTAATGTTTTCCCTTCTTGCTCACATCCTTTCTATTCAGTTAAAATGATAACTCATTTGACTTTATCATTTCAGTTTATTAATTTATTAAAATATTATAGTTTTTTGATGGGTAGTTGTCTGTCCCATATTTTTGTATATAATTTTTAAACTTTGTATAACATTTTGAATATGTTTAGTACTAGAGGAAATGTGTGCCAGAAAAGAGGAAGAGAGAGAGGACAAGAGAAAATAAATGCTTTTAATGGGGCCTAATTATAAACCTGTCATCTTCCCACCATTCATTCATTCTGTCAAGATTCTGGGTACATTGCACACATCACTAGCATGTTTTCAAGTAACTAAGGGGAAGATTTTAATCATTATGTACTCTAGACTTTGGCTTATAGTTATGAACAGTAAAAAAAAAAAAATTCTCCAAATATAAATCTGAAGGGTGATCACTTAAGGGAACTCCAATTTGCCATATGATTACATTTGTGATTGGTCAATAAATGTTGCAAAACATGATTGTGTCTGCTTTACAGGTATTATTTTATACACATTGGTTATTATTTTAGAGAGAGATTTTTGCTATAAGGCACATGTACTTGCCAAAGAGGCAGAGACAGAAATTGAGAAATCACCCTCCAGTGGGGGATGGCCATGCCACAATCCATCTCCTCCATTTCCCTCACAAGATTTTGGGCACACACACACACACACACACACACACACACACACACACGCCTGGCATGAAAGTCACCAGATCCAGACTCCAACCATGGTTGGCATGTGGGAGTCCAGTGCCCTAACCATTATGCCATCTACTGGTCCCTTCACATTTAGGAATTATAGGGCTGGCCCCATAGCCTAGTGATTAAAGAAGGTAGCTCTCTCATGGCTGATGTCTATTCAAATCCTAGCCCTGGAAGCTTGTAAAACATACTGAACATGTGTGGTCATTCCCAAACTCCCAACAGGATGGAAAAAACTGAGAAAGGATTTCAGCATGACTATGTCTCAATGGTGTTGTTTATTCCTACTCTATTTCTCTGTGTTTTTCCATCTCTCTCTAGTTTGTACATGTACCTTCAGACAATTTCAAAATAAAAACTACACATTAGTTTATTATAAAAGTATTATTTATTATATTAGAATTTTCTGGGACCAGCAGTTAGCGTACTGGCTATGTTGCTGGACTCCCACATAGTCGACTGCGGTTCAACTCCTGGACCTGGTGGTTTAAACTCACACCCGGCACGTGTGCATGCGTGCCCAAGATCCCGAGAGGAGAATGGAGGAGAAGGGATTGTGGCATGGCCATCCCTCTGGAGGGTTATTTCTCAGTTTCTGTCTCTCTGTCTCTCTCTGTCTGTCTGGCGAGTGCATGCACCCTATAGAAAAAAAAAAGAAAAGAAAAGAAAGAAAAAGAAAAAGAAAAAAATCTTTAGTTTAAGCATTTGTTTATTTATTTATTAATGCATATATTTATTTGTTGTGAGTTTTGGGCCATTGGGTCCACAACTTAACCCATGGTTAGCCATCAACTTACGGATATTATCATATATAGACTGTGGGGTGTTGAGATCTTCAACTAGTGTGCTGCAATAAATCTCTCCCTTTAGTTTCACAGCCTTTCTTTCATATAAAGGGTGCTCCCAAATTGGATATATAGATATTTATTAGTTATATTTTTGGGCGAATTATCCCTTTTAATGCTATACAATGTCCTTCTCTGTCTCTTCTTACAGATTTTATCTTAAATACTATTTTGTCTCCTATCAGTATTGTGATTTCAGCCTTTTTTTGATTTCCACTTGCATGGACTACTTTTTCTAGTTCTACACTTTTAACCTATGTGTTTCTTTATCCATGAGGTATGTTTTTAGGCAGCAAATAAAGGGATTCTGATATTTTATTTGTTCTACCAGTCTGTGTCTTTTAATGGGGAAATTTAGTCCATTAACTTCAATGTTATTATTGATATTTGTGGACTTGTCCCCACCATTTTCTTAGCCATTTTCTTGGTTGCTTTTTGTTTTTTTTATTTCTGTTTGTTTGTCTTTAGTTTTCCTGGTATAGTATTCCTTTCAGTACTTCTTGAAGAGCTGGTGTAGTGCTGGTATTTTGTTTATCTCAGAATGCTTTTATCTTTGCTTCCCACTTGAAATAGTCTTGCTGGAAATAGTATTCTTGATCAAAATCGTTTTTCATTTAGTGCTTTGAATTTATCTTCCTATGCTTTCCTTGTTTTTACTGTTTCTGTTTAGATGTCTAAAGCTAGCATAATGGAACAACTTTTGTAAGTAACTTGATGTTTCTCTCTTGCCATTTTTAAAATCTTGTCTTTGTGATTCTAACCAATCTGGCTATGATATGGCATGGGGAGGATCTTCATATGTTGATTATATTTGAGGTCCTCTGTATTATTGGGTTTGAATGTTTGAATGTTTCTCTAAGTTTGGAAAGTTTTCTCCACGTATTTCTTGGAATAGATTATTGATACCCTTGTTAGATTCCTTATCTTCTGAGATACCAATTATTCAGATGTTTGAGTATTTAATAGTATATACTTTCTCCCATATATTATACTTCATTTTATTTGGTTATTTTTCAATTTTTTAGTGACTTTGCCTCAGTCACTAGTTTTGTCTTGTAAATCTGAAATTTGATCTTCTGCATGATCTAATCTGCTTTTGATACTTTGAGGGAAGTACTGATTTCCTGTAATAAAGTACTGAACTCTAACAATTCTGTTAGGTTATTTTTTGTGGCATGAGTCTTCTCCTTCAAATTGAGGAAGGACTTTCTCATATCCTGGAGTTTGTTGTCTCTTTTATCTTGCATCACATTTAGTTTTGTCACTATGAATATTCTGAATTCTTTTTCTGACATTTCTTCAAGTTCTATTGTGTTGTCTGTGGATGATGAGTTGTTCTTTTCCTTAGAGGGAGAGATATTTTCTAGATTTCTCATATTTCTTTCACCTTTGCACTGGTTTTTGGTCCACTGATGGATTATACATTTTTTCTTAAAATCTTGGAGTTGATTCTGTTGTGTCAAGGGGAGAAAAAGCTCTATTTCTCAGGTGTGTTCTTTGAGAGGGCCTAGTCTTATGTTTAGGGAAGAGTGTGTATAGCCAGCTTGAGGTTCTTGGTTGTTCAACAAAAATCTCAGGACCAACTCAAGGAAGAAGTACAATTTGTGTGGCATGCTACACACATTGTGTAGGATAGTGAAAATATGAAATCTCATAGGACATCTTGAAGGACATTAGGTGTTCCAAAAGCCTCTGGCACAGGGAGGTGATAATCACTCTCTCAGTAGCTCCATCTCTCCTTCCCACTGTGGCTGGCTGTAAACCATGACTGTGATCTGATGAAATCCAAAGGTAAAATGAGGGTGCAGGAAAGCAGGACCCTCAAAACCACAAACACACCTTGACAATTGGCATACATTAAGCAGAAACATAGTGTGTTTTATAGTCTGGTTTACGTTGCTTACTATGCTTTCTATTAAATCTTCTCTGTTCATCCACTTTGTATCAAGTGACAGGGTTTCATTGTTTCTTTCTTTCTTTTTTTTTTTTTTCTTTTTTTTTTTTTTTTTTTTTTGCTTTCCTGTTAAGTTTTTTTGTATTTTATCTTTAATAAAGTCACAGAAAATTGTTTGGTGTAGCCCTCAGCAGCCTGCTCCTGAACTCTGAAGAAGCTTCTGGGTATTCAATGTTTCTTCTGGGCAAGGGACATCTTGGGAAGATTCCACTTCTTCTTTTTAACTTCTTTCTTGGGTTTCCTTTTCTCTCATATAGCAGTGTGAGCTTTCTTATACATCTACTCCATCATATCTGGAGTTACATTGTTCTTTTTTTTTCATTGTTCTTTATGTACTGAGAGAAGTTTCTTGTAGCCATCTTCATCTTCTTCCATGAGGTAACACATGCAGTTGGCAACGTTCTGGCCCATGATGTGCTTCCAATAGACTTCTGCATTAAATTCCTTGATTTCAGAATCATAATCAGGGAATTGTTTGGTACTGTGAGAGATGGATAAGCCTCCATCCACCACTCCCTTCAGGGCCCCAAAAACTTTATTACCAGTTCTGGCAAGCCTGCAGATAGCTAGTGAAGGCACCAGGTTGACCATTGATGCTCATCTCCGGTCATTTCCACCTGACCTTCGCAGATCTTGTCCATGCCAAACCTACTAAGAAGCCTGCGGGCCAGCAGCAGGCCCCAATACAATATGCTACTGCATACCTTGTCAGGCTAACCTTCACATTGTAGTTTGGTAGTTCAGATGCATAAACTGTGCAGACTATTATATCCCCTTCTATACAGACATAAGCAATATGACAAATGCTAATCTCCGTTAGTTACACAAACTATCATCCCGTATTTGTGTGTGTTGTACTTATTTTTATCTTGGATCACCAAGCATTTCCAAGCATAGTAATGAATTTTACCCTCTCATCATCTTCTAAATTTCACTTAGTATCTCTTAAAGAAGGCCTTATTCTTGACAACTTTAACAGATCCCATCCTGTGGAACAGAAACCCGCAGCCATGGCCGAACTGCAGGCCCACAAGCACTACACAGGGAAAAAAGCAATTTCATTGTTTCTTAAGGCTGATCAATAGTCCATAGTTTACATGCACCACAGTTTTTCAATGCAGTCATCTGTTTGTGGTACTTGTGTTGGTTCTATGTCTTAGCAATTGTAAATAGTAAAGTAATGGACTCAAATCATGTCTTTATTTTTTTTTAATTGGTTACATAATATGTCTCTTTATTCTTCCAAAGTTCTTCCA
>NW_006204831.1:0-624 GCF_000334495.1 Tupaia belangeri chinensis
GAATATACTGTATAGGGACTTAATCATGCATCTTATTATCAAAACTTTTCCGTTTCTAGTTCCTAGAGTTTTTTTACCCCTCTTTCTGACCCTCTGTCCTTTCCCACCCTCTTCTCACACAATCTCTGGTGTCTACAATTGTCTTCCATTCCTTTCCCACCCACATTGTATTGATCACACAATTTCTTAAATAATCTAAATACTTTCAATGGTAAGTTCACTTGATACTATTAAGAAAACCAGTTTTAACTTAAATCGAAGAAAGGCTAAAGAAATTTGCTTGAAGCCAGGAAACAGGTTAGGATTCTGTTCAAATGGTACCTGCTTGAGCCTATTAGTCTCATTTACTTTATCTTCTGTTGTGGTTCAATTTTCCCAATTAGATTCTGGGATATAATATTCAACTCCAGACTTGTCCCTACAATTAAATTGGCCACATTCTTAGTTTTCAAACTTTTCTTTCTGTTTGTCTGTATTTAATTTTCCTGATATAGCACACCCTTGAGAACTTCTTGGAGATCTGGTCTGGTGCTGGTAAATTGTTTCAGGTTTTGTTTATCTGAGAATGTTCTTGTCTTTTCTTCCCACATGAAAGATAATCTTGTTGGGTACAGTATTCTTGGC
>NW_006204831.1:3119-5157 GCF_000334495.1 Tupaia belangeri chinensis
TCTTGTCATACATGTTATCATCAACAGATAATTTTCCATTTCTGGGTCCCTTAAATGTTTTGCTTCTTTCTTTTCCCCCCTCAATTCCCTTCTTCTCATCCTCCCCCATTTCCCACATTCCTCCCACACTGTCCCTAGTATCTGCAGTTATTCTCCATGCTTTTATGTCTTCCAATCTTTTTTTTTAAAATCAAGCATGTTATCATCAATAATATTTCATTTCTACTTCTCATATATATGTATATGTATATATGTTTTTTATCCTATGTTTGACCCTCTGCCCTTTCCCACTCTCTGATCACACCATCTCTGCTATATACAGTTGTCTTCCAGAAAAGTTATTGAAAATGTGATACATGCAAGTAAAGGGAGAGGGGCCACAGTTTCAATGATCAGCTCATAAAGTTTTTAACAGTAGGGAACATAGGTTCTATTCAGGGTTGGATTAAGGGTGGGTCTTGTGCAGTTCCGCAATTGTAGGTGAGTCTCCATGGAAGACAGTTTCATGAAAGCGGTTCTGGTAAGCAGAGATAATCATCAGCTGATGTGGCACAGCAGCCATCCTGTGATCAGCGGTAATGGTGTTGTGGGGATCTGCAGCGTGAGTTATCCTCGGGCATCTGGCTTCCTTAAGACTGGTAGTGATCAGCGGTAATGGTGTTGTGGGGATCTGCAGCGTGAGTTATCCTCGGGCATCTGGCTTCCTTAAGAATGGTAGAGCAGTTCCCGTTTTTCCCTGAGGCAATGCAGGGCTGGTAACCATCATCTTCTCACTGTCCATAGGTAGAGGAAATCCTCCTATACAATATGTTTCTCCATTGGTTTAAGACAACTAAAGTTTCTTTCTAGTTGCATGTTCTTAATCCTTCATTTCAGCTTCGGTCTGCCGCAGGCTTGGGGACCCCGCGCAGGCCCGGCAGCTCGCAGGGCAAAGCCCCGGCTGCGCACGTGCACACAGGCCCGGCGGCGTGCGGGGTGGAGAGCCCCGGCCACGCTAGGCCCGGTGGTGCACGGGGTCAGAACCCTGGCAGTGCTAGGCCCGGCGGCGTGCAGGGCAGAGACTAAATTCTTTTATTTTTATTTTGAAAGGTTTTTGCTATAGTGTGCATGCGCTTGCCACACAGAGACAGAGAGATAGAAAGTGAGAAATCACCCCCCAGAGGGGATGGCCATGCTGCAATCCCTTCTCCTCCATTCTCCTCTTGGGATCTTGGGCACACACGCGCACACTCGCCCAGCGTGAGTTTAAGCCACCAGATCCAGGACTCGAACCATGGTCGACTGCATGGGAGTCCAGCGACATAGCCATTACAATAACTGCTGGTCCCTAGTGTTCTAAATTCTTTATCAGACATTTCCATGATTTCCATTGAACTGCTTGTGGATGAAGAGGAGTTATTCTTTTTCCTTGGAGGAGAGTTATTTTCTTGCTTTCCCGTATTTCTTGTCCTGTGGTGATTTCTAGTCATCTGATAGATGGTGTGTTTCTTTCTAATTCTTGAAGTTTAATCTGAATGTTCAGGAGCAAGCAGAAAGAGGTGATCTGGAATCTCTTTGCCGTTCTGTTGTGATCGCTGGTGCAGCAGATTCAGTAGATATTGAGGAATATGTTAACCCTGATAGTATTTGGATGCTTAGCTACAGTGCCCTTAGATCTATGTAGAAACACATTAAATGGATATTGAAGAGTGGAGAGACAAGAAAAAAAGAAAATGAAAAAGAGAGAGAGAAACAACAAATAAAGAGAAAAAAAAAAGTCCCCCCCCCATAAAACACAATAATATTGTAATTATTGTTTTTATTTTTTTAAAAAAAGCACAAAATAGAAAACCACAAAATAACTAGTTCACAGGATCCATGAGGAATCTTCTTCTGAAGGCCTTGCCTCTCCTGCCTGGGTGGGAGGGGCAGAGGGGAGTATTAGCAAGACAAAAGGCGGAGCTGAGAGCAAGAGAAAAACTTTACCTTTAAAAAAAATCATAAAAAAAGGAAAATTATAAAAAAAATGAGAAGACAGAAGCAGGGAGAGACAGAGACA
>NW_006204831.1:6251-11366 GCF_000334495.1 Tupaia belangeri chinensis
TTTTAAAGACATAGTTGCTATTGAACAAAAACAACACACAACAAATCTGGTTCCTAAGAAGATGTGTTTCCTAGCAGGAGTTCCGAGTTTATTGCTTTCAGGCTCACCTTTGAATACAAATTCAAACTCAAGGTCATGTCTCAGGGACCACTGTCTCCAAGTGTGGACAACATGGTCCACACCTACTGCTAGCAGGTCTTCCAGGACTGAGTTCCTGTAGGGACACAAAGAAGACATCCTGCTGTCCCAAAAGGACCTAACTTTTTAGTTGACTTTTAAATTTAAAGAAAGTTTTGGATATAGAATCAAGAAAAGCTAGTTTTCTGCATAAAAGCTAACTTATACACAGAAATCTATGAGCATAGTTTATCACACTGACAGGTAGAATGTCAGCACTATCCTCCATCTTTTTTTTTAATGTGTGGTTGTAGTAACAGTTTTGATTTCCATCTTCCATATTCATGTTTTTAATATTTCAGAAGATCTAGTAAAGTGTAATTAACTAGCACAAGGTCAAGGTAGCATGGAAAGAACACAGAACATTCTAAACGCACTTGACTATCTTGATGATGACCCTTGAAGCATTTTATATGTTCCTGACTTTCTAACTGGTCTGCATAAAGAAAAAAGTGATTATAAAGCACTAAGCAAAGAATTACTTAAAATAGACTTTAAAAATTTTGCTAGAGGGTGCATGAGACAGAGAAACATAGGAACTATCCTCCTGGTTTGATCATATTGCAATTCCTTCTCCATTTCTCCTTTCAGGATTTGAGCACATGTGTATGCATACACACATAGTGTGTTTTCCAATAGGTCAGGTCAGGCAGGGAAAACCAATCATGGTTTCTGGGGCTTATGGCTTTCTTAGCAATCAAAGAAAAGTGAAATCATGGAAATAAAAGTAGATAGTACAGGATTCCCTTCACTGCTATCAGATGACACCCCTGTATAAAGTCCTCCAAAGAACTGTGTTGAGCTGCCTTCTAGCAAGACATGGCCAGTGAGTTTCTCAATAGTGTGAAGGGCAGCACTAACACCCACACATCCCATGGAAGGGTGGACACCTCAGGACAGTGCTAAGGTGTTCAGTATTTGCAGTAGGTTTATCATATTCTTCATATGCCTTCAGTGAGCAGGAGACAGTTTAGGAGAGAAAGAAGTGAATAACATGGATGAGGCACTTACCCATATATCACAGTATGTCCTGGAAGACAATGGAAAAATAATAAATTAAGGAGTTGAGAGAGCCACAGTGGATTCAACTGGGCCAGTTAGACTACTTGCAAGGAAAGGATATTATTCAGTGCTCAGAACTTAACTAAAGAAAAGATGGAATGGGTGAACGATGGTAAAGGTGGACTTGAGAGAGCGTTTCAAATGCCATACTAGGGCGTGGTGGCGCCCGCCCTATGGAAAAAAATCTACGGAGGCTGGAGGATTGCGGCATCGAGTCCATCTCTCTCTCTCTGTCTCTCTCAATGCACACAATTTTTGGGACCAGCAGTGAGCATAATGGCTATGTCGCTGGACTCCCCTGTAGTCGACCGCGGTTCGAGTCTCAGACCTGGTGGCTTGGACTCACGCCAAGCGCGTGTGCGTGCGTGCCCAAGATCCCGAGAGGAGAATGGAGGAGAGAGGATTGCAGCATGGCCATCCCCCCTGGGGGGTGATTTCCTGCTTTCTGTCTTTCTGTCTCTCTCTGTCTGTTTGGCGAGCACACACGCCCTGTAGCAAAAACCTCTCTAAACAAAAAATGCCACACTAAACATGCAAATCCCCAGGAACAGAGCACAAAGTGATAGCCAGGAGTTGTGATGGTCAGGGATTTGCTAATGCCAAGTACAAAGGGGAGAGTTCACACTTCATTAATTGCTTTCTATATTATTCATTTTTTTAAAGAATGATTTGTTTATTTAATTCCATTTCTCTTTATTACTTTTTTAATTGACCAGATATAGGCAGAGAGAGAGAAATGGAATGTAAAAAAGCAAGCTGCCAGGTCCAGGACTCAAACCCTGATTAGCCATGTGGGAATCTAGTACCTATAATCACCATGCCACCTGCTGAGCCTCCTACAAAAAATTGTTAATGGCAAAAAAGCAGGTTGCTGTCATATTTATTTAGTTATTTTAGTATTTGCTATAAGGCCACTGAAGTCTCTGAAGAGAGACAGTGAGAAGGAAAGTGAGAAATCACCACCCCCAGGGGGGTGGCTATGCAGCAATCCCTTATCCTCTACTCTTCTCTTGGTATTTTGATCATGTACATATATGTGTCCAGTGTATTTTTCAAGGTGTTGTGTACAGGACTTGAAGTGCATCATATGAGATCCCATGACTTAACCACTAGGCCACCTGCTACCTTAGTTTGTTTTTTATGTTTTTTTGTTTTTTTAGTTTGTTTGTTTTAGATTTTTTCCTATGGGTGTGTGAATTCACTATATAGAGAGACAGATGGAAAGAGAGGGAAAGTGAAAAGTCATTCTCCAGGGCAGATGGCTACACTGTAATCCCTTCTTCATTCTTTCAGGATTTGGAACACACACACATACACACACAGCAAATATACATTGGTAGTTCTTTGACAGATACCTAAACAGAGAGGACAGCTAATGCTATTGCTATACCTAATGCTATTAGAATGAATAGTGCCAAGGAATTATGAGCTTCATTCCCCATGTTTATAGTAACTTTCATAACCCTTCTAGAACTGGCTGTATCCTATATGTCATTTTGTTCCTATGTAGGTCTAGAAACCATGATTTTTATTTTCCCTATGTTCTAGAACCTTAAAATAGCATCTGGTAGGGCCAACAGTATCATGGTAACTGAGCTGCTAGATTCTCACATGACTGATCATGGTTCAACTCTCAGACCTGGTGACTTTTCTTCTCACTCCCCCACCCCCTATTTATCTAGTGAGTGTACATTCCCGTTGTAAATTAAACACATAATAATAATAATAATGATAAATAAAATTAAATAGCAAATTATTTTAAAAAGTTAAATAAATAGCATCTGGCTTGTCAGTTTCTTAACCATTTGGTACTTTTTGGTTGCTTTTCTATAGTTTTATACACTGTTACATTAACTGCGGGAAAAAAAGTATTTTAAAGGTTTTTGTTAATGATAAAACATTAAATTCAGATCTCCTAGTCACTATTGACCACACCATGTCTTCTTTCCAGTTCTCAAATACATTTTTCTCTGGAGTTAACTGGTCTTCATCATTGTTTATTTTCCATTTAGAAAGGCTCAGCTTTTAAAAGAATACCAGTTAAAACTGTTTTGAAATTTTAAAAAATAGTTTCTTCTTCTGATACTTATTTAATCAGTGCTATGTATGTCTGTAATTATTTCTCCATTCTCTGTGGAGTTGTTCTGGTCTTAATTTCTTAATATTCAACATTAATTTAAATATTTAAAAGTTCTGTTTTTGTTTTTTAAAAGTTTTTGCTTTAGAATTGGGAGGGAAGAGAAAGAGACATAGTGAGAGACAGAATGAGAAATCAACCCCCAGGGTGGATGACCAGGCGACAATCTCTTCTTCTCTATTCTCCTGCCATGATCTCATGACATGCACCAACATGTGCCTGGAATGATTTTAAAGCCACCATATCCAGAATTTGAACTGCTGTTGGTCATGTGGAAGTCCAGAGACATAACAGCTACACCATCTGCTGGTCCCCTTATTAGTTATGTAAGCATGTTAAATTAAATTTTTATGCACTCAGAACTCTACTTTTAAAATTTGTTCTTATGTTTTATTGTTATTTTTTTTCTTTTTGGTTTTTGCTCTAGGGTGTGTGTACTCACTGCAGTGAAACAAGAGAGGGAGAGAGAGAAAAAAGAAAGTAAGACTTCAACACTTGGGGGAATGGTCATGTCACAATCTCTTCTCCTCCATTCTGCTGTTGGGATTATTGGACATGCAGGCTCACCCACCTGGCATGTTTTTCAAACTACTCAATTTAGAATTAAAACCACATAGTCAGTCTTGTGGGATGCAACTGCCTTATCTTCCATGCTGACTTAGTAGTTAGATCCCATTCTAGGTAGAGAGGAAATGACCTATGCATATTGGAGTTATGTGGTTTTGCTTTCTGTAGTCTGGTAAATGTTTACTATGCCCCCATTACTAGTCTCAGAAAAATTTAAGATTCCCTGCTGGCTGGGCTGAAATCAGTCAGTGGAGCACAAAGAGTGAGTTTCAAGCCACTGGGCTTGCAACTCAAATGCACCCACATGAGAGTATAGCACCTTGAACACTATGCCACCTACTGGCCCCTGCTTCATAAAAATGTAATCAGGCTTCTGAAAGTTCTCACAGTCCTACCTGCACACTTGTATATAATATATGTAAGTGCATTTGGGGAGCATCCCTATTATGTGCAATGTTACCACTTTGATACTTTCTATCCAATTACTCTCATCTTGCTCTTTTGGTATAAATTCTTACTTGTCCTTGTTATATTCAGATTTAAACCTAATATTCTGGAACTACTGCAAAATCTCATGGCCTCATTTCCCATATATATTTTGAGGCTTTAAAGGAAGCTTTCTTTACTGTGATTTAAAATATACTGTTGAGTGGCCAATAGGTAACATGGTGGCTAAGGCACCGGATTCCCACATGGCTGACCATGTAATGAGTCCTGATCCTGGAAGCTTGAAAATTATGCCTGGCACATGGGAAAACACTGAGAGGAGAATGGAGAAGGGATTGAAGAGTGGCCAATGTCTGTGGTTTATAGATGGTGGTGGCCTTTGGACACCCAAGGCATCTTTACAGAGCATATTTATATAATCCCCTTGTGAGCAGTGAGCACCCACAGTCAGCTCCTTCATGCTTACCTTAACTTCACTTCAGAAGCTCAGTGTCTCAATATACATGTGGGGCTCACTCTGTGGGTCTTGGTTGTAAATGGGCTGAGGTCCCAATAATCTTACTTATTCTGAGGCTTGCAAAGACTGAATATGGGGATAGTGCTGATGGAGTGGACAGCAAGCTATATTAACTTCTCTCTTCTATCTGAAAGAAATGAAGAAACATTGAAAATAAGGTTCTGAGAAAAAACCAGTAGGTGGCTTGAGAGTACAGAGAAAGTTGAGA
>NW_006204832.1:0-456 GCF_000334495.1 Tupaia belangeri chinensis
CTGTTTTCAGGGAAGTAGCCAAAGATACCGCCTATCAAATAAGCTTCTTTGCTTTCTATCAGAGCACCCAGATTCCTGAGCCACAACAGATGAGACAAGAAATCAGATGTATTGGGACCAGCAGATGGTATAATGGTTGCTGGACTCCCACATAATGGACTGTGGTTCGAGTCCCAGATTCTGCAGCTTAAAACTCATGCCGGGTGCTTGTATGTGTACGCCCAAAATCCCTAGAGGAGAATGGAGGAGAAAGGATTGTGGCATAGCCATCCCCCATGGTGGGGTGATTTCCTGCCTCTCTGACAAGTGCACATGCGCTTTAACAAAAATCTCTCTCACCAAAAAAAAAAAAAAAAAAAAAAAAGAAAAATCAGATGCACTAATCTAATAAGGGCAATTACAGATATACTAGATAAAAGAGAATTCCATGACTTGTGAAGCAGCAGGATCCTTAGT
>NW_006204833.1:0-358 GCF_000334495.1 Tupaia belangeri chinensis
CTGAGATCTTAGACCATCCTGATGAAAGCTCTAAAGAGACAGGGACAAACCAGTGTGGAAAGGTTACCTGGAACCTCCAGCACACACATCCTCCCAAAGCCTTTATCTGAACCTTCCGGAGTCCCCAGAGTAGCCCATGGTTCATAGTATGCTCCCCTGGTATCTCACTCTCCGGGACTAGTCAGCTGGTGACCTGACTTCCTTCTTCCCCAGCCCCACTCCTGTGTTCCCTGTCCCTGTCCCCTCCACCCATGGCCTGGCAGAGAGCAGTGCTATGCAGGGAACCCACTAGTGCTCACCTGCCACCTCACCCACAGTGGATGGCTCAGATTGGTCCTGGGGGCCCTGGGGGGTTCTA
>NW_006204833.1:437-1390 GCF_000334495.1 Tupaia belangeri chinensis
TTCAAGTCCTTTGTTCCATCACCTGTGGCCAATCTTTCCTCTCAGAGGGACACCAGGGCATGCTGTGGGTCTTGGAACAGGGGTGTGAGCTCAGTCTGTGATCTTCTCTGGTCCTGTCCAGGCATCTCCTCATCTTGGATCTTTCCTAATTCAGTAGAAATGCCCAATCTCCAGTGTGATTGAGGAAAGAGGCACCTTGGGAGAATATTGAAAAACCTGGGTCCTGGTCTCACCGCATTTGAGGGTCCACCTGTTCTGGTCCTCCCACCCCACACAGGCAGGAGAGACCACACCAAGACCAGAAACCACCTCTGAGGTCTGCCATGAATATCATGCCAAGGATATTGGGTACATCTTTTCTCTGCCCTGTCAGCATCCACCCCAAGGCTTGGCTGAAGCTAAATCATGATTAGGGGTCTGATGGTGAGAAAGAGAAAGAGGAAGAGAAAGAGGAAACCCTTCATCACGAGAGGACTGGGGAATTGAAAATAAAGTAACAGCAGACACAGACAACCTGAGCCTAGGTAGTCCAAGCAACTTGTGTCACAGATTGTGTAGCCCAGAGAAACTGGGCATCTTTATTTATAGTACAAGGTGACATTACACATGCATATTTTATGGCATTCCATAAATATGTTGATGTATTACAGAACATAAGAAACAGGTAACAAATCTGTAAGGGCTTAGACATATTGGGCCAGGTATATCCCTTTGTGATAATCCCATTATCTTCTTTTCTAATGGAGAAAAGTCTAGCTGCAGGTGTGTGGAAGAAACATAAGGCTAAAGAATCTCTTCATATGGCTTGCACCACGATGCCCAGAGAAGGCTAAAGAATCTTAAAGATGCAGAGCAGGGATTGGACTTTGCTAATTCAGGTCAAGATGTTTCCTGAATTCCATCAGATGTGTGTGTTGGAACACCCCTAGCAATTTCCACCCATTACTCTGCCT
>NW_006204834.1:0-316 GCF_000334495.1 Tupaia belangeri chinensis
GGAGTTGGTAAATTCCTTCAAATTTTGTTTAGTCGAGAATGTTTTCATCTATTTTTCCCATATGAAAAAATAATTTTCCCGGGTATAGTATTCTTGGTTGAAATTGTTTTTCACTCAACACTTTGACTATGCTTCTCCATTCTTTCCTTGCCTGCACTTTTTCTTCCAAGAGATCCGATGTTAGCCTGATGGGGTGACCTTTGTAAGTAACTTGGTGTTCCCCTCTTGCCAACTTCAGTATCTTGTCCTTGTCTGTTGTTTTTGCCAGCCTGGCTATGATGTGCCTTGGAGAGGATCTTCTTGGGTTGATTCTACT
>NW_006204834.1:645-919 GCF_000334495.1 Tupaia belangeri chinensis
AAGGGAGGTTTTGATTTCCTGTATCACATTCTTCAATCCTAAAAGTTCCATCTGGTTCTTGTTTAGGGTATCCATTTCTTCTTTCAAACCATTAAAGGACTTCCTCATCTCCTGGAGCTCCTTGTCTCTTTTCTCTTCCATCTCAGTTAGTTTGAAATATTCAAATATTCTGAATTCCTTGTCAGATATATCCACGACGTCCATTGTATTGACTGTGGGTGATGTAGGCTTGATGATTTCCCTTGAGTGAGAGGCCTTTTGTTGGTTGCTCATA
>NW_006204834.1:2027-11650 GCF_000334495.1 Tupaia belangeri chinensis
AAACATTCTTCAGGGAGGATGGCCATGCCACTATCACCTCTCCTCCATTCTCCTCCTGGGATCTTAGGCATATATGAACATATGTCTGGTGTGATTTTCAAGCCACTACATCTGTGACTGAAACCATAATCGAACATGTGGGAGTCCAGTGATTTACCTCCTATGTCATCTGCTTATTTTCCAGTAAGTTTTGAGATGGTATTCACAGTTTTCATAGAAAGATGAGCATTACTAATGATTTACCAATGATATCTTAGCAAGAGCAAATAGTGATAGCATTTACTGAACAGAAATTACTATCAAAATTTTAAAAACCAGTAATTTTATTTAATTGTAAGCCAGTCTGACCTACAACAGAACTGTCCAACAAAAATATCTCATCAGCCAATCATTTTATTTACACTGTAGGATATCAATTAATTATGGTACACATGAAAAAAATGAAACATGGGGCCAGCAGGTGATGTGGTGGCTGAGGTACTGAACTACACGACTGACCACAGTTTGAGTCCCAGGCCAGGAGGTTTTTTGTTTTCACGTTCCCTCTTTGTCCCTCCATTTCATTCTGATCAAATTTTAAAAATAATAAAAAAAGAATAGAATTAAAATAATAAATTATCCCTTTTTTAGAGAAAAGTAAGACATTTCTATTTTGACATAAATAAAGGAGTGGCCAACTTAAAACAATTTTTTAAAGAGTTTTGCTAAATACAGGGCACATGCATTGAAAAGAGAGGAAGAAAGAGATAAAGTGAGAAATTACTTGCTGGGGGGATGTTCATGCTGCCGTCCCTACTCTCCATTCTCTCAGGAAGGAAATGATTTCATATACTGGTGTTAGATTCATACCACCAGGTACAGGACTCAAATTGCATTTGGATATATGGGCATCCAGCACCTTACCCACTAGCCCACCTGCTGTCCAGGAAGTTGCCAATTATTACTCAGGAATAGCTTTTTCAAGATCAGGTATGAAATCTGCCTTTTCTTCTTTTTTTTATATACCAGTGAAAGTTATTTTTGTTCCTGGGAGATACTTTCTGGGATTCTCCAGACACTTCATCAGTGTATCCTCTCCCAAGGTGATGGATGCCTTTGCTCTTGTTGGCAACTGTGTAGGAGAATCCAGGGGCCTGATCTGTCTTATACCCCAGTAGACTAAAGACTATGCTCAGTCTTGTGCTTGTCTCCATTTTTCATGGTGTAGCACTGGCACATTTTGAACAAAACTCTTCTTGCTGGGAGCCAGTGTGTAATGTGGTAGTTACAGCACTAGATGCCCAAATGGATGACTATAGTTGAACTCCTAGATCTGGCAGCTTGAAAAACATGCTTTTTCCATGTGTGTCACATGTCCAAATTGACAAGAGGAGAATGGATTGTGTCGTGCTCATCCCCCCACACAGGGTGATAACTCACTTCCCTTCCTTCTGTCTCTGTGCATGTGTTTCTCTCTCTCTCTCTCTGGCAAGAGAATGCACTCTATGCAAAAAAACAAAAATCAGAACAAAACTTTTTGCCTTTCTAAATATCACCAATTTTTAATTCTCTCCTTTGTTGTTCATGCTACAAATGTTCCTGCTCAGAAGTCAGATGTCTTCTCTCTCCTGAAATATTTTTTTAAACTCCTTCCAGAGATGGGGAATGAGTGGCCCTTTCTCAGCAATACTTAAGTCTCATAGGGAGCATTTATGCAAAGACAAATAGCCAATTATAATAGAGTGTTAATACTGGACTTTATTTTAGGAAACTTGAATAAATCCTTCTTATACTATGCTGAAGGGTAACATTGACCACTATTTACATTATATAAATATATTGTAAAATGATAAGTGACTTATATGTAGAAATATGAGTAAAACAAGGTGAATACATACTACTACAGGGTTTCTTAGAGGATTTAATATGATAAATATATTACGGATTTCCAGTAAAAAAATATGTAGTATTTATAAAATCTCCACAATAAAATAATCTTTTAAGTAATACACATTAAAGCCGGCAGGTGTCATGATTGTTAGGGCACTGGTTTTGCACATGGCTGATCATGCCTTAAGTTCTGGACCTGGCAGCTTGCTTTCTCACTTTCCCTCTCTCTCTGTCATTCTGCTCAAATTGAAATAATAATTATAATGAATACATAATTCTTTCAAAAATAAAATACACATAAATACTTACTAGAGTATTAGTGCCTGTAGAAATGAAGGCCTTTGATTCTGTAAATTTTGTTAACTCTAACAAAAGAGGAAATCTACTCAGCATGGAACTTTATTGCTAAAATTGGGTAGTATGGATCCAGCAAGTGGTGTGGGGGTTACACACTGGATTCCACATGGCCAACCTCGTGGTTTGAGTCTCCAATGGGACAGGTTGAAAATCATGCTTGCACACAGGCCGAAAGTACTGAGAGTAAGGAGGAGAAGGAAATGCAGCATGGTTAATCCTTCTTTGGGGTTATTTTTCACTTCTACATTTCTCTTTCTTTCTGGTGTGTATGCCCTATAGCAAGAAAAAAAATTACTATCAAATAAAAATATATATGCATATATGAGAATATAACAAAGTAATATGTTCACTAGATGTGCTACAAGTAGGACAGAAAACCAGTAACATCATCACTACCACATATTTAGCCATTTCATCCACATTTAAGATGCAAACCAACTCACTTATAAATCTCTATACACCTGTGAAAACATACTAAGACATAGTGCTTCCATGTGAAAAAGAAAAAAGTCAAATATGAAAAATAATGTATAGAAAAAGGAGAATAATCAGAGATTAGAAATTAAAGCTACTTCAGCTTCACCTGGACTGGTGGTTCTAGATTGCCACAAGAAGGCCACACAAACCTTAGATGCAGTGTTTTTTGGGTAAAAAGAACAAGGGATCAAGAGCTCTTGTGAGGAGAAATTAGAATTACCCAGCAGGTTTTGAACCCATTCCTCAAACCACATGTTTATTTTCAACCATACTTACCTGTGTGCATACTGGCACTCTGAAGAATATTTGTTAAAAGGATTTTTATGTAGTGAATAAAAATGTAGAAGCAGCAATCTAGGCACACCTCCTCAGTCTGTGAGTGGGAGATGCAGGAGGAGCACAGTGGAGTGGGTACTTTCATTGCATTACTCCTTCAAGTCACAGTTGGCAGGACAAGGATCCTCTGCTCCTGGCTCTCAGTTACCACTCTCCCAATGTACAATTAAATTACGGTTGCAAGTCAGACCAAGGCCTTGTGGCTTAGGCAGCTGGATCCCACTAAACTGACTCTGGTTTGAGTCCAATACCTGTTGTCTTAAGAGACACAATGAGTCAGTGGGTATTCATGTCCTGTAAGACTGAACAGGTGGAAGAGAAAGGTTTGCAGTGTGATCATTCCCCATGGGGTGTTTTTTACTTTCCATCTCTCTGATGAGTTTATGTTCCCTCTGGCAAACAAAAAACAAACAAACAAAGGGAGCTTTGATAACATCCAGAAGGTGGCCTCATGCTTTGAGATTCTGTTGTGACTAATAGTGACACTAGAGGACCTCATAATAAAAGTGAAGAAATGAGAATTGGACATACCAATCTGAACCTTTTCCTAGAGAGTGGTCTATTGAGCTGAGACCTCTGAGCAGTCTCACATCAAAGCCATCTCCACTATGCCACCTGCTGCCCCCATCACAGCCATCTCTAATGTGAAGGTCCCTGATATCTCCTGCTCTGTATAGTCTGCTCAAGTGAGTCAAGGGTGGAAAGCGCCAAGATCACTATTCTGTTCCCATATATTCCCTGATAGAAGGGAGCATCTGATATGAACACATGGTTATGTGGATTAAAGTGTAGCACTTCATCAGGTCCAGCAGGTGGTGTGATGGTTAAGGCACTAGACTTTGGCATAGACAACCATGGTTCGAATGCCAGACTTGGTGGCTTGCTTTCTCATTTTTTCTCTCCCCTCTCTCTCCCTGTGTGTGTGTGCGCACACACACATTTGCATGTTTGTGTGTGTGTGTGTGTGTGTGTGTATTTCTCTCTAGTAAAAATATGTACCCTGTAGTAAATTGAAAAATAACAATAATTATTACAAAAACATAAATTAATAATTCTAGAAAAAAAAAGTGCAACACTTAGTGACAGAAACTATCATGGTCTTGGATTGGAAAATCACAAGGCCCTGCAGAAGTCAGTTATTTGAGACCTCTTAAAGATTCTGCCTTTGATTCATGAACCCAAAAAGTTAATTGCACCCAGCCACATTTATGTATTCACTAGAACACCACTGTGAGATATGGAGCCTCATGGGAACCTAGGAAGTTCTGGGTTTCAGATACTGGGTCTGAGAATGTATGGTGTTCCTTGGGGTTCTTCAGCGACTGTGTTGGCCTGGAACCCAGGGGGAACTCATGCAGTGACATGATCCTGCTGTTGGTGTTGTGTGTGTGCTTTCTTACTCTCTATTTTTCTTCTCTCCCGTTGTAATAAAGCAAATAAACGTAAAGAAAATGTTGAACCAGTTAAGTGTTCCATAATGTTGACACTTTTACAACACTAAAGTTGTGTTGTGTGAAGCTATTCTTTAGTAAACTTGCAGAGAATCTTGGATGAGTGGGTGTCTTTCTATGTCAATCTAAGAGGGCTACAAAATTCAGTTCTATTGAAGGACAGGGGTAGTGGTAAGACTTTCACATACCATAAACAAGTCTTGGTAGGAGCGAGATGAAAACTTGGGTAAGTTTCTTGTTTGAGCCATGGAATTTTCTTGCCCTAAAGCCCAGGCCATTACACATCCCTAACAAACTGTAAGGGACTATGTAAAAGGGTGGTCCTGGGCTGCAACCCATAACTCAAAGCAATTAAGACAAATTGACAAAAAAAACCTAGCTCTTGTTTAGTACTATGTTTTAAAAGGTTTTCTTTCTCTAACATTTCTCTCTGTGTTTCTAATTCAGAATCTGCCAGCACAACTTGAACAATGAGTATCACTTATAAAATATTTATTTTCAGGGTTAGATGGTGGTATGGTGGTAAGCGTGATGCTCTGCAAGACTGACCCATATAGGAGGTTTTTGCTTCATATCCACAGACCTCCATGAGCACACTGGTTTCATGTGTGCCTCTCATATAGAGCTGTTTGGGGCTGGGGTGAACCATGGCATCAAGATCCTGGTGTGGGTGTGGTCTCTATCTTTCTGTGTCTCTCAGTCTCCCTTGTCCATAAAGCATATAAATACATAAGCTTTAAAAGCATTTCTTTTCAGGTCAGCCAGGTGGCATGGTGTCTAAAGTGGCTGGATCCCACATGGCAGAATACATAAAGACTTGTTTTCTGAAAGACTGGTTCCTGGAAGATCACCTCCAATATCCTAAATATTGACCATGTTTCTTTATACCTGAGGCTCTGGGCCACACTGTAGCTATTTGGACTCTGGAGCCTAGAGACAGTCACAGGACACATTGCATGACCCATGGATTATCGGAGTTCAAGGCCAAGTCTCACTTACAAAAATCCTGACACCAAGACTTGAGTGAGGCTCCTGAGTTGGCAATACATTGTATGTGCTGTAACTCAATGTTAGTGAAAAAATTAAACAAGTATCTATGCAACAACCCTTGGGAGGAGACACCTGGAAGCTTGCCCTGGTTTCTCCTGGACTTCAGTCTAAGCATCTTTCCCTTTGCTGATCTTCATGTGTATCCTTCACTATAACAACCTGTGATCACTACACAAGCTTGCTGAGCTCTATAATCTTAATAAATGTTTCAGCCTGGGATGGTCTTGGGAAACTTAAGATCCCCAGTGAAATTGGCAAAATGGGCATAACTACCCACATGGCTGTGTCCTATGACTGCTCTAGACTGACAACAAGCTTTCTGATTTGGGGATGGCAGTTCTAAGGGGGCCAGAGAGTGTGTGTGTGTGTGTATTTCTTTCTAGTAAAAATATGTAGCCTGTAGTAAATTGAAAAATAACAATAATGATTACAAAAACATAAATGAATAATTCTACCAAAAAAAAGTGCAACACTTAGTGACAGAAACTATCATGGTCTTGGATTGGAAAATCACAAGGTCCTAAAGAAGTCAGTTATTTGAGACCTCTTAAAGATTCTGCTTTTGACTCATGAAACCAAAAGTTGAATTGCACCCAGCCACACTTATGTAGTCAGTAGAAGACCATTGTGAGATATGGAGCCTCATGGGAACCTAGGAAGTTTTGGCTTTCAGATCCTGGGTCTGAGAATGTATGTTCCTTGGGGTGCTTCAGTGACTGTGTTGGCCTGGAACCCAGGGGGAGCTCATGCAGTGACAAGATCTTGATGTTGGTGGTGTGTGTGTGCTTTCTTACTCTCTGTCTATTTTTCTTCTCTCCTTTTGTAATAAAGCAAATAAACTTAAAGAAAATGTTGAACCAGGTAAACGTTCCATAATGTTGCCAGTTTTACAACACTAAAATTGTGTTGTGTGCAGTTATTCTTTAGTAAACTTGCAGATAATCTTGGATGAGTGGGTGTCTTTCTATGTCAATCTAAGAGGGCTACAGAATTCAGTTCTATTGAAGGACAGGAGTAGGGGTATGACTTTTACATACCATAAACAAGTCTTGGTAGGAGAGAGATGAAAACTTGGGTAAGTTTCTTGTTTGAGTCACAGGTTTATCTTGCTCTAAAGCCCAGGCCATTACACATCCCTAACAAACTGTAAGGGACTATGTAAAAGGGTGGTCCTGGGCTGCAACCCATAACTCAAAGCAATTAAGACAAATTGACAAAAAAAACCTAGCTCTTGTTTAGTACTATGTTTTAAAAGGTTTTCTTTCTCTAACATTTCTCTCTGTGTTTCTAATTCAGAATCTGCCAGCACAACTTGAACAATGAGTATCACTTATAAAATATTTATTTTCAGGGTTAGATGGTGGTATGGTGGTAAGCGTGATGCTCTGCAAGACTGACCCATATAGGAGGTTTTTGCTTCATATCCACAGACCTCCATGAGCACACTGGTTTCATGTGTGCCTCTCATATAGAGCTGTTTGGGGCTGGGGTGAACCATGGCATCAAGATCCTGGTGTGGGTGTGGTCTCTATCTTTCTGTGTCTCTCAGTCTCCCTTGTCCATAAAGCATATAAATACATAAGCTTTAAAAGCATTTCTTTTCAGGTCAGCCAGGTGGCATGGTGTCTAAAGTGGCTGGATCCCACATGGCAGAATACATAAAGACTTGTTTTCTGGAAGACTGGTTCCTGGAAGATCACCTCCAATATCCTAAATATTGACCATGTTTCTTTATACCTGAGGCTCTGGGCCACACTGTAGCTATTTGGACTCTGGAGCCTAGAGACAGTCACAGGACACATTGCATGACCCATGGATTATCGGAGTTCAAGGCCAAGTCTCACTTACAAAAATCCTGACACCAAGACTTGAGTGAGGCTCCTGAGTTGGCAATACATTGTATGTGCTGTAACTCAATGTTAGTGAAAAAATTAAACAAGTATCTATGCAACAACCCTTGGGAGGAGACACCTGGAAGCTTGCCCTGGTTTCTCCTGGACTTCAGTCTAAGCATCTTTCCCTTTGCTGATCTTCATGTGTATCCTTCACTATAACAACCTGTGATCACTACACAAGCTTGCTGAGCTCTATAATCTTAATAAATGTTTCAGCCTGGGATGGTCTTGGGAAACTTAAGATCCCCAGTGAAATTGGCAAAATGGGCATAACTACCCACATGGCTGTGTCCTATGACTGCTCTAGACTGACAACAAGCTTTCTGATTTGTGGGAATGGCAATTCTGAGGTGGACTGATAGCATCTTGTTTAGAAGTTTTTATACCACCAGCAACTGGTAGAGAAACTCCGGTTAAGAAAAATAGGGATAAAACAGCTTAGTGGCATGGATGGCGTATGTTTTCCTCACAGTGATAAAGGAGATGAACAACAAGGAATCTGCCAGGTCATCATTAGTCCTGTAGACACATGGGGGAGCCGTCATCATTGCATTCCTGGTCTGGATAAGGGGAACCAGGGCAGGCCAACAACACACAGTGCCTACCCCTCCACTTCAGGAAGTAAACTGGCCAGTGTGAGTTAATCACATGGGAACATCCAGAAATCAATGTGTATGATACCCAGTGACAGAATTTCTGATTCTCCCATTTTTTCTTAGTTTCCCTTTATAGGCAGCGGTACTGACTTTTCCTTATGTTGGTGCTCAAGAAAATGAGGTCCAAGATAGCAATAGCAATGCTAGGCATTCCAAGAGCTCCATGTGTGACCCTGCCCCTCAGCAATCACTCTGCCCTGTCAGTTGGAATAGAGCTGAGCTCACTTGGATCTCTTTTGTGCCCTCTCTGTCTCTGAGTATTCCATGTGCCCTGACCACAAAAAGGCCCCTGAGGAGCCTATGTGGGTAGTGTACTGCTGTTTGAGGTCTCTGGCACTTCTGGTTCCTGTTGTCAAAGGATTTGTCAGTTTTCACCCACAAGGATTCTGAGAACCTGCAATAACAGGTCCAAATATGATTGAAACCTGTGGAGGGCACTGCATACAGATGCCATCTTGAGCTATCCGCCATCTTGAGCTATCCACCATCTTGGAAACCATTAGGTTTCACTTCCTCACTGAGCAAACCATTTCTCAGAAATCATGTGACCAACTGTTCTCCCCATGGGGCAGTTGGATGGGAGAGATCCACCAACACCAATGATTGGTTCATATTGTTCTATCTTATTTGCATTTTGGGCAAACAATCAATGCCCACCAGCCTGTATATAACTTGACATTCTTCCTCAGTAAACAGAAGACTTGATCAGCACCTCATCTCGTCTCCACTCTGTCTGTGTGTTTGTACCATCTTTCACTCCCTCCCCAAGGCGACTGTTTGACTGTCCTGTGGGTTGGGACACATGGCAACTGAACAGGGACCTGGGTACAAGAGATCCAGTGAAGAGCACCGAAATAAAGAGAAAGGCCATGGCAGAAAATGGAAGAGAATGACAGAGAATTGTCCAGGTAACTAACAAAGGTTGCTTACTCATAAGTAATAAGGTTGATTATGGTACAAGAAGTGAGTAAACATGAGTTATTTGTTCATGGACTTACTGAAGCTCTCAAGACACGTGGAGTTAAAATTAAGATTAAACAATTTCTTTCTTTCTTTCTTTCTTTCCTCTTTTATTGGAACCTAATAGATGAGATCATTAGGTTCTGGCCAACTGACCCTAAAATCATGGCAGTTGTAGCAGAAGGAGAACAAATTTTGCAAAAAAATAAAACTCAGACAAATAGTGAAGATGCCATGGAAACTAAAATAGACCCTGGCACCAAAAAAGAAAAAGATTTAATTTCTTTGGACAGTGAGGAAAAAGTGACAGAACTTAATAAACAATCAGATATCAAACCAAAACAAATTATAAAACCAAGATTCAGGATCAGCACTTAGTATAATGGCTATGTCACTGGACTCCCACCTAGTTGACCACTGTTCATGTCCCAGACCCGGTGGCTTAAAACTCACGCTGGGCGCATGTGCGTGTGTGCTCAAAATCCCGAGAGGAGAATGGAAGAGAAGGGACTGCGGCATGACCATCCCCCCTGGGGGGTGATTTCTCACTTTCTGTCTCTATTTCTCTCTCT
>NW_006204834.1:11691-13236 GCF_000334495.1 Tupaia belangeri chinensis
TCTCTCTCTGTCTGGTGAGCGCACACGCCCTATAGCAAAAACCTCTCAAAAAAACAAAACAAAACAAAACAAAACAAAACAAAACAAACAGGAGTCAATGAGAAAGCTATAAACTTAAAAAAGCCTCAGAAAAAAATATACCCATCTCTTACAAAACTTAAAGCTCATTTGGATGACCAATTAACTGATTCTGAAAAAGAAATTTTAGAAACAAAGGCAGCCAAATACAATAACCCAAAATGGATGCCTGAAGAAGCTTTAGGAATAGAGGCAGCCAAGTACAAAAATTCAAAATGGCTGCCTTTCAAAAAACGACTGCCATCTTACAACTCAGTCACATCTGCACCACCTTTGGTAATGCTGGTTATTGACCCTAGTGAAGAGATTTTGAATAAAATTAAACAACTTGAAAAACAAATTTAATTTAAAAAAAAGAAACATCAAGACTTAATATAAAAATTGAAAAGAGTGGGAAAATCTAAAAGTACAGATTCTTCGCAGAATCATTATCAGCCCACTTTTACCCCAGCACAAAAATTAAAACAGTTCAGATACCACAACTATCAATGAACTTTGAGAAACAGGAAGCCATCCCAGTAACAGAAACCATAGATCAACAAGGGCAAGCATGGTGCCACGTATGTGGCTTTGATTTTAACATTATGAAAGAAATTAAAGCAGCAGTTGCTCAATATGGAGCTACAGCTCCATATACCTTAGCCATAGTTGACATGGTGGCAGAAAATTGGCTTCCACTGTTACCTTTGTTCAGGACCAATTAGACTCCCTTGCAGAGTAGTACTCCAAAATAGACCTGGGTTAGACCTCCTCTTGGCAGAACAGAGGGGGTCTCTGTCTCACTTTACAGGAACACCACTGCTTTTATGCCAACAAGTCCGACATAGTTCGTGACAAGCTCAACCAATTACAAGAAGATCTTCTTCGATGTAGAAAACAGCTTTCTGACAACCCATTATGGACCATGTGGAATGGACTTATCCCATTTTTACTCCCCTTGCTTGGTCCTCTTTTGTGCCTTCTGATTGTTTGTTCTTTGGGGCCTGTCCTTTTCAATAAGCTCAAGGCATTCCTTAAACAACAGATTGATTCCATAAAAATGCAGCCTATCCAAGTCCACTACCACAACCTGGAGATGGAGTACCACGGAACCTAAATTGTGCTCCTGCCTCAGGCACTGAATCAGTTAGCCAAAGACGGGTAAAAGAGTGTGAGCCTGTAACAGCTGTACAGTCCTCCCACCTAAGACCGGAAACCCATCATTGCAATGGGATTCTCCAATGATGGGTAAGGATGGACATGTGACTCTAAAAAATTACTCCAACCTAAGAGAGGCACTATTCTCCAAGGTTTTTCTCCTCTCTTTGAAAAAATAAAAAGGGAGACATGTGGAGGACACTGCATATGAAAGCCATCTTGAGCTATCCACCATCTTGAGCTATCCATCATCTTGGAAAACATTAGGCTTCACTTCCTCACTGAACAAACCATTTCTCAGAAATCATGTGACCAACTGTTTTGCCTGTG
>NW_006204834.1:13407-15348 GCF_000334495.1 Tupaia belangeri chinensis
TTTCCTTTTGGCTTCCCATCCCTGATTTCCCATCCCCCAGGCAATTGTTCGACTGTCCTGTGGGTCAGGACAGCAACCAACCAATGAACTACAAACCACAGTAATGAAAATGTTTTTTGTTTGTTTCTTTAGGGTGTTTGCCTTTACTGGAGAGAAAAAGAGGACAGAGAGAGAGAAAGTGAGAAAACACCTCTGACATGGGTTGGACATGCCACAATTTCTTCTCCTCCATTCTCTTTTCAGTTTTGGACACACATGCACATGTGCCTGGTGTGATTCTCTAGCTGCCATGGCCAGAACTCAAACCCCAGAACTGTTCATATAAGATCCAGCTGCCTTAACCTCCATGCCATCTGCTGGTCTGAAATGATGTTTATAATTATACAACTGTAAGCTTCAGAACATTTCTATTTCTTGTAACACCACTTCCACCGCCACTCCCCGCAGCAAATAAACCTCTATTACAACTATTTTCTCTCTTTCTTCCTTTCTTCCTTTTTTTTCTTTTCTTTTGTTTCTTTTTTTCTTTTTTTTCCTGTACTCTGGTCCAAACATCTGCATGACCTTCCAAGCAGATGGAACTTAAAATGGTGCAAATGTTCAAAGGAAAGATCCTCAGTTCTGAGAGGAAAAGAAGCACTGCCAGCAGCATAGAAATCTGGTTATCTCCTGGTCCTCATGGGTTCACCTTAAAAAGTCCTGACTTTTACTCCCTAGACACACACCCAGGTAGTGGCCACTTTATGTTTTTAGAGAGAAAGTTCTAAAAGTTCCCTGGAGATGCTTCCCACAGTCAGCTTTCAGGACACATTTGAGGTGGGACCAGGTCCCATCTCTGCCACCCATGTGATGGACTCTGCTCATCTCACAACTTTATTTATATATTTATTTTTTTGTCATAGAGTGTGTGGTCTTGCTAGAGAGAAACAGAGAGAAACTCAGAAATCTCTCCCTAGAGTGGATGGCCATGCCACAATCTATTCTCCTCTTAGGATTTTGCTCACTTTTGCACACATGTACAGTTTGATAATTCCAAGCTACCAGTTCTGGGTTGTGAACCACAGTTGGTCATGTGAGAATCCAGTGCCTTAGCCACCATACCACCTACTTTCCTCCAAAACAGGCAAAATATTTGAAAGATACTTTACCATAAATGGGTTTCTAATAACTATATAAAAGTTGTTGGACATAATGTCATAATGAAAATGTCAGTTAAAAAGAAATTCCAAGTCATACAGCCAATTGATCTCTGACAAATGGTACAAAACAATGCAGTGAAGAAAAGAAAGTCTTTTCAGCATATAGTGCTGGACAAACTGGATATCCACTTGTAGAAATATAAAACTGGATGCTATCTCTACCATTAACAAAAATCAACTCAAAATGGATGAAAAATTTAAATATAAAACCTCAAACTACAAAACTAGCAGTAGAAAATGTAGGGGATTTCTTGAATAAGAATCCTATATATTGCATGAACCATAGTCCCAAAAATAGGCAAGTGAAAAACCATTGAGCTAAAAAGCTTCCACACAGTAAAGGAAACAATAATTGTACTTGCAAATTATCCTTCAGACAAGGATTTCTTATCCAGAATATCCAGAAAACTCAAGCAGCTCATGCATTAAAAAAAAGTAACCCAATTAAAAAATGGGCAAATGACTTCAATGAGTGGCCAAAAGGCATATAAAAAAATGTTAAATTCTCATGTCATAAGGAAAAAAGCAACTTAAAACCACAATGAGTGGGGCTAAGTGCTTAAGGTTCTGGAATCCCAAGAGGTTGACTGCAGCTTCCCAGACTTAGTGGCTTTGAAGACACACTAGGCATGCACATGTGTATGTCCAAAATCTCAAGAGGAGAAGGGAGGAGTTTGGATTATGGTGTGCTCATCCTCTCAGGGAGTGATTTCTTCCTTTCTATACCTCTATCTCTCTGTGT
>NW_006204834.1:15410-15804 GCF_000334495.1 Tupaia belangeri chinensis
AAAACACAATGTGATGGGCAAGCAGGTGGTGTGGTTGTTAGGGCACTGAACTCTCACATGGCCAACTGTGGTTCGAGATCCATATGTGGTATTTTACTTTCTTACTTAATCTTTCTGTATCTCTCTTAAGCACATGTGCCCTATGGTAAGTTAACACAATAATAATAGCAATAACAATAATAAAATTAAATAAGTGACTATTTAAACATACACACACACACACACACACAATGAGATACCATTTAACTCCAGTTATAATAGCTAGAATCAAAAAGCTAAAGAACAAGTGTTTGTGAGGCTGTGGTGAAAAGAAAACCTCTTTGAAGCCAGTAGCACTGGGCTCCCATATGGCCAATTGTAGTTGGAGCCCCAGAGCTGGTGGCTTGTTAATCAT
>NW_006204834.1:17211-22032 GCF_000334495.1 Tupaia belangeri chinensis
CCACCACACCACCTGCAGAACCCAAGGTTTCTTTTTTTAATGTAGAATTATTTATCTTATTTTATTAATTGTTATTATTTTGAATTTTGTTTTAGAGCACCTGCTCTCACCAGAGAGAGAGAGACAAAGTGAAAGAGAGACACAAGAAGCCATCAGTTCTGGGACTTGAAACACAGTCAGTCATGCGGTAGTCTAATTCCCCAACTACCACGCCATTTACCAGTCCCTTGTTTTTGTTATTTTAAAATTCAATTAGAGAGAGACAGAGAGAGAGAGAAAGGAAAAGTGAGTAAACAAGACACCAAGTCTAGGATTCAAACCACAGTTGGCCATGTAAAAGTCCAGTGCCTTAATCACCATGCTACCTATTGGCCCCTCTAGTTTTTGAAAGGCAACAAAAAATAGATGTGTCAAGGATTTTTTTTTCTTTACAACAAATCCTATTTCAATATAAATTTGTCGGTGTAATGTGTTTATATTACAGTCCCTTGGAATTTGTCTATTATTGTTGTACTCTAGGTTCATAATATTTGTTACTGTCAGGTAAAATTATTTATTGGAAGTTACTTCCATTGCTTTAATTTAGAAATTGTTTGGCTGATTATATGGAAATGTATATTTGATGGTTAGATAAACGTTAGAATATTTTTGGTACTTTTTCTATGAAAACATTGGAATTTTGATGGGAAGCCATTATATTTGTAGATGAGTTTTGAGAAATTGGTCATTTTGTAAAGATGACTTTTCCTTATCTATTTATGTTACATACAATCAAGTCTTTTTATGCCTCATGAAAAAATTTTCTTTTCTCATATATTTTACATACTTTTTTTTTAGAAACATGTGGAGAGCCAGCCAGGTGGTGTGGTGGTTAAGGTGGCTGGATGCACAATTCAAATCCCTGACTGATGTCTTGAAAAACACAATGGGGGAATGTGCATATGTGCTCAGTATTCTGAGAAAAATGTATGAGAAGAGTTTGTGGTGTGATCATCTTCCCTGGGGGAATGCTTTGCCACTTTTTCTCTTTCTCTCTGTGTTTCTCAGATGGGTGTATACCCTATAGCAAATTAAAAAATAAAAAAAGCCAAAACCAAAATATATAAATACCATATGTAATATAACACACACACACACACACACACACACGCACACACACACACACACACACACATATATATATATACCATCTTCATATAACTTTTTTTGTGTTTTACAGTGTTTCCTAAATTGAACCTATAAGACATAAAATATGGTTCACTCCTAGAAATGCTTTCCCCTACACTTTCTCATTCATCTCTTCCTTAATGACCTCTTTTTGCCTCCTTCCCTTATGTTTCAGATGTTTGGATTAATGTTTCTGTGAGCTCTTATCATAGTACTACTGTATGTGTATTTATTTCAGTTTATGACTATGGCATGTGTTTGAGGGGTTATTATATTACATTTCTTCAAAAGCCAGTTTCCAAAAACGTAGAAAACTGACACTCCAATTTTGGTTCTAAGAGTACAGTTGTTTTACATGTTGAGTTATGCTGTTTAATTATGTTTATTTGATGTGATCTTATTTTGTATTGTCCTATTTACTAAAGATGTTTAACATATTTTGTACATTTATTGAACATTTTGAAATATTCTATGTGAAGTATTATCTGTCCAAGTGTATTACCAATTTTCTTTGGGAGGACTCTGTTTTTCTAACTAGAAAAGTTCAGTAACTACTTCAGAGGAGAAAGCAAAGCAGGAGGATTATGAGTTAGCAAGACCCTGCTTTATGTTTTTTGATTTTCTACATTTTTGCTATAGGGCATGTGTTCTCTCTAGGGAAGGAGAAATAGAGAGAGAAGGAAAATAAAATCCCCCTGGGGGAGTTGGCCATAGGCATTCTGTTCTCCTCCATTCTCCTCTTGGTATTTTGGACACATTATGAACACACATTCAACATAATTTTAAATCTGCTGGATCTAGGACTTGAACTGTAGTCAGTCACATGGGAGTCCAGTGTGGACACCACCTGCTGGCCCCAGGGAAAAAGATTTTTGTTCAAAGTGTGCTCAGTGCCACACCATGGAAAAGGGAGATAAACAAAAAACTGTCCCTAATTGCAGTGGTCTATTTGGGCATAAAACAGGTCAGGTCCCTGGACTCTCTTACACAGATGCCAAAAAGAACAAGGGCATTCCTCACTTGGGGAGAGGATACACTAATGGAGTACTTGGAGAATCCCAGGGAGTAAATCCCTGGAACAAAAATTACCTTCACTGGCATTAAAAAGAAGTCAGGAAAAGCAGAGTTGATAGCTTATCTCAAAAAAGCTACCAGTCAGTAATAGTAGGCCACTACCAAGCTAGCAGATGGCATAGTGGTTAAGGTGCTGAATTTTTACATGGCTGACTGTGGTTTAAGGCTTAGGCCTGATGCTTGGAAATCATGCTGAGTCATGGGCTCGTGTGCACAAAATCCCAATAGGAGAATGGAGGAAGAAGGATTGCAGCATGGCCATTCTCCCTGAAGCATTATTTCTTATTTTTTCTCTGTCTTTGTTGAGCAAACATATAATATAGCAAAATTTGTTTAAAAAACAGTACTTGGCCACTGTGTTATTTACATCAAAACAGAAATGTCATTTTTTAAAAAGAATTATTTTTTATTTAATCCCATTTGTTATTATTTTTATTATTATTATTAATTTGACCAGAGAGTCAGAGAGAGAGAAAGGGAACTCAAGAAATAACGCCTCCAGTTCCAGAACTCAAACTGTGGTCAGCCATGTGGGAGTCCAGTGCTTTAACCACCATGGCCACATGTCTCCTTCTTTATCTGTATCATAATTCTGTTGATAACTTTATTGGTTATTGTCATTATTGAGTATTATGTACTGTTTATAACTGCACTGCATCTATTTTATAGGACAGGCAGTGTAATAAATTTGTTTACACCAATATCACCACAAACATGTGAGTATGTGTTGTGCTATGGCATCTACAACAACAAAATTCCACTGTAATCTAGGAGATCAACATTGTATACATGGTCTATCATGGCCAAAACATTGTTATACACACATAACTGCATAAAGACACAAGCTTTTTGTAAAATACTACTACAACAGGGTTAAACACTAATCTCTGAACTCATTCCTCTTCTCAGATATAAACGTTGTAATCTGATCTTGCCAATATGTTCTTTTCTCTCACTCTCTCACTCTCCCTGTCTCTTTCTCTCTTTCTCTTCTCCCACTCCCTCCAAACACAGACATAAACACCTATATAAGTATAGTCTTTGCCTTGTGTTGAATTGCATAAATGACTAAATAGTCTACTTATTTTGAAATTAACTTTTTATTCCCCAACAATGTGTCTTGGGCATTTTCATATCATCACATCCTTTTAAAATACTATATAGTGTGGTACAAAAGAATCAGAAATATTTATTGATGGATCACTAAGTTGATTCCATATTTCCTTTTTTGAAAACTATTTTTATTGGGACCAGCAGTTACCATAATGGCTATGTGGCTGGACTCCCATCTACTCTGCTACAGTTCGAGTCCCAAACTCGGTGGCTTAAATTCACACCAGGCGCATATGTGTATATGCCCAAGATCCCAAGAGGAGAATGGAAGAGAAGGGATTGTGGCATGGCCATCCCCCCTGGGGGGAGTGATTTCTCACTTTCTGTCGCTTTGTCTCTCTCTGTCTTTCTGGCAAATGCACATGCCCTATAGTAAAAATTTCTCCAAAAAACGTTTTTTTAATTTATTATTTACATTTAATCACTATACATCTTTACAGTGTACAACATGGCTTTTCTCAGCATGAATGCAGTGCATATCAGTCAAAACAAAGACATTACAATATTCATTATCATCAGCAAATAATTTTTCATTTTTGTGTCAATTAAATGTGTTTAACTGTTTCCCTCCCTGCCTCCCCCTATTATTCACCCCCATATTACCCAATCCTTACTACTGCTACTATCTACAGTTGTTTCCTTGCCACTGTACCTTACAGCCTCACTCCCAGCTCACCATCACAGAGAAACACTGATCAGCACATATGTCACACTACCCATATGCATATTCTCCATAAATTATTTTACTAAACATATGTTGATGAAAATAAAAACAATTTTATTTAGGTTTTAGCTTTTTTTGTCATTGTTATAAGATGTATGTGTGGAAGAGAGAGAGAGAGAAAGGGGTAAAGTGAAAAATCACCCCCCCCATAGGGGGCCTTTTCACAATCCTTTCTTCTTCATTCTCCTCTTGGGATTTTGTGCACACATGCCAAGCATATTTTCTAAGATGCTAGGTCTAGGACTTGAACCTTGCACTCTTCCATGACAGATCCAGCAGCCTTAGCCACCATGTCACCTGGCTGGGTCAAAAAGTAACATTTTAAAATCTTATTTATTTGTATGTTCCATGGGCAAGGGAGATTGAGATACAGAGAAAGATACAGACCACACGTACACCAGGATCTTGACGCTATGATTCACCCCTAACCCCAACCAGTCCCATCTGAGGAGTACATATAAACCCAGTGTGCTCAGCTGTATCTGAAACACTGCCATTTACTTATTGAAAGACATTTTAGTGTGGCTCGAGTATACTATCAAATAAAGAATATTTTACTATCAAATATAAAGCATTTGAGACAGCTCCATGGCTCCTGTGATATAGCCATTTTGGAAAAAGGAAGATGTCCCACTGATAACTGGGCCTCCAGCATACAAAACTCGCGTGTTTGGGAAGAAACTGATCATCCACCAGATGACTAGAAATTGCTGCAGGAGCACAAGAAATATGGGGAAGCAGGA